>NC_143553.1:78871250-79205000 GCF_054136105.1 Typopeltis vanoorti | reverse complement strand
CCTCCACGGCATCTTGCAAAAGGGATTTTAGTATAATGAACATAATAAAATCTAAGAATAAACTCCGCTTCAAAGTTGGGAATCTTATGACGATATCCTGCAACGGACCATCAATCGTTTGAACCAGAATGTGCAATTGAGAAGTGGCATTTCATGTTATTTTTATTGTTCGTATTATTATGTATACTCGTCTTCGGCCAATACACTTTTCGAGTAGCGAGTCAAGTTTTTCACAGTTTGCTGAGAGCCCTGTATATTTACATTCCACACATACAACAGTTCGAAGTACCTATAATCATATCAGCGGCTTGTCTGAGGTGAGCAGTCAGATAGTATTAACTTTTCTTTTCTTTTCTTTCTTTCTTTTTTTTTTTTTTTTTTTTTTTTTTAAGAGTTGCAGTTATATCTGTTTAGAAATACCTCTTGAGGAAGGCTATTCCAGAGGACAGAGGTGGACGGAATAAAAGAGGAAGAGGAGAAGCAGGTTCAGTATTTGTTTGCAGTTGCTGTAAAGGGATGCTGGGCAGCTACTGCTGTTGAATTAACAGTGCTACAGAAAGTGGAGGAATGACAGTTGCCAGTTCAATGGAGCAACGATGGTCGAATTACTTGTAGAATAGACAGAGCTGAAATACTGCATCTGTGAGATAGAGGTTGAAGTGAATCTGTAAGAAAGCTGAGCTGAATTACTCTTTTCTGGAAAGGGTCAAAAGTATTTTTAGAGATAGCTTACGTCATATGTTTATATGGAGCTAAATAAATACACTCGCCTGTGGCGAGTATATTTTGCAAGCTGGCGAATAGCTGTAGACAGAATGGACAAAATATAATATTTTGAGTTAATAAATATTAACTTTCTTAACAAAATCTGTTTTTTTTTTAAAAAAAAACAGACACCACATTAGTAATCACTTTATATAACTCCTATTGACTTATTGGAACATATTTTAAAAAAATGGGAAAGTGGGATCTTGGAAGAGTGAATTTGTTCGTGCGGAGAGAAGGATTTCGAATAATTTGTCACAGAGACCCATCGGTCTCTATTGCCGAATCCTTATCTCGTTTGTGCAACAACTCTAATACCTCGTTCTCGTACGAGGGAGTTTCTTCCGCTGAAGAGATAGCAGTGAACTCAATATTGCGTACACCAGGTTGGTAGCTTTCAGCAAAATGGGCATTGCTAATATCTTGCGGAACAATCTCTTCTGCATTTGTTACATGCATAACATCTATATTCAGCAGAGTTATTCTTTCATACTCATTCTTTCCTTTTCTTGCAGCACTTCTATTGGATTGTCTCTTGCTAGCTTGCACAGCCAGTTTGTATTCCTACTCAGACTTTGCATTCCGTTCAGTCGCTGTAACTCTTCTGGCCTGCTCCTTATAATTTTCCTAACTGACAGCATCCTTATCCACAAGATATTCTTTTCACATTATCTTTTACTTATGAATCTCTTGCTTAATAAGATTATACACCCATTTCACTCGTACTCTATTTATTCTTCGAACTCTATAGATAGGTTCCGATATTGCAATTTAAAAAGTATTTTTGAAATGCTTCCTAACTGCCTGTGTCCTTGCCAGCTAGCAAACGATATCATGAGACAGAACCCATAATACAGAGAAGTAGCTAGAAGGGGGGGGGGGGGGTGGAGGGGACGGTCCGCCTCGGGCGGCCCTTTGAAAATTTTTGAACTTCTGCAATTAATTCTAAAATACAGTCTTGAGTACTAATTTCCAACTATTGTAATACTACAGCGAATTTTCCTCACAATTGCTGTAAGTGTTGCCAGTTGTGAGAGAGGAGTTTTTCTAAATAAAATTGATTCGCCAATGTCATCGACCAATTTGCTAACAGAAAAGCAATTAAAATAACATTTTAGAAGGTTGAAATTAAAATTTTACTTCAAAAAAATAAACAGTGTTTTAATTTCTACGATAAAGAGATAAGAGGCTATTTTTCCGGCGGCTTGAATTAAGTTAAGGGGATAATAAATAATTTATTATCCCCTTAACTTAATTTACGCCTCCGGAAAAATAGCCTCTTGTCTCTTTATCGTAGTAGTAGTAATAATAATAATAATAATAATAATAATAATAATAATAATAATAATAATAATAATAATAATAATATATGGGAACACCGGTCTTGCAATTCGTTAGTAGGGGCATATGTAAAGTTCGGCTCACTTAAACCCTGGTATTCCAGGTCTACCTACTCACTGATTTCGACCTCAATAAAGGTCGAAACCGGTCTAGGTAGTGACCTCTTCTCATAATATAAAACAGTAATACATTACATCTCCTAGGAACTGCGTTTTACATTATGAGAAAATATTAAGGAAGTGACGGAACTTGCTGCACCTGTGCTTCGAGTTGCCCTAGTGTTGTACTACCCAGGTGTTGACTTACGCTTGGACTCGCCGATAGTTGTTCGGCATGAAACTCTTTCGATCTCCGAGTTTCGTATCCGGCTTTAAAATAATGAGGGATTTATTATCCCCTTAAATGAAAGTGTTTTAATTTATTTCGCTATACGTCGTTTTGACTTTTTTAGTATGTTTAGTGTGTATTGAGAGGGGTGGCAAACTCAGGGACCGCCCAGGCGGCAAAAGCTGTAGCTACACCACTGCCATAATACACATTACTTGATCATAATTCTTGTTTCGCAGTTCAGCGTGTATACCTTTTCTGAATAAAACAAATGAAGCCTTAACATGCCAGTCCACAATATCAACATTTTGGAATTGTTTACCTTAACTATTTCAGAGTTAAATTGTGGATATTGATAGATAATGAAAAACGATGCAGCGTATTTAATATCTTAAATGTCAACTAGTAATAAATAAATAAAACAAATCCATTCAGACCTGAAGAGAATGTGCTCCTTGTTGTACTGGCCTGATAATGATCACATCCCAAAGACGCCTCAATTGAAAGAATGAATTCGTTGATAAATCCTCAGCTGGATTATACTCTAACATTAGAAACCATCGCACTCCTGCTGTAGAAATCATGCCCTCAGACATCTGCAGAATAAATCTATATTTTAAACGGATACTGTTTTTGTTTTACCTCCGTACATAACATTATTCAATATTTATGTTTAGAGAAAGAACAGAAATAATTTGGATAAAATATTTATTTAGTTATCACCTAATGAAGTCGCAACTTACTTCTGAAATAATCATTTCTGCATATTGTAAATCTGCAGGAAATATAAAGATATTCTTGAACTTCGTGTTATATATGCTTGAATCCACTACGTTTGTTATCAGATATTTCTTCAAACTGTTTGAGTCAGAAAATATAGTTGTCTTCATTCCTTTGAAGTGGAATGTATCGATAATATTTGTATAACCTTCAATAAATAATAATAAAAAAAGATTCAGGCTCATATAGAGTTTAGTAAATGCAAGTTACTTTACCTAAAAAAAAAATACATTTGAATATCACTTTATTTTCTAGGTCAGCTTGTGTGCATTATGAGAATACTTCATTTAAATTATTAAGCACTTTATCATTAAATTAAAGAAAATAATTGTTAAAGTAAATTAGTTAAAGTAAACTTTATTCTTAACAATCTAAGATAGAGAAAATAAACAGAAATAACAGTAATAATATAATCTAATACCCCAGTGGTTAAATTCAGCTGGGACTTTTTAGCGCCCCCCCCCCGGAACGTTTTCTTTTTTTCTGACTTTTCTGCCTTTACGATAATTATGCCTAACGCGAAACAGACAGCAATGGCAGGTTATTGAGACACAGATATGATTGGTTGATTGGTGTGGTATTAAAAAAATATCGCACGACCGAAAGATAAAAGCAAGCCGACAATTGAATTGAAATGCTTACACTTTTCAACCGAATTCCATATGTGAAACTACCATAAAAACATTCACTATATATATATATATATATATATTTGTAAACGTGTTAAAACTAATTTATTAGTTTTAACACGTTCCATTGAATTTTATAGCTGCTTTGGGCAGGCGAACTCACACACCTAATTAATTACAATAGTTTATAGTTAGATACTGTGTTTGCCAAATGGTTTTGCTTGAGTCTATACAGCATGGTTTCTGTATGAGGGACATGTGATCCATTAATTAGTGTCGTTTTTAATCCCAGTCGTCTCTAATTGCACTACTTGTTGAGAAATATATTATACAGATTGTTTGTACTTTATTCATTGACATAATAAAAGTACTTGTTTTTCTTGTCTCTGCAATATAGTGGCTCTTGTGGAGGGCGTGTTCATTACCACGGGAGCAGTTACTATCCCTCAACATGCACGTGTTTAAACTTTTTTCACGTGGGAAGTATATGCAAAACTTTAATTTCTTTTTTCGAAAAGTAAATTCAGGGGTGCGAGTTATATAGGAGGGACAGTTATATTTGAGTAAATATGGTATTTGAACTATGGATAAGTACATTGGTACCTTCCTTAAACGGAAAAACAGCTCCGATGACGGTGATAATACAAAACGGGTTTGTAATGACAGTTTGCGTGTGGTTTCTGAAGAGAAAGAGGTCTGTAACGAATTCCCAAAACACAGAATTCCCATCACTTGCAATACGATAATATTAATACGCTGAACGAAAGGAAAGATTTGCTGATTTGCTGATCACTCGGTCAGTGGATCGTATTCAAAGGTAAATACAATTGGTTAGTTTTTAGGAACATTTTTCTGTTTTGTGACTTTTCTTCCTTTACGGTAATTATGCCTACATTGTGTTATTATTCAACAAAAGTCAATATCAACAGTCGCCTGATTACGAATGCATGAGGAAAGGGACGGATAGGTTTGGAGTTTCCCCGGATAACATTCAAAGGTAAATAGAATTGGTTATATTTTGTATAGGGCCTGGAACTTATTAATTTAGTATATATATATATATTTACCTATAAATCCTAATTTATTTAAATTAGGATTTACTCGGGATGTATACATTTATAAAAATAAATTTAACTGACTAGAACCCGAGAAAGTATAACAAAAACCTTTAATACATCACGACTAGTTTCATCGGTATTCCGACTTCTTCAGGTGAGAAATAAAAAACATAAGACATAAAAATAACAAGTAAAAAACATGGACTTTCCAGCTTAATAAAAAGTAGAATAGTAACAGTCATATTTGAATAGGTGACCGCGTGTTACCGTTGGCATGAGTCTGAATGTGTGCGACAGCTAATTTTAGAGCGCCAGTACTGGATTACTGCGCTATGGGAATCAGGCAAATTGTAGCTTAGATTATTGTTTAAATGTGAAGGGTCCAGAACTATTTCTTTTGATTCGATAATTCTTCTTTCGAATTCATCCTTGCAAATATATAAATTAGTAGTGCGTTCCCAATCAACTTGATGTGGCTGTTCTTCAAGGTTAGAGTTTGCCGAGAAAAGGACATGACTGGAAAGGGCGCTTGCTCGTGCTCTACTGTAAGAGATGTCACGTCTATGTTCCT
The DNA here is from genome assembly GCF_054136105.1 of Typopeltis vanoorti. Classification (NCBI taxonomy): domain Eukaryota; kingdom Metazoa; phylum Arthropoda; class Arachnida; order Uropygi; family Thelyphonidae; genus Typopeltis; species Typopeltis vanoorti. The sequence continues at coordinate 79,199,529 of NC_143553.1, read as the reverse complement.
CAAGACGAAGTGAAACAGATTTATCTGTCTGGCCAAAAATAAGGTCGACCACAGTCGCACAAAACATTATAAACACCAGGAAAATGCAGTTGGTTGTGTTTTGGTTTTGATCGACTCAGAAAGGAACGAAGTTTTGGTAGAGTAGTATACAGTTCATTTGCAGCATGTATTTACCGTTGTCCTTCCCAATGGCGTGTAATCTCTCATAGATCTCTCTGTGAAATCTGCTCTATTTACAATGTTGGATGTCAAGATAAACATATTTTTGTTCTAATCCCACGCAAAGAAGCTTAAAAAAATTCTAGATATTCATATAATGAGAAAACACATTTTTTGAACCAATGAAAGAAGCGATACACGGTAATTTTTTTTGAATAAGTGGAATATACGATATTAAGGTCAGTAACTCACTATTTTCATGATACAGAATGATATCGCTAATAGCAAATTCCTCCTTCATGCAATCCACGAAATCTGAAAATGGAATAAACTTCTCGACGTATGTACTTTGATTTACAACAATCGTTCCAGCATTACCTGTAAAAACAATAATTTATTTCTTTAAACATTTCCGTGGCATTTCAACAACAGTTCACATGTAAACGACTGAAATTCTGATATTTTAGAAACGCGTACATTTCGTTAATTGTTCCGTATAAATGATTGTATATATGACATTACAGTTCGTATCCAACAATCTGAATAATTTAAATCTAACAGTATATGGATAAGTTAAAATTAATGTGTACGACTTCTATAATTTCATTTACTTACCTGTAAAATTCGTTGGATAATTCTGCAATTCCGTGAGCACATTGCCTACACAGATTGCAATCAGAATATTGGAATGTATTAGTCTGGCATTTATTATCATTTTTGACAGCGTGCTTGATTGTCTAAAAAAGAAAAAAGAATTATTTCGGATAAACCATCTCATCCTGAGCAGAACAACTTAGCTTGTTTCGTGATGCATTATGTTGTGATTGTTTATTGTTTTTAGAGCACTTGATGATACCTGCAGGTTTTTTAAATTATTATTATTATTATTATTAGAGTGGAAGAGGTGCCTGGAAGAGTACGCGATATAAAATTGAAATTAATGATAGCAATAGAAACGGCTGCAAACCTCTAGAGCGAAAATGCAAGATAAAATGCAAAAAGAAGTAAACACTCTTAATCGAGGACCATAGAAAAAAAAGAAAGAAAAAATTGCCACTAATCCGAACTCATAATCCTTTGCAAAAAGAGCATAAAGATACACCTGCATACGTTGATAACACTGCTCAACAACACCTTGACAAACATTGATGTACTAATAGTGATCGAAGTTGCTATATGTGACAAAGAAGCTTCTGCATACAACATTAATCATTACCAGCTCTATACCTTACGTAAACCAAACAAAAGAGGAGGCAGCGTTAAGGAGCGTTTATGAAGACAAAATACAGCACGACGGAAAAACAACCTCGTTTCGAGCATGGAAAAACACTTATTCAAATACGTAATTAACATAATATACAAAACCCCAGATAACAATCAGCGCAGCTTCCTGCACGAAACAGAAACATATCTAATCAACAGGGAAAACACATCGACTCATCCTAACAGGAGACATTACTGTAAATGATTAACACGTCTTGATATGCTAACTTGCTACAACATAAACCCTACCATAAACTCCCCAACAAGAGAAGATATATCAACATTTCACTAACACAATCATGCATTGAGCTTATCAACTTATGGGTTCCCATCACAGTAATTAAATATAAATTAATAATCAACTTCGTTCCACTATGCCACCTCCTCTTCCCCCACTCCTCAAAACTCTACCACACAATTCCAACTCCGCTATCATAGTCAAGGACATTGCCGACAAATTATAAAAAAAAATATAAAATATACAAATTGGAAATGACAACGTAATATAAATGTCCCAGTAGCTTTATTCGAGAACTTCCTACTCCTACACACACACACACACACACACACACATATATATATATATATATATATATATATAACAGCAACCAAACCCTACACAATAGAGGCGAAACAGACAATAATCCACGAATAAATTACGGCATAAACAGTATTACAGTAAACGAAATTTATAGAAAATCCTAAAAAAAGTCACCCAACAACACTGATGTGCAAAATTATAAAAAAAGAAAAACACAAAATCAACTCACAAAAAAATTGTAGCTGAAAAAGACACCACTCCTCCAAAAATTGAGGGAATATAATTTCAATATGAAGCAAACATGGGTTACACTTAACGAATTACTGACTGGAAAACTCAACTACAAGATTTTATCGCACAAAACCTCAGTCAGGGTTGGAACCAAGGAACTGCCAGATTCATTTAACTACGACTTAATATCACACAACTCAAGAAAGCTAATTTTTCAACGATCAACAACACAAATCTACTAATATAGAGCAAGCAGCGAACCATGTATTTCCCACCCGTAACCAAACTTCAAATAAAGGATGCTCTCTCAAAGCTAAAGCCAAAGACTACCCCAGGAATAGATGAAAAATAAAACTCACAGACCTTTCAATACTTTGAACAAATTAATTCTGTACTTCTGAGACTAGTGAACATAATATTCGACGCTGGTATTACAAAGCAACTGAAAATTACATCAACTTACAAAATGACACACAGAACTACAGACCTACAGCTAACCTACTCGCCAGCACCAAAATTCTTGAAAAAATAACACACACACACACCAGACACACTAGTCCAGGAGTGGGGGAACCCTTGGCATGCGTGCCAACGACTTTTTTCCGCACGCAACCCAGTGCTCACCTTAAACAATAATTAAATAAATAAATACATATCCAACATCTTCGCTGAGTTGTATATTTTAACTTAATAGAGTACAATTTTTTTAAGTAGAGCGATACCAAATAAAAATGCAATAAAAAACAAAAACTATCAACAGTTTTAGTAATAGTTTTAGTAATAGCCAGCCTGGTTGGCCGAGTGGTTAACCTATCCGCTCTCCAGCCAAAGGGCAGTGGGTTCGAATCTCACCGTAAGCAGGGATGTTTTTCATTGTCTGTGAAAATACTACTAGTGGTGGTTGTAAACGGTAGATGGCGTTGGAGTAATTGCGGTTCATTGTGAGTGGTGGAGACGGAGAATTGTAGAGTAGATGCCCTCCCTTGATGAGTCTTTGACTGCATGGAGACGTCACGTAATAATAATAAGTAATAAGAACATGAAAATGAAAAATGTGAAAAGTTGGCTTAAAGGAACATCAAGAAGGGATGCAAACCGTGTCCGGGCAGTTCATCGCGGGACAATTCCGAGAGATACATTCATTACTAGTAGGTGCTGAAATGCGATAAAACTTAAAAAAAAAAAAAAACACTACAAATATAATATATGATGGTTTATTTATTTTCACTTACAATCTAGAAATTATTGAAAAAAAAGAAACAAATAATAATAATAATAATAAACTAAACCAATACTATACTGACATCGGAGTTTGCGGCATCTCTCAGATACAATTTACTATCAAATATCACTTTCGCATTCTACTCTATCATTTCTCATCATCGGACTCGAGTAACATTCGTCGAATCTCTTCAACATCTGATGGATTATCCTGTCGATATATTTTTCTAGCCATTTTCGAAGGTAAAAAAACAACAACTAAACCAATACTCTACTGACATCGGAGTTCGCGGTATCTCTTAGATACAATTTACAATCAAATATCACACACCTCTACATAACACGTGTTAAACCAAACTGATTTCAATTTTCTAGCGAATAACGCTTTCAGCGAATTTTTTCAAAGATAATTTTTCCTCTCGATGAGTTTTCCCTGCGATAAATTTTCCTCTCGATGAATTGTCCGTGCCCCCCCCCCCCGAAGTCCCTAGCCTTTCCAGTCTCTTGGAGTACCGTTCCATCAATGTGGTACACAACGTGTTCCATTACAAGAACAAGACAATAAAATCTAGCTTATCACGCATATATCTACCTGCTGATCACAACACAAATAAAACGATTTTTAATCCCAAAATGCATAACTTTACACTTTTCCACATTGAAGTGACATCCATCACCTTTTGCTCATTTTGCCCATTTTGCTTATTTAAATCATTCGTTAGAACACACGCAATTTACAGACAAAAATACTAGCTGTGGTGGTGGTGGTTATGGGCAGTAGATGGCGTTGATGTAGGTGATTGGCAGTAGAGGCTCGGTGTAGTAGTGGAGACGGAGTGTTACATAGTGGGTGTCCTCCCGCGATGAGTCTTCGGACTCCTTGCAGGTGTAACGAATAATAATAATAATAATAATTGTGCAAGCTCTCTACATCAGCTTGGTTAATTATTGCGTAACCGAACTTTGCATCATCAACAAACAACTGACTGTCTCCCTTCAAGTCATTTCCTATATCATTTATGTACAAATTAAACAAAAATGGTCCAAGCCCAGGGCCTTGTGGTGCACCACTGGTCACTTGCTTTCATCCTGTACTCTGCTCATCCATACACTACTTTTTTTGGTATCTATGCATTAGCCGTTCTTTTATCCATATCAACGTGTTTATAGCAATATAAAGAAAATTTGCATTTATATCTAATAAATTAAACATTTTAATTGACAATAAATTCTTCCAATCCATATTTTAATTACCTACGATTTAATTAAACCCAAATCCACATATATACACACTTTAGAAAACCGATAATTTTTTTACAAAACATGAAAAAATATATAAATGATGGTAAAGGAGCCACGTCTGGCTGTCTGGCCAAGGATGCAACAACTGAACGGGACAAAACGTGTACGTCAGTATATCGCTGAGATAGATTCCTTGGAAATAGGATGTTGGTTTCATTTTCTTATTACTTATTATTACTAAAACAGTTGGCAGTGATTGTTTCTTTATTGCATTTTTATTTGGTATCGCTCTACTTAATAAAATTGTATTCTATTAAGTTAAAAGATGTTGGATATGTATTTAATTATTTTTTAAGGTGAGCCCTGGGTAGCGTGCTGGAAAAAAGTCGTTGGCGTGCCATTTGGCACGAGTGCCAAGGGTTCCCCACCTCCTGTCTTAGACATTAGTACAGATTAGACCTGCACTGATAGATTTAGCTGAAGACTGGGAAAACAAGTTAGAAAATAGGACATTGAGATTGAAGGGAGGAACAACTGAATAAAACGTCAATAAAATTCAATGAAATGTCAATAACTTTTACCTTATTCTTGAAGATATATAGAAAAAACATCCTTACACACTAATTGTCAAATACTAGCTTGATTAAATATTAGCCACAACTTTGCTAGGGTTCCCAACCTATGAAGAATTATTCCATTCATAAAATAATTTTGTAGTTTTCAATAGTTAATAAATAACTGCCGTATAAATACTTAATGATCACTTAATTTAAATGCAATTCTTCATCTATAAATATAAAAACATTGTAAATTTAAGATAAAAGCAACTGGAATTAGAACGAGAGGAAATAAGCTTGCTAAACAAGCAAAACAATTATTATTATTATTATTATGGGAGACCAACAGAGAGTCCAAGGACTCATCGTGGGAGGGCACACCGCTGTTCATCGGTAAAAACAATGCATAATATACCAATAATAAATGAGTATTAGATGCCGCCGTTCTTTTCTCACGTTTGAGGAAGATATCGTCCCTCATTCAAAGGGGGAAGAGCTGGATCCACTTCTCCTATGGTGACAGTGCATATTGAGTGCATATATTGTATGCATAAATGATATATTGTATATATACTGTATATTGATATATTGTATGTATGAAGAACATAAACATCCTTACTCAAGGCGGAATTTGAAATCGTAGCCTTTTGGCTGGAGAGCGGATATGCTAACCACTCGGCCAACCAGGCCGGCATACTAATAATAAATATATACCAATAATAGCAATGCATTGATTAAAAACTTCGGTATCCACTTAATCAAACTAAGCATCGTCTAAATGAATAACTCCTGAACTGTATTATTCTTTGCTATGCAAAAACTACAAGTTCGTCATAAGCAGATCTTCAAGTTTGGTCATACAGTAATGTTATGAATTGGCTGGAATAATACTATTTTAAAGGTAGAATTAAAATTACATACTAGTCAACCTTCCAAACAGTATTGCTTTGAAGGTAGATTCCGATTAGACTGAACTGGCCTTCCGTTCTTTAGCTAATATCTCATCCTATACAGGATTCGAATCCAGATCTTTCAAACCGAAGGGCAAATTTCGAAAAATTTTGGCTACTGCATTACTATGGAGACGCTTGGAGAAATTGAAATCTTTGACTTTACTAATAGGAGGAATATTTCTTATTACTTACCTGCTTTAGCGAAAATTGTTTAGCGAGTTAATAGTACACAGCATTTATAGAGTATGTGAAATGCGTAAATAATAAATATACTTTTTTTTTCTGCGCACGCAGAAAAAAAAAGTATATTTATATTAAATCCGAGATCCATTTGTGACGAACAATCAAAATGAAGGCTCCACCAATTTTATGTTTTTATTTTTATTGATCATTTTTTAGCAGTCACATCAACAAAATTATTTGGTCATATATTATTGAAACAAAGATTACGATGAATTATCTTTACCTGAAGACAAGTATGAAATAACATCTAGTTGGAACATAATTACAAAAAAATATATCTAACTTTTTTGTGCATGCCATCGAATTGTGCTTGCACGCAATTTCGGACAAATACAACATTGCACGCTAGCAATAATTTATAATTGTCAGTACGTTTGGGATTACAATTCTTCCTAGATTTGAAAATCTAATAAACTAGTGAAGAAAGGTAGTTTTCGAATTCCTGAAGAATCGCCAGAAAGCGTGAACGAAAGAAAAAAATATTGATTCTGAATTACGTAAAGATTATAATAAATATATCAAATCATTATAAAATAATCGTATAGGATTATGTTTATGTAACTAGCCCTTAGGAAAATGCGTAGCATGAAACGTTTTGTCTTTTGATTTTTTTTTTTTTTTCTAATTGTGTCAATGATATCGTCCAATATTGGTACGATTTTGAATTACGACCGAAGCAACTAAGGCTCTAGGGAACGAGTATTATGTCTGCTAATAGGGCACATTTTTTTTCCTTGAAAAATGTTTTTCTTCTGGCAAGTTGGTAGGCTTTCAAGATGAAAAACCCTGTTGCTGAAATCATTTGTTGCAGAAAACAGTTACGTTTAAAAACAATAAAATAAAATAAAATACACAATCTACACATAGGTTTATTATTCTGCAAGCAAACTATGTATTATGATTATTAATTTATTAAATTGACTATTATTAAATTTATGATATATGGTTTATGATTTGTAAGTTATAAAGAGAAGTTGACCACACACAATTGAAATGATCATATTATTATATATTAAATGGCTTTACATACTGCAGACAATAATACGAGTGGTAGGATTTAGGACTACGAGATGGTCGCAGTTCTTTAACGTTTTTCTCCCTCTCTCCCCTGAAAAGCATTCATTTGTTGGTTGTTTAGGCTCACTATCAGTGAAGACTCGATGGATAGAGGAGTGGCTGCCAACATGACTTAAAAAGTTAGTTATGGCTAACTAAAAGATCTCTACCTACTCCTTTGGGAAATAAAAGGTGCTAAAACGATTAATTTTTATGTGATTTTAAAATTTCAAATAATTTATGTTTCAGAAGTTACGCACTTTACCACTAGTGACATCTTGGATCATGCTATCACTTGTGATTTCGATTACTTAAAAATTAATAATATTTCATTTCTGTAGGTATTGTTTTCGGTTTGCTTTTTAGTGAGAATAAAAGAATCAAATGTGTGAACAGTAATCCTAACAAACAAGCACAACAGATTCCTTCAATAATGAACAAAATATATTTGTTGGATGTACTGATACAGATGTAGCTGCCAACTTTTGACTATTCATCTGTTTAACACTCGACACGCAAGTTGACAGCTACTCTGAAAGCGAGTGGATTTGAGAAATGCTTATACCATTATTTATTTATTTTATTATTTTATTTTTTTAAATAATATATCAGTTTTTCGCTAATAGCATTTTCTTTTTAAAAGTTGAATGTGCACTGTCATTCACACACACACACACACACACACACACACACACACACACACACACACACACACACACACACACACACACACACACACACACACACACACACACACACACAGAGGATGATTTTTTTTAAAAAAAGGCCAAAATTTCGATCCGTTTGATCCATAAAAATATTTAATAAATAAATAGTCATCTACTGGATTTCATGAAAGTACGAAGAAGTTTGTATCATGGTTTGTCTACCATTTACTTTTGGAACTGTATTTCGAATATTTCTGCAATTAATGGCGCCTTTTTGTGTAAATGGATAACAGTATCAGCAATTTCTAATAAATAGAATCTTCAAAACTCTTTACATTCTGAATTTTATATTTTTACAATTTTATATCAATTGATCGATTAGTTTAATTTAAATTCAAAATTGAAGTGCAACGATTGGAACAATCATATGCGCGGCACATCCCAGTAGCATAGTTTTTTTTTTCTGTTTATTTTTTTTAATGTGGTTCCCACTTACGAACCTTTTTTTTTTTTTTTTAAAAAAAAAAATCTATAGTTGATACAGAGTTATGTACAAATGCGCAGAAAAATTAGTCCACTGAGTTAGTTTTAATATCTACAATTTTATATTTCCGGTCAAGGTTACATCTAGTGCGTGATTCACACAAAAGATAATGCTATTTTGAACAAGATGATGATCTCGAGATATATCCTAACTGATGATCATCTAAAATGATATACCATACATAATTCAGTATTTTTTTTGGGCACGATATCTTCACATGTAAATGACAATGAAAAATTATATACCAACCAGGAAAGAATTGCGCAGCTCGCCAAACAAATGGATGTATGATGCAATCTGTTATTCGAAAGAAAGCTTACTTGTCGACTGTTAAAGGAAGTGGTCTTTTGAAAAGATTCGTAGCGGCCGTAAGAAATTTAAGAATGAATATATTAACTTTTTTACTTTTTTTTTAATAAGGAAAAGTAATTAATATTGTGAACAGTAGTAATTTAATGCAAGCTAAGGTACCTTGTTATCTCTGGTTCGAATCCACTTCTTAGCGGATTCGAACGTACAGAGTCAACGTAGAGTTTATTACCTTCCGCATACAATTCAATTGCTGTTCCTTTGATCAGAATTAGTATATCTGATTAAAGTGGGTATTTGTTGTTTATTTTGGCATTAATTTTCTTGCGATGCAGAACTGTGCTATGAAAGTTTTTTCTTTTATTTTTTCCGAGAGAGATATTATTTTATAGCCTTGAAAGAATAATGTCACTAAGCGTCCAGGTTACGATATATTATATTACTATGCAGGGTTTGATACGGAAGTGGCTTGGAATATTCAGACACCGAGATAAAACGGAATTTAGTTTTGTAAATAAGCTAATTGTAATTAATAAATCATTAGAGAGATAAATAAATAAATAAATAAATAAATAAGTAAATAAATCATAAGAGAGATTGTTTACCATATAGGATTAAGCTTACAGTAGATGTCACCGAATTCTATAAATATTAGATTTCATTTAACATATTATTAACTTAGGAGTTCAAAAGCGTATGAATAAATAAAACCACAGTAATGTGGTCATTGGATATATGGCATAATCAAAGATAATCACAATTATTTTGATATTATACCATCAGCAAACTTTAATTTTGATTACTGTCATTAATTACGATTCGCAAAATGCACATAACAGAAATCATATTCTTTTCCTTCATCTTTCAATCAGTACTTATATCTTTCTCAATTCTACATTGAGAACTTTTGTTGAAACTCTTTTAATCTGTATTCAACCATTATTGGACCATCTCAGTTAGACTATAAAAATTAAACAAAATAAGGTTATATATGCACAGCAAATGTTTATCCAAATGCTCAAATATTTCTATCATACTTTGCAGTTAAATGTATCTGGAAATTGCGAAGGAAAAATAAATTTATTTCTAATATTATAAAAAAAAAATAACAATAGAAGAAAAAAATAATAAGATAAAAAAAAAACAGAATTAATTTTGTTATAATTCAACATAGCTTTGATTTTTAAACCTGCCTCTCAAAAATCAAAAGTTTGTTATGAAATGTATTTTTTTTTTATTTGGCATCCCTCTAAAAATTCGCCTACTTCTTTCCTTTACGTGATAATTTTGAGATTTCCTTCCTCTTAGAGTGTCGCATCATATAACAAATGAAAAGCCTCAATGGGAAAGAAAAAAAGAGTATTAGTTCAAATGCTCTCTACTGTTACTTCATCTCAGCTTACATCCTTTTCTCTCATAAAGAAAAAAAATGCATTCACCGCAGAGCATGTCAATATCGATATCTTGTTTTTTTCCCTCTTCATACGCTCAAAAATATTATATCAGCTGAGTCAAGTGTAGCTAGATTGCGAGCACCGGAAGGTGAAGTATTATAAATCTGCTGCAGATGCTCTGCTTCTTCTGTCTTTATTTTTATGTTTATGTTCACTCCGCAGAAGACTGATGGCATACAGAGTACTACCACTCTTACTTATCGTTTTCTTAGCATTTCTTTCCATATCAGGTAAATTTTATTAGCAGTTTTTCTGCATCCATGTATGCCTTTGACAGAGTAGTCCCTGAAAATTTAATATGTTTATATAAATTTCATTTATTAATTTATTTAAAAATAAATAAATGCTTCCAAGAATATCGCATGCTAGAAGCACGAGCTTAGCTAAAAATAATTACATTTTTCAAAGCGCATTAAATATACCGTTTTGAACATATTATCTCTGAGATATTTACACTACATTATAGGCTACCATGGTTCCCAAACGAACAATTATTAATACGTTAATAATAAACATGGCACTTTTTTGATTGACAAAAAGACGTAAAAATAGCTTTTAAATCACATAAAGAACCGATGCATACCATTCAGGAAATTCCATGTATAACAATATTTCTAAGGAATGATTTCGATCTAACACGGTTCGAGATTTGCAGCAAACCTTGCATAACACGGTAACTGGTGCTTGTTTGAGAACCATCAAAATCTGTGACTTCGAATATCATGACGTTTAAGGTTTTTTTAAGGTTATTTTGATTTTGATTTGATCTTTTATGAATATTTGCTCGGGTGGTGAAACAGTCGCTAAGGACCCTTGTACGTTAAGATACGGTTGATTCCGAAATATAGGGGAGAGTTTTGACTACGTGATTCGAACTATTTGAATTTCAACTTTCAACGCGAACAGTTTGAATAAAGCGATTGGAACGCGATCGTGTCGTCAACCCGAAGGGTCCCTAATGAAGATCAATAGATACATGCCAAACTGCACTAGAATCAAAGATACACATTTCGGATCGTCTTAAAAATGGGAAAAGGTGTCATGCGTAGTAAAAAGTTGAAATTTAAATAAAGTAACCGTTTTATAAATATTAATAAATATATTCGAAATAATAATTAATAATACAAGTAATAAATAAATCATAAATAATAATTGTAGGCTCATTTATTAGTATTTTTGATAAAAATTAAGTTTCCGATAGTTATAAAAATAAAATTACGAATTTTGAAGCGTAATCCCGTCTCTGTTCTTTTTACTGGTTCTTAGCCCGGTAATACGGTTTCACACTACACGAGATTTTATAGGAACCTAACTACCATGTTAAAACCGAAAATTACCCGCATTTCGCTCCAAAATATTCAATCGCCTATCTTTTAGTTTGTTTTAAAAAAGGAATAAGGTGGCATATGTTAAAGCAACTGAATCATGAATATTAATAAATAAAAAATAAATGAAATCATTATATATATATAACATTGTAGATAACATAAATAACACTAGTTCTAAAACTGAAAACTTCAATTATTTATTTTCTTCTTCTCTCTCGTACGTATTAGGCCTACTGGCCTGTTACAGAGCTTACTTAAGTTCTTCTGAGTCGTACCCGTCCAGGGGATAAGGTGACTAGCCCATTTGCTAGGTGACTAGCCTGTGTATTCACAGAGCCTATTTGCTTATCCCACATACCTGCAGTCCACGCCCAAGACTGGCGAACTTGGCTTTGTCTAAGAAAGATCCTTATGCTCCTCACGTCAGCTACGAGAATCGAACCCAGGACACTCCTTTACCATATGGTTGCGAAGTGCATAGCCACTAGGCTAACTACGCGGATATCGTTTATTTTATTTTTGTTAATTTTAATTTTCAGAGTGTAGGAAGAGGAGAAGAGGAAATGCAGACAAGAATAATGAGGTTTTCAAGTGCGTTAAAGAAAATCTCTCCGAAAAGGTATTCATTTCATTTGTTCAAAGCATGAAATCATTCAGTCAATTAAATCATAAAAGAAACTTTTCCTGCTTGTTTGCATTTCTAGAAATGTTGTGTTTGTAATCTTGTTCGAATTTTTAGCTGGAAAAACGGCTTGATAACTGCAAGAAGAAAAGAAAATGTCTGGAAACGCGCAATATTGAACGGGTAAGTAATTTTGTCGAGTAATAAATGCTGTAGTTTAAAATAATGCTATTTTTATAGTTCTGAACAAAAGCATTCGTCACGAGTTGTAATTAAAGCACGTGGAGAAGTTTTGCCTAACAGTTCGCTACGAGTATGAATACATGTTTACTGGGGGGGGGGGGGGGGAAGCGGCCTTTTTCCCAATACAAACAAATAAGCAACGAAATATAACTGCTATGAATATTTATTTATTTTCAATCATCCCGTATAATAATAAGGAATGATTAAAAATTTCTGAGACAAATTGATTTTCGTCTCGGATTTTTTTGACGTGCTTTTTTATCTTTTTCCGACAAGAAAATAAAAAAAAAAAATTATGTTACTTGGATTTGTCTCATTCAAAGATTGACAAAGTCGAGACACGATGTCCTTGCTTAGAAAGACCTGGGTTCAAATCCCATCTAAGATACATGCAGACTAGCCACAATCGATCAAATAGCAGCGATGCAACACTGGCCTGCAAATGTGTATAAAGAGAGTGCGTCGGATATCGACACGGCAACAGGTGACCGTGATGCAATACTATCACATCGATTTCACACTTCAGGAATGGAAAAGATTCAACGCAACGCAGTTCCAGCTGTTCAAAAAGATAACTAATGCGCTAATGTCAGTACCGTCGACAGGGTACTTTTGTAGCATAGAGGCAGCCTGTCTCACGGCGGGGCTTAATAAGGGCGTTTGTTCAGCCATATTGCGCTAGGCGGTGTAACTACGCTAATAATTCCTATTAGCGTAGCAAGTGCGGGAAAAAAAGTTTTTCCAATCTTAAACTGATTAAAAATTATTTACGAACAGCAATGATCCAAGAAAGATTGGTTGGTTTAACAAATATATCGATAGAGGCGGACAAGCTTATAATTTAAATTTAGAAGGGCTTATAAACATTTTTATTGTGCGATATCTCCGTAGAGGAAACCTTTAATTAATATTTTGATGTAATTGTTTGCATTAATGTTTCTCTTGTAATAAAAATAAAATAGCAATTGGAGATTTTCTTATATTTTTGTCTAATTATCCATCAGGGACGATATTTAATTGTTTTTCTCAGGGCGCGATTTAATCTGGCGACAACCCTGGCTAATGTATCATATATTTCCAGGTGATAATAATTACGATGCTGGTTGTAGTTTTTAATGATTATATATACGAGATAAAGTAAATATATTGATACCGGTGGAGTGACGTCTGAATGCCACAGCCTGCTTTAATGTTGTTAGAAACCATGTTTTGGTTACGAACATACACATTGGTGCCATTCTTAGATCAGAATAATTATATACCAGGACACAAAGCACAGATCTAAGAATCATACCAACTGAAAGCAATTCAACGCAGTTTAACATTAATGGGGTGAGCTCATCAGCGATTAACGATATGGATCTACTTCGCTACAATGTAGGACGCAACCGATTCTTTTTTTTTTTTTTTTTTTTTTTGTTCTTTAATAAGTTCGGCAGTCCATATCCAAAGAATATGCTCTTCTGACACGTTTATTGTATATTTTAATTAAAAATCAAATTAAGAAATAAATCAATAAAATAAGAAATAAATAACATCAAAAATTGCCTAACATTAAATAGAAAGAATAGTTGAAATTAAAAACTACACGAAAGGCACTAAAATTATAATATTTTTTGTATAGTGTGCAAAAACACACTTATTTATTATGGGCATCATTTTGACAATTTTTTTTTATAATTAATGTACAGATGGTGGAAAACGAATTGAAAAAGTCCCGTTCGGTAAGTATGAGCTTTATATAATTTTAAGCTGAAATATAATGAATGTGAATGAATGAATGTAATAGTGTTTCGATAATGTTTCAAAATATGCATTGATAACGCTTTGAAATACATGTAACTCAGTGTACATATGAAGTATAATTAGATAATAAGGTATTTCATGTATGATGTTTTATGTAGGGGAAAACTAGCTAATGTAAGCCATTAGAAAACTAGCTAATGTAAAGGTATATGGAAGAATGTAGATTCTTCATGTAGGGGAAAACTAGCTAATGTAAGCCAAAGGTATATGGAAGAATGTACATTCTCCCATATACCTTTACAAATATACAACAATAATATTTCCCGACGTGGACAAATCAAGGAATTGCTTTAACGCTACTTTTAAAGGGTTGTTGCCATTAAGGTGCACAAAGATATTCTGCAGAGCCTTTCAAGTGGAGTACAAACCAATGGAAATTGGAAATTATAGTGGAGGGTCGATCATGAGTCAATGCACTCCTAACTTTACTTAAGTAAAACAACCTCTTTCTAAGGAGGGAAAATCCTTTCAAGCACAAAAATGCAAGTTATATGCAACGGATGGATCCTGGTTGTTCAGAAACGCTGATCTGCAAATGAGATTTTGAATGTAGTGAATCTCACCTCCAGAGTCATATGTGTGGGAAAAGGTTATGCGGTTACCTAGTCGCTTAAAAAAATGACCCGAATCCATAGCATTTATTTTCCACAAAACGTTTCCATTCCCAGAATACACAATATTTCGCTTATGAATGTATTTTGACTCAGCAATGAATGCAGCGACTTCTAGTTTCAAATATTGCCTAATGTATAGATAGACACCTTTTAAGACTATTACCTTACAAGTTGCAGGTTAAACTTTACTTTATAAGGGTGTTTAGACCAACTGAGGTATTTTCGTAATCAATGCCAGATACATCGTATATTTAGAGTACAAAGCAACTATAGTTTGAAATGAAATTAGGTATCAGTCATGGAAAAAAATCAGCTAACGCCTTTTTATTCCCTTATAGGGAGTAGGCGAGGCCGTTTCAGCCCTATCTAACTTTTGGCGATTGAGTGGGCAGTTCAAATCAGAGATAACTGACCCAAGGGTATTACTAATTAAGCAGTCCACAGTGAAGATATGGTTCAACAAGTGCCGCCATTCTTGTGGTCCCTAACCCTAACACAATATTTTTAATCTCCCGGAAATAGTGTGAGTTCTACAATGGATTTTCTTGAGTTTACGAGACGAAAAACCCCAATTTTCGGGAGAAAAAACCCGCTTGACCGTGCCAGAGATCGACTAACCCGGGTACCGGTCGAAAAATAGCTTACTAAAAGTTCTTCTAGTTGGCTTCCATTGAGCTACACAGGCACTATCAGTCATTATGTATTTATTTACTTTTTTTAATTTTAAAAAGCCTTATCTGATTGCTAAATTATACTCTTCTGCAACAAGTAAGCCATGAGTTTGAATACCAACCAAGTGAATATAGCACCATTATCAATAAAAGATTCGTATGAGGTCTTTTTTCATTTTGGAAAAAGTTCCATGTATGATCTCTAGAACGGGATTTGTCCATTATCTGTTAGTCCATCCATGATATTACTCCAAGATAAATTTAGGGAATGATTCACATAAAAAATAAAAATACCTACCAGTCTATATTATTTAGTAGCTCCCCTTTCACCAATAATATAAAAGTAATCATCGTAAAAGCAGTATTACAATATTGTTATAAGTTCTCTCTCAAAAACTTTCTCATATCAATTTAAGGCCTTAATAGAAATTTTATATACAAACTGAAATGTTGTAATTAAAACATAAGCCATGTCATTTCCGAAAATATTCTGTTTCCTACTTAAATAGAAAAATAGAAGAAAACATCGTATGATGAATATGGATAACATAAAGTCTGTTTTGAAGGATGACTTCGAAGATGTTGAAGAGACTTTCAAACAGTGTCGTAGTCATTTTAAGAAACAAGTAAGTAATAGCAATATTTATAAAATTATCTTCAAGTTCAATATATTATTATTACGTGACGCCTCCAGGGAGTTCAAGGACTCATTGTGAGAGGACACATCATTCCACTACATCTAGCTCGCCATCTGCTGCTCACTCCACCCCCACGAATAGTATTTTTTTTTTTTTTTGTCTATAAATTGTGTGTTTTCATGGATGATTTACCTGTATGCGGGATGAAAAACTCGAGTTTCCAGGAGGGGGAAAAAATCCTATATTATATCTACGCTATAATATAAAATGATAAGCCTTTTTATTGTAACGTTTTTGTGTCACGTTTTTTGTCAAGTTATTTGAAACGTTTTGAAACTCAGGAGCTACCCTGAGTATCGAGTCATCAGAATTCGAGGGAGAACCGGCCTACCAGAACTCGGGAGGTTGAACCCCGTAGGCTCCGGGGAGGGGGGAGGGAGGGAAACGGAACCCCCTTTCGAGTCTTCAAAATTCGAGTCATCAGAATTTAAGGAGATCCGGCATACCAGTCCGGAACTCGGGGGGGGGGCGTAAGCGTCAGGGGGGGATTGCAGCAACTATCGTGGCATCTCTCTCTGCCTAGCCTGTCTGGGAAAGTATATGCAAGGTGCGTGGAAAGAAGGTGCAGGAGCATATTTGAGTCAAAGTTCCAGGATGAACAATGTGGCTTTCGTTCTGGTAGAAGCACAACTGACAAAATCCTCACTGTAAGGTAAGTTTTAGAGAAATCTTGGGAATATGCCAAGAATGTCTACACATGTTTTGTGGACTTGGAGAAGGCATATGGCCGGGTTCCTCGGGATAAGCTTTGGCATGTAGTACAAGAGTAATGAGTGGATGGCCAACTATAGCTGCCATCAAATCCCTGTATGAATGCCCGGAGTTTTGTGTCAGGGTAAACAGCACAAAGTCTGAACCTTTCACAGTCTCCGTTGGCCTCCGCCAAGGGTGTGTTCTATCACCCCTACTTTTCATAACATTTATGGACTGGATTGATAGGCACAGACGAGGCAGAGAGTGTGTCAGAATTGGAAGATGTAGCATTGGACGTCTGATTTTTGATGACCTAGTTCTGCTTAGCTCTTCCACGGATGACCTACAGCGGACCCTGGATTGGTTTGTAGCTGTTTGTGCAGAAGCTGGAATGAAGATCAGTGTAGCCAAAACTGAAACATTTGTGTTCTCAAGACAATCATCCCAGTACACTCTACATGTGAGTGGAGTCCCACTGAGGCAGGTGAAGAAGCTTACATACCTTTGGTCAATATTCACGAGTGATGGAAAGTAGGACGTAGAGCTAGATACTCGCATTAGCTCTGCCAGCGCAATATTGTGGGAGCTTGGCCGTTTGGTAGTATTGAAGCGGGAATTAAGCCAGAAGGCAAAGCTGGCTGTCTTCAATACACTCTATGTCCCCATCCTCGCCTATGGCCATGAGAGTTAGGTAATGATTGAAAGAATGCGGACACGAATCCAAGCGGCTGAAATGAGATTCCTTCGAGTGGTTGCGGGGCTGACAAGACTCCACAGAGTCAGAAGCTCTGCAATTCGGGAAACCCTCAATACTCAACCGTTGCTTCTCTGTGTTGAGAGATCACAGTTACGTTGGTACCGGCACCTGGTCAGAATGCCACAAGAAAGGCTCCGCCATCAGGCTCTCTTTGCCAAGCCAGAAGGTGGGAGGTGACGTGGAAGGCCAATTACTCGCTGGATAGATTATATCTAAACCTTGGGTGGACACGTTTGGGGGTCCCACCAGAACACCTGAGCTTGGTGGCGGAGGATCGTGACCATTGGAAGTTCCTCTTGCAGCTGTTTCCCCCCTCCACAACCCAATTAGGAAAGGTGGGCCTTGAAGATGGATGGATGGATGGCTTGGCCATTTATGTATGTATGTATGTATGTATAAAAGGTCTAGCTCTTACCAATCATATCATGTAAATAATAATAATAATAATAATAATAATAATAATAATAATGTATTTTAAACCACAGTTTATTATCATTCAAAGCAATTACATGCGTGTAGGTACATTTTGTTACATGTAATTAAAATTATTACGATTAGGACAATGTAATACTATAATTAATGTTAAAATTAATAGTAATCCTAACAAAAACAATTTACAGTTACAATTAAATTTACAATTTATTTTTATTCACAATTAAAATTAACAATTATTATTTTTTATTAACATGCAATAGATAATGCTAAATGTATTCATTTCACTTTTCACAATAATAATTAAAATAAAAAAAAATCGACAGCAACAATGAACAATGAAACGTTACAATTCTGCACTAACCATGTGTACATTCGGTACATTAAGGTGTATCAATTATATGCACTTTAATATAACTTATCATTACCTATCTGAGAATGAAATATATTTAATAATATTATGCGCAGTTCTATAATTTCTTACTTTACATTTTTCTCTCTTAAGATCTTTATAATTTCCATATTGTGGAATTCATAAAACAGAATAATAACAATCACAGTAATAGTTTGCAAATATAGTTAACAGATACACAAGGTAGTTAACATGATTACATGCTGCATTTTACATTTTATTATATATATACATCTACTTATTTATTTATTTCCCTATTTTTTCAATTTGTTATCATTATCATACGGCTATTTACATTTAAACCATTCACATATTATAGTTTGGTTAGTACGGAATGTTATATAATAATAATAATAATAATAATTGATTTCTGAAATGTTTACACAATTACAATAATCATCCTTAGTGACATTCCAACTTGTAATTTTTACAAAATTCCGCACTGAGTGCTGCATATGTGATTCATTTTCTACATTGCATTTTAATTAAAATTTTGATAATAATACTTTTTTGCATATAGTTCTAATAAAACAATGAAGATTACACGGAAGTTTTGAATAATGGATAGTAATAATAATAATAATCATAATAATAATAATATGATGTCTCAGATAAATGA
Organism: Typopeltis vanoorti; assembly: GCF_054136105.1. Taxonomy (NCBI): domain Eukaryota; kingdom Metazoa; phylum Arthropoda; class Arachnida; order Uropygi; family Thelyphonidae; genus Typopeltis; species Typopeltis vanoorti. The sequence continues at coordinate 79,180,193 of NC_143553.1, read as the reverse complement.
CATACATATGATTATTACAGATTTTTTGCATGTTTACACATTATGTATAAAGTAACAATTTTTCTATTTTCATCGTACAGAGTATTTACATATTTACAATTAATGAATATTACACTTGATGCTCTGTACATTATACTGTACGTAGTTTAAGGCACATTATTTCTTTTCAGTATTTTTCTTTGGATACAAATATTCATGTACTTTTTTTAATATCTGTATCCTCGTTATTATTATACACCGTACTGACTGTTTTGTATAATTTGCAGTCTTTGATTATGAGGATTACGTGTGGATGAGTGAGAATTTCATATTTAATAATAATTAAATATGAAATTCATTTGAATTATTTTACGCAACAAACGCAGTTAAGGTATTGTCTGGATTTTGTACTCGAACCTGATGAAGCCAGGGATTTGGAGTTTTGGTGGGTAGGGAATTAAAGTTCAAAGGACTATCTGGTTATTGAAGAACATCCTGATATGCTGAGGTAAGAAGATTAGTATTCCTCTTTATAAGGCTTTGATAAGATCTCATCTAGATTATTGTGCACAGATTTGGTGTGTCTTGGGTGTCTCTCAGATGTGGACGAAGTGGAGCGGATTCAGAAGCAAGTGACCAAGATGGTGGCTGGTCTGTATGATGCTCCATATGAGGAGAGATTGAAGATTTGTGAGTTAGAGAAGCTGGCTGATCTGCGGATATTATAGAGACATGCAAGTTGATTGGGGGAGAGGGGATTAATATTGACGAAATACGAGACATACGAATAAAATCGTATTCCACTACATGAATAATGTGAGGTAAAACCAACTAACTAGAGGTCATCCATGGAAATTGAGTAAGAGTGTGTTTAGCAAGGGAGTGAGGACTAGATTTTTTGTAAGAGTGGGTGAATGAGTAGAATAGATTGCTTCTTCTTCTTATTATTATTATGTATGCGCACCTCCATGGAATCCGTGGACTCATCGCGAAAGGACACTTCAAAAACATTAATTATCAATTATTAACAACTGTACAACACCTGCCATATATTGCCTTGAAATCATTCACCGACTCTGGCAATCGATTCCACTAATTCTCTGCAAGCAAAACATCTGGTCCTCACTATTATTAATTTAGGATGAGTGCTTTGTGTACAGGATGTCGGATAGTGAGATATTTAGTTTCCATGGGTAGCGTCTGGGGGATTTTTGAACATCATTAGCTTTGCTGTTTTTTAGGATTTATATGTGTTTTCAGTTAGCCAGTTAGTGATTAGATTGATGTTTGTTGGCTGTGGTCTTATTATATGATATGTTGTTCTCGTTACGCTGTAGGTTGGACTGAAAAAAATTATTATTGTTATAAATAGCCTGCACTGTATATTTATAATTAGTTATAACTGTAGTGTGTAGGTGGTGTAGCATGCCATCCGTGATGAGTCACTGTACTCCATAGAGATGTCACGTGATAATAATAATAATAATAATATTAATAATAATAATAATAATAATAAATAATGTATTTCTTAATTATGAGTGCTTTAAACTGTTAGGATCTTTCTTTTCAATTTCAGATACAAAGGCTAGCAAAATGTATAACCCAAATACTTGCAACGGTAAGTTTATTTTTTATATTAAAAAAATAATTACCGCTTAAACATATTTTATTTAACGCAATATAATTCTCCCTCCAAAAGCTATTATTTTAAGTAAAATTTTAATAATGCGTTTAAAATTCCAAAATCAATAATTATCATCATGATAACCATTATAATATTTAAATCTATGACATAAAGGTTATTATATTAGATTATATTAGAGAGAGAGAGAGAGAGAGAGAGAGAGAGAGAGAGAGAGAGCGTCTCTAGAGTAGGGTTTCTGAACCAGGTAAAAACGAATAAAAAAAAATAAAAAACTAGATAAAAGAAGAGTCAAATACTCGTTAGACGTCCCACGTTACTAACGGGCTATATGTTTACAGCCTTTTTTTGATTGGGGAGTCACATAAAAAATATACAAGTATAAAATAGTAAATCACCAAATTAATAAAATACTCTGGATCAAATATATTTAAAGAGTCCTCACTTCACAATATAATTATCTCTGAATAATGGAAGCCAAACCAGTTCGGCAGAACGAAAATGGCAACAGAAAACTCATAAGGAAAATCAGAATCCCCCATGAGAATGCGGTTGTGTTTACAAGTGTATGTGTGTGTGTGTGTGTGTGTGTGTGTGTGTGTGTGTGTGTGTGTGTGTGTGCGTGCGAGAGAGAGAGATCTGTTGATTGGATAATCCTTTCTAAATAGCGTTAGGAAGATTTGAAGACTGGTTTTAGTGCACTACCAAATTTGTTCTTAAACAGAACAGAAGAGGGCACCGCTGCTTTTCAGCCGTACGGTTTCTAGAATTATACCTACAGTGACCACATCTTTTTGGAGAAAATAAAGGACAAATCAGAAAATGTTTCATAATAAAAAAAAAGGCAGGTTGCATTTAAATGTTTAAAATTTTTATTTATTTATAACATTTATTATAAAATATAAGCATATACGTAGGCTGTTCAATAAGTAATAAGACTATATTTATACAGAAATCATATTACCTTTAATCGTCATCATTTACATGGTCTTTTTCGAAGTAACCCCGTGAGACGCGATGCATTTGTCCCAACGTTGCGTCCACTTCTTAAACACACGTGAGAGTCCGTTTTTTGAGAGTTCTTTCAAAACCGCCTCCGCAGCTTTTACACATGATTTGTTACTTTCGAAATGGCGGCCTCTTAGTGGTTTCTTGAGCTGAGGAAACAGCCAGAAATCGCACGGTGCGAGATCAGGACTGTATGGAGAGTGTGGTAAGATATTTGTGTTGTTCTTCTGCAAAACGTCCACTACACAACCAGCAATATGTGGCTTGCATTATCGTGGTGCAATAAGAAGCCATTCTTCAGCAAGGGATGCTTCCTTTTGACGTGCTTGATGATAATCGCTGCTGTGTTGATCATTGTATTTGTGATGGACGTTGAAGGTCTTCCCTTACGTTCAAGATCTTCCACATTTTGCCTTCCTTCCTTAAAAGTTTTATGCCAGCGAAAAACACTTGCCCTCGACATTGCTTCATCATGGAAAGCTTCGCATATCATGTTAAAAGTGTCCGATGGCGATGTTTGCAAACGCACACAAAATTTAATCGCATGACGTTGTTCCATGGAAGCTTCCATTTCGAAGACTGGTCGCACCTCGTAGGCGCGCCGATGAGCAGTTGCGTTTAGTCACGTGACACTCTGGCACATCAGCCCGTATACACCATCTATCAACATCTTTTGTTAATACAGACAGCAACATTTCTTTATTCCACAGAAATTAATATTCTGATGAGTGGTTTTGCCACAGTAAAATTAGTCTTATTACTTATTGAACAGCCCACGTACATAGAATTATAAACAATCATATTATTACTTAAAAATTTAATTTTGATACTTTCACAAGAATGAAAATTTTTTTAATAAATCAGGTTTGTGCTTAAAAATTCATAAAACCGTATACAGTTCATGTCAAAGTTGCATTTGGTACAAATGCATGCTTTCAATGTTTCGATTTTTAATTTTTTTTTTTTTTTTCACTGGTCCAGATATTTTTCACTAATGAAAATGCTCATTCAGTGGGGGCATCCAGGGAGACATAAGCAAAACTTCAAGACGTCCACTCACTCCTATCACAGCTTCTGCACTACAGACACAGTCAAGTGCAACAATCATATTATTACTTAAAAATTTAATTTTGATACTTTCACAAGAATGAACATTTTTTTGCACATCAACGGCGTAGCCATATAGTCGTGTCGCTAGCAAGTGCCAGTGAAATAAAAGTTTCATGTTTCTATGGGGCGTGTGCTACGCGCCAATTTTCAATTTGCTATTTCAATTCACAAAATAAAGGGAAAATGGGCATTTTAGAAAAAAGAAATATAAAGGACAGAGCGGTGAAATAAAGGACTGTCCTCTTAAATAAAGGGCGTATGGTCACCGTAATTATACCTGAGAAGAGTGGAGACTAGCTATGGATATGATGTGTTTCTGTCAGCAAAATCTAGAAGTGGATGTCGGCCTAAGAAGAGATATCTTATCTTGATTGGAAATGCAAGTATTATCAAAGATATGGATAAAGAAATTTAAGTTAGAATTTTCTTCCGATAAATAAGAGAAGACTATGTTTTGCACTGAAAGTTGACAAGGTTGTCCTTACTCTTTCTGTAGTGATAAGGACGATTGATGACGAAAAAGCAATATAATTGCTTGCCGAGAAAAAGTAAGTGACTAAATGTTAACAGAACTACACGCTAATTAGCAGTCTTGAGATAATCACATCTCAAAATGTACTCCATATAAGCAATTACAATTTGGCCTTTTCTCAGCAAGTAATTCACGAACACAAAATTTCACTTGAAAATGTTAAACCTAAATAGGGCAATAAAAAAAAAGTAAAATTAAGTATAATAATAATATTATTTAGAAAGTTTTTTTTACCTTGGGTATAATATATGTTAAAGATGCCAAACTATTTTAAACCTGGTTTTACTCCATTTCCCAAGTAAACAAACAGACAAATAAGTCAAGTTTGCGCCTGCATGTATTGCAAGTCTAGGTGACCTGTAAAGTAGTACAAGTCTAGGCAACTCGTGGTAAAGGTGGAATAAGCTCTGATCACTATTCTTAATATTTACCCTTAATGCAAAGCCCATCTCCTTGAGATGTATGATGCTATGCATTAAAGGCAAGGGGCCACTACCCTTGTGTAAAATACTTATAAGCTCTGTATTACTTAACCTTGGTATTTGTAAGCCTGGCTCCCACTGATGAGACCTCAATAAAGGTCGAAACCGGTCTGGGTAGTGGCCCCCTTGCCTTCAATACATAGCATCATACATCTCCTCAAGGAGATGGGCTTTGCATTAAGGGTAAATATTAAGAATAGTGATCAGAGCTTATTCCACCTTTACCACGAGTTGCCTAGACTTGTACTACTTTACGGGTCACCCAGACTTGCAATACATGCAGGCGCAAACTTGACTTATTTGTCTGTTTGCTTACTTGGGAAATGGAGTAAAACCAGGTTTAAAATAATTTGGCATCTTTAACAAATAATATTATTATTACATAAGGTGCCTCCAATGGAGTCAAAAAACAATATAACACCAGAGTATCCCTGCTTTGCATAAGATTCAATTAAAATGGTCTAATAAATTTTATTTGGGTAAGTTAGGTCAGAAAGGTTTGAAATCAGATCTCTTCTTCATCCTCTGAGGAGTTTTTTATAACATTGTTTAAGAAATATTTTTTTCCAGAAGGCATTTAATTATTTCTCGTTCACACAGTTCCTTCCACTCTTCTTTACACTTCAGTCTTTGCATCTGTCTTGCAATGCTTAATTTATCAATCAGTCAATAAATAAAATAATAATAAAAAACACAGGCAAAATAGAAGCCCAATTTAAAAATAAATAAACTGAGCATTGCCTGATGCGAATTTAATTGCTATTGGCTGTAAACGTAATTGCTGCCAGACTCATATCAGTCAACTCATTATTGTTATTAATTTTCAAAGCTCTCATTGATTCATAAAGAGCTTAAACTCATCCTAGCAACTTTTTAACACAGGTTTCCGCTGTTTAATGTTTTTGTTGATTTTATCTAAGTAGCTTTATATGTATATATTCTTGCTTTATTCCACCTGACGTTTTATTTTTGATATAATATAGATGGCAGCAGATGACTTTCAACGCCCAGCACGAGACATCCTAATTATTGGAAGCATAGAATGGCTTAGAATAATGTTTAAAGTTTGGTCTTTAGTGTGTACAGTTTCAATTATAATAGTCGTTAAAGTGATACTCATTGAGAAAATTTTAAATTTCAGACTATTTGGTTGTTAGTTAATTAAAGTTGTACTGGAGTAGTAGTATTCCAGTGTCTGAAATATTTAGATTGGTTATTTGACCATTAAGTCCTACTTAATATTGACAATAAAAGTGAGTGTAAGTTTTGGATTAATTTATTTATCAGATATTCGCAGTAAGATAATTTTTATATTTTTGATAATATAGATGGCAGCAGATGACTTTCAACGCCCAGCACGAGACATCCTAATTATTGGAAGCATAGAATGGCTTAGAATAATGTTTAAAGTTTGGTCTTTAGTGTGTACAGTTTCAATTATAATAGTCGTTAAAGTGATACTCATTGAGAAAATTTTAAATTTCAGACTATTTGGTTGTTAGTTAATTAAAGTTGTACTGGAGTAGTAGTATTCCAGTGTCTGAAATATTTAGATTGGTTATTTGACCATTAAGTCCTACTTAATATTGACAATAAAAGTGAGTGTAAGTTTTGGATTAATTTATTTATCAGATATTCGCAGTAAGATAATTTTTTAAATAGTATTACGATAATTAAAAAAATTTTTTTTATTGATGTTTAATCTCTACATAGAAATGCTGTGAAAATATGGACAGTTCTGAAAACAAACCTGAAATATGCGAAAGACTTAGAAAGAGCAAAAGGAGACAAGGTGGCAAAGAGGATAAACGCCGAAGACGAAAAGGAAAAGGAGAACGAGGAGGAGAAAAAGACGACAGCAGCGGCAGTGAGAGTAATTCCAGTTCTTCTGAAGAATTTATAAGTTCAGATGGGCCATTGTACATTTCTACAAAACCCACTCCGAAAACATCACACCGAACATCTGTTACTACTCAGCAGCAGTCCACAGAAATTTCTTCAACACATCAGACTACTTTCTCAAAAACAGAATCAGCAACTGTTCAAATAGAAACAACTTCAACAGCTACCAGTTTACCGATAGAAATAACAACGGTCAGTTTATCATCATCTACAGCATTGCAGACTGAAACATCACAAGTCTCTTTTACAACTACGTCACAGTCAGAAGCATCTTCAATAGCTTCGGCAATCACATTTTCTCAAACAGAAATACTTTTAGTAACCACATCCTTACCACCTACTGCACTTCCACAGTTATCATCATCTCCACCTACTGCACTTCAACAGGAATCATCTCCACCTACTGCACTTCAACAGGAATCATCTCCACCTACTGCACTTCAACGGGAATCATCTCCGCCTACTGCACTTCAACAGGAATCATCTCCACCTACTGCACTTCAACAGGAATCATCTCCACCTACTGCACTTCAACAGGAATCATCTCCACCTACTGCACTTCAACAGGATTCATCTCCGCCTACTGCACTTCAACAGGAATCATCTCCATCTACTGCACTTCAACAGGAATCATCTCCACCTACTGCACTTCAACAGGAATCATCTCCCCCTACTGCACTTCAACAGGAATCATCTCCCCCTACTTCACTTCAACAGGAATCATCTCCCCCTACTGCACTTCAACAGGAATCATCTCCGCCTACTGCACTTCAACAGGAATCATCTCCACCTACTGCACTTCAACAGGAATCATCTCCGCCTACTGCACTTCAACAGGAATCATCTCCGCCTACTGCACTTCAACAGGATTCATCTCCGCCTACTGCACTTCAACAGGAATCATCTCCATCTACTGCACTTCAACAGGAATCATCTCCACCTACTGCACTTCAACAGGAATCATCTCCCCCTACTGCACTTCAACAGGAATCATCTCCGCCTACTGCACTTCAACAGGAATCATCTCCACCTACTGCAGTTCAACAGGAATCATCTCCGCCTACTGCACTTCAACAGGAATCATCTCCGCCTACTGCACTTCAACAGGAATCATCTCCATATACTGCCTCTAAACCTGAAGCAAACCTAGCAGCAACATCTTCACTCACTACCGTGAATGAACCTGAAACAACTTTAGAGACATCGACACCGCCTATTGTCTCTCAAACCGAAGAGAATTTCATAGAAACGTCATCACCAATGGAAGTTACCCAACGTGAAACATCATTGTTACATACTGCACCAACTACCGTTTTCCAACCTGAAACGACGTTATTAGATATTTCTTCAACTTCTGATTTGCAATCCGAAACAATTTTATTAGGTACGACTTTCCCAACTGCTGTTCCTCACCCTGAAACTGTAAACTTATTAGACACAACTTTACCAACTACTGTTCACCAACCTCAAAACGAAACCATACCAAAAATGACTTTATCAACTACTGTATCCCAACCTAAAAATGAAACTTTACTAAAAGCCACTACAACATCTGTCTACCAACCTGAAAATGACACTTTACTAGAGACAGCTTTAACATCTACTATTTCCCAACCTGAAAGTAAAACTTTAGTAGACACCACTACACCATCTACTGTTTTCCAATCCGAAAATGAAACAATTTTACTAGAAGCAAGTTCATCAACAACTGATTCGCAACCTGAAACAACATTATTAGATACTTCATCAGCTACTCCTTCCCAACCTGAAACAACTTTAACTGATGTTCTTACATCTACTTTCTTCCAGACAGAATCGGAATCTTCAGAAAATTCTCAACCACTCACTACTGAAGTATCATTAACTGATACTTCACTGCAGACCACACAGTCCACAAAGTTATTTCCCACAGTTACCACAAATGAAGATGGAATTATTGTCTTTGCAAGAGAAGAATAAAATATCCACATATCAATACTTACTGAACAATGATTCATATAAATGGAGCAAAGAGAGAAAATATTATACCATATTAAACTGTGTATTCTGTTTGCTGGTAAAGGAATACAATTTGATTGATGTCAATGGACCATTCATTACATATGCGACTCTACCTACAAAAGTTTTCTTCTGCTGATCCCAGGAGAAGAATTCCTGAATAAACGAAATGATATTTTCTTGAAAAATAAAGCGAACTGAAACCATTTGCAAATCCATTTGGGTTTGCAAAAATGTTTTGTCTGTACACAGAAACATGTATATATTAATATATGAAAAAAATAATAATTCTAAAAATAAATGATGTTTTACGTATGAAAAATGTTAACAAATGTAAATATAACAAAGAAATAAAAGACAAAAATTATTTCTTAGAATTTCTTCGTTGTTTAATAAAACATCAAGAATGAGATTTTGTCCCAGTGCATTGAATTAAATAGAAAAAAAATCACATATTTTTCGAGGCTAGCAGGTGAAAAGATGTTAGGTCAGAGAGCTCCTGAAAGATTTGTGATTCTTGTTGATTTATTAAGTATTTTCTTAGATTTAGTTGTGTATTTGTAGTATATTATTGTAGTTTTATTAGTGTAGTTATTGTACTAAAGTGTTTTATAACATCATTTCAGAGAAATTATTAGTTTGTACTATTCTTGAAAATTCTCCAAAAACTCGTCGTAACAAGGCGGTGACTAAAGCTAATGTTGCTACTGAGAAGAGCATTTGTCCTGAACAAAAACACTGCTGTAGTGATGATAATAATTTATCTGAGGATACGTTGACATTAGAAATAGCTCGGTTAAAAGAAATTATTAGGAAATCAACCAGGGAATTGGAAAAGGTAGAAAAACGTTCGTTTAAACTTCGACAGGATAAGAAATAGGATGAGAACAACAACAGGCAGGAAAATACTGAACTTGGTAATCAAAATATTGATAACAAATAGGTAAGTCCGTTAATATCTAAGAAGAAAGAGGTAATATGGTATGGTGACTCAATTTTAAAATTTGCGCTTGCCGAAGTAGTCACCACTTCTAGTTTCCAGGGAGCGAAAATTAAAAATATGTCAAACGTAATTGAAAACCAAAAAAGAAATGTAAAAGAAATGGTAGTGTTTGTAGTAGGTACTAATAATTTAAGTGGTGACAAACAGAGTATGAGAGAAGATATGAAAGGTCTGTTGGAAGAAGCGAGAAAGAAATGTGAGCGAGTAAAAATTGTAGGCTTACTGCCTAGATATGACAGTACTGAGTTAAGGAGGGCGATGATAGCAAATGATTTCACGCGCAGGCTATGTAGAAGATGTGGATGTAAGTTTTTAGATGTGTGGGGAGTGTTTGATGACAGAAAAAAATTGTATAAGAATGATGGCTTGCACTTGAATTCATTTGGTATCAGAAGCCTGGAGAAATTACTTCTTGATATGAGACTTAATGCAGAGAGTCAGGGAAACTAGATCATCAAGGGAGGAATGGGGAAAATGTGTGTGAAAGTTCAACTATGGTATACAAACGAGATAAATATATGAATGCCTTTGAACATAGTTATGTATGTGGCGAAGGAGTGGAAAATATGCTTTGAGTTCGGACCTTTTAAGTATGTCTGGGGAGGGAAAAGAGAAAATTCTAGAATAAGACCAAATACATTGCATATCTAATTATAAGAACTAGATCGTAATCTATTATGTCTATACACAAATGCCAGGAGCATTAGAAACAAAGGAGTTGAGTTTGTTGCTTTATTGAATACGATGTGGCCTAAGATTGTTTGTATTAGTGAAACCTGGCTATCAGAATAAGATATGGTAAGTGGGATCGAGTGTAACGGATATACTATTTTTAGGAATGACAGAAGAGATAGGAGAGGAGGAGGAGTGCAACTAATGATATCAGATGACTTAAGTCCAGTTAGGGTAGAAATACAAGAAAACAATGAGGGTAAAAATGTTCCATGTAGCTATGAGTTTGAGTCTATTTGGAGGTTAACAGAATGAAATATATGGTGGGGTGTTGCTACAGACCTGGCAGCTCAGTTGTAGGGGACGAAGAAATGCATTGCCAATTTAGCCTTATGGGTAACAGGCGAATCATCATTATGGGGGACTTTAATTTTCCAACCATTGATTGGGCAGAAGAGAAATCTCATGATCAGAAAGAACAGAAATTTATTGAATTTTGTGGGATAACTTTCTCAAGCAGTATGTGAAAGACGAAACTCGCGGTCAAAGAGTGTTGGATTTGCTCATAGAATCAGAAGGGATCTCTGTTACGGATATGGCTATTTCACCACCAGTTGGTGACAGTAATCATGCTGTTCTTTCTTGGGAAGTATCTACTTGTATTGAAGCTCCGAATAAACCAGGCTACATGCTGAATTACAAATCTGGAAATTATGATCAACTTAGAAGAATATTATCTTTGGTCACATGGTATCAGTTACTGAATGGAAAAAAATGGCAGCAATGTATGGGAATCTTTGAAAAAGTGCTTGAATGAGGCGGTATCTGAATATATCCCTAGTGTTCGAAGAATAAATAGGTTGGGAGCGAAATGGATGTGCAGCCTTATTAAGCTAGAGATCCACAAGAAGAAGATGATGTGGAAAGAGTATCGTGAGAATAAGAGTGAGAGGAGTTATGAAATATATAAAGCTCAGGCCAGAAAAGTAACGAGTATTGTGAGAAAAGCTAAAATGGAGTATGAAAAGAAATTGACCATGGAAGCTAAAGGCAATCCAAAATAATTTTATCGTTGTGTCTTCGTTATCATTGAATGCAGATGGTACACGAGTGTCGGAAGCTAAGGAGATTGTTCAGTTAATGAGTGCTCACTTTGCTAAGATATATCAACCAGGTGTATATAGCATGGTGCATGGTGCTACTGCTACGTTAGATGAAGAGTTAGAGGTTCACGAAAATGAGGTTGAAGTGCTTTTGCATAACCTGGATAAGAATTTGTCAATAGGGACAGATGGCATATCAGCCCGTTTGTTAAAGGAATGTTCAGACAAACTGATTATGCCTTTTACATGTTTGTATAACTTGAGTCTCAGCTCAGGAATGATACTACAGGAATGGAAGGAATGTATGATAGTTCCATTGCACAAGGGTAGTGAAAAAACTGATGTGTCTAACTACCGACCTATTAGTATCTCTGGTGTGGTAGTGAAGCTTTTAGAGAAGTTGGCAAGAACTCGCATACAGAAATGGGTAGACAAGCATTCTATATTATGCAGGGAACAGCATGGGTTTACTGAAGGAAGGTCATGTTTTAGCAATTTGCTCATATTTTATAATAATGTTACGGCCGAGTTGGATAAAGGGAATGGATACACTATGATAACGTTGAATTTTTCTAAGGCATTTGACAGGATACCACACGATATGCTGTTGTGTAAAATGGAGAATATGGGACTAAAACATAATCTATTGACTCTTGGATCAAGAGATGGTTGACAGACAGATATCAAAAAGTGGTATACAGTGGGTGTAAATCTGTCAGATTTAAGGTGACCAGTGGTGTACCTCATAGGTCAGTCCTTGGGCCATTATTGTTCAATCTATACATTAATGATATCAAGCAGGGTCTATCATCAGATTTGCAATTGTTTGCTGATGATGCGAAGATAGGCGAGGCAATCAGGGATGCTACTGATATTCAGAAATTACAAAATGATTTGAATAGACTGGAAATCTGGGCTAACGAATATGGCTGTCAGTTTAATGTTAGTAAGTGTAAAGCTATGCACTTTGGCGTGATTAGAGTTCCAGCGGCATATTATATTAGCGGGGTTATGCTACAAGAAACTGAAGAGGCAAGGGATCTTGGTGTATTGATGGATAAGAATTTAAAGTTCAAAGGTCACATAGCAAAAGTTGCAAAACAACTCAGAGGATAATTGCTATGTTGAAGCGAACCTTGACATGTAAGGATAAAGAAGTAATTTTGCCTCTTTATAAGGCTTTGATAAGACCACACTTGGATTACTGTGCACAGATTTGGTCTCCGGATTCCAAGGGGATAAAGAAGCCGTGGAAAGGGTGCAAAGGAGAGTTACAAAGATTATATCCGGATTATGGGATTTAGGTTATGAGGACAGATTGCGAGTATGTGGATTACAGACTCTGGTTAACAGGAGAAAGAGGGGTGATATGATAGAGGTCTATAAACGTTTGAATGGATGTTATAGCATTTCAACTGATGAAATTTTTCGTTATATGGAAGGCGGGGAGAGAACACGGGGGCATCCATGGAAGTTAAGGAGTTAAGGTTGTTCTCAGTCAATAAAGGGTTAAAAGCTAGGTTTTTCTTTCAGAGAGCAGTGAGTGAGTGGAATAATTTGCCCTTAAGGGTAGTGAGTGCATCTAGTGTGAATGAATTCAAGGGTAGGTATGATAGCTGGGTTGGGTAATTTACAGCCTCCCTCGATGAGTCCTTGACTCCCTGGAGGTCTTAGATAATAATAATAATCAATATTTCTGACACAATAAATTTAGTTTAATCCTTTATCCAAGTGTGAGCAAACAAAGTTTGCGCCTGAAAGTATCTTCAGGACTGGGTTAAGGTGGTACACACCAGGGCAACTCGTTGCAAAGGTGGAGCAAGCTACCAACACTCCTATCTAGTATCTCCTATAATGCAAAACACATCTCCTTGCGGATATGTCTAATGTTATGCATTAAGGGAAGGGCCACTACCCAGACTAGTTTCGACCTTTATTGAGGTCTCTTCAGTGGGAGCCAGGCCCAAGTGGAGATATCAAGCAGAAGCATTAGCAGGTCATCTCTACCTATAGGAATTGCCAATTGCCATATTTGTTTGCTCACACTTGGATAAAGGATTAAACTAAATTTATTATACTCTAACCAAGTGAAAAATAAACTTTCAACATCTTTCTCTAAATCCAGAGTAAATTATTAAAAAAGGGTGGCACACCAATTGGCAATTCCTATAGGTAGAGATGACCTGCTAATGCTTCTGCTTGATATCTCCACTTGGGCCTGGCTCCCACTGAAGAGACCTCAATAAAGGTCGAAACTAGTCTGGGTAGTGGCCCTTCCCTTAATGCATAACATTAGACATATCCGCAAGGAGATGTGTTTTGCATTATAGGAGATACTAGATAGGAGTGTTGGTAGCTTGCTCCACCTTTGCAACGAGTTGCCCTGGTGTGTACCACCTTAACCCAGTCCTGAAGATACTTTCAGGCGCAAACTTTGTTTGCTCACACTTGGATAAAGGATTAAACTAAATTTATTATTTCTGACACAAATTTTTGAGCTTTCTGAAGCTGTTTTCCCAGCGACATAAGATCGTTTTGGTATTCTAATGGTTAGATGATTAACCAAGTATCGAAACTGTCACATAAAAAGGCTTAGTTACGAATTTGCTTAAAGTAATAAAAGTCCAGCTACATTTCTTGCAACTACTTCAGAATGAGTTGTAATCTCAGTGGTGCTGTGTGTTGTTATTAATGGCTGAAGAGAATCGGAGGTAGAGTAGTGGTTAACTATTTACGGGCTTAACGTTTCATTCGGAAATGCGAAAAGCCACTGGTTAAACAGAAAAAAACAAATCAAATAATTTGTGTTATTTGTGACACGTTTTTGAGCTTTTTTTGTTTAAGTTGTGATTAACAGTACGTAACTAACTATAACTGTGATGACAACGCATACTGGAATTTTCGCAAGGAAAAACAGTTCACATATTTCAATAAATGTTATTTGCAACCGTGTTTTTTACATATATATTTAACCTAATTATTTTCATGCAAGCATATGAAAACAGAACGAAAATGTTTGTAATATTTCCCGCAAAATTAAAGGACCTGAATAAAATACACCTTGCTCCACTGCACTGATCAGAAGAATAAAAGATAGCAAATACTGCCAGTAGTAACAAATGTATTGTTAAGATTGATCTTTTATTTAGAAAAAGGTGAAATTTATTTTGTTTTCACACGTGAAATCATACATCTCTGTGAAACAAACGAAATAAGTAAAATATGATGTAGAACATTTTTATCCTTGAAATATCGTATTTGGTTCACTTTGGAGATTATTGATCAGACATATGGTGGACTCATGTTTCATAGAACCACAGCACGTTCTAAGAAATCGAATGGAGAGTAATATACTTTCATGGAAAACATTCTATCTTAAGACGCCTTATAGCGTCTTAAGATAGAATATATTATATTATATTCTCAGACCAGTTTCGTTGGGCTCATTGTGGGTTTCATATTTAAAAACCTCGGATGGACCGTACTGTAATATATTTTCATAGGAAACATTCGCATATCTCAAAGCACTGGTTACTATACCAGTGTGTATATACGGCATTGCATTTTCTCTGCAACATGGTACTCTTCTCGTTTTAATTTTGGGTGTTACTGAAAGTAATAGTGGAATGGAGTCTGATTTATCACTTAGCAAGGAGGAAGAAAATGGGTGATATTAAACATTCAAGAGAAAATCTAAATTCTAAAAAAAAGAAAAGAAAAGATATCGAAGCTGGAAATGCTCACGGATATATTAGTAAGAAAATACTATGTCCAGTTTTGAGAATTTCTAAATTTGATCGTCCTACTCCTTAGTATCACCAAATTCACCATGGAAGCTTAGCTCTGCTTGTAACACATCTATCTTAAATCTAATCGCACTCTAATTCTATTTACGTGTCACTCACTCTATAATAAGAGTCCTCATTCTTCTTCTTCTTCTTCAGCACAATCTTGTTCAATTTTTAGGAATACCCCTCTTGTCCCTTCTTTTAGTTTTATCATTTTAAAAATCTCTCCTATCTCCATTCAGTAAATAACTCAACAACTTTTCACAACTACATGGAAAACTGACACGTCAAAATCGACAGTTTTTTCCTGGAATTGAAATTTAGATTATTAACGCTAAATTCAACTATGAAACAAGTCATTTTAGGAGAGAATGATAGGTTTCGCAATTTGGCTCTGCTGTACGCAGAAGTGGCCAATAGTGATATAAATTTGTCATTTTTTTAATCTATTGAAGTGTTATTATAGCGATCATTGTAAAATAACCTGCGCGGTTCCCCTGATTAATTCAGTGCATCCATTGACATACTTTTAAGCAGCATACCTAAAGATTAGCAATTTTCGAAGTGTAATTGTTTTCATCGGTTGCAATATATAAAGAGATTATACAAATTAAGATTTTTAGAAACGAAATACACATTGGATAATAAGATAGCTTGGTTACTTGGCGCCTTCTTTCAGGTAGGACAATTTCCATAAAATATCATATTGGTAGCGCAATTCGGACACTGATCCAACCATCGCGTTCCTATCTTTGCATATCGATATATCTCTTAGCCTTGACGGAAAACTGTTTCTATTATTTAAACCAGCGCTTCCCAAAGTGGATCGTTCCACCGCCCCCTTAAAGACACTGGTGGCCTCATGAACAAAAGGGAGGGGGGAGGGGAGTTAACTGAAGTAAGTAATTGAAGTAACACAAAAATTATGTAATGAAAAAAATCATCAAAAAGTTTGTTGATATAGTTGTTGTATAACGTAAGTAAAGATCGTAATGGTTGCTTTATTTTCCAAGGAAACGTATAAACGCAAGTTACAACCGATCGGCTTTGAAGTCCGACAACAGGTCTTAACAAGCAAAGTGTTGGCGAGCGCGCACTTTCAAGTGATCGGGATTTTACAAGTCCAGTACGCATCGGCAGGAACACGTGCATGTTATGACTTGTTAACTGTGTAATACTATAAATACGTGAAACGTATGAAATCAGTTTTAGATTGTTTCTAAATTGTGTGACAAGCAGTTAGCAATTTGATGTAGTGCATAAAAAGTTTAGTGCATATTCGATACCTAGTGGGTACCTTACTTACACGGATTATACACAAAGCAAATTATTGTTGTTCCAATAAAACAGAAGGTTTCACGTCAGTAAGTTTATACTTTTTCTTGTAAAAATAATTTGGGTTAGGTACATTCTAACAATTTTGTAAATTTAACTTTTTTTTATAATATCATGACTGAAAGCAAGGAGAAATGTCGACAATATAATATCGAATATCTTAAATACGGTTTTATTCAGTCGCCTACAAACAAAATATTACCAATGTGCCTGATTTGTCGAAAAGTTTTTTCAAATGAATCTATGAGGCCTTAAAGACTAGAAGAACATTTGAGAAAAGTTTATGCTGATAAAAAAAAAAAAAAAATAAGGATTTATCGTATTTTCAAGAACTTAAAGAAAGAAAAAATTTTGAAATAGCCAACATTGTAGGTATGTTTTCAGCAGCATCAAAACTAGATGATGATGGGTTGCCCGCCTCTTATATTTCCTTACTGATTGCTAAATCGGGAAAACCGCATAATGTTGGTGAAGAGTTAATCCTACCAGCTGTTAGTGAGGTCATACGCACCGTACTACACAACCCAGCCTCTGATATTATCAAGAAAATTCCTTTGAACCATAATACAGTGCAACGAAGAATCGATGAAATGACCCAGGAAATGAAGCCTCACTTTTAGCATATGTATGATACATAAAAGAAGAAAAAAATTGCCAAGAATTATTATTTGCTAACTGACACTAAAGGAGAATCGATATTTCATGCAATGGAAGAGTTTTTTTTAAAGAAAAAGAAATCCTTTTGAATAATATCTTATCAGTTGCTGCCGATGGTGCTTCAGCGATAATAAGGCGCTATTGCGTTTTTTTTCCGTATTTCAAAGACGCGGTACCAAATATACCAAATGTATTCAATGTACACTGTGTGATTCATCGTCAACATTTAATTACCAAATACCTGAGTGATCGCCTACACAGCAATTACAGCGGTCAACAAAATCAAAAATCGTTCATTGAATGACAGATTGTTTGGACAACTTTGTATTGAAAACGATGAAGAATTCAATCGCTTGCTCCTCCATACAGAAGTTCGTTGGTTATCAAAGGGTGTCTGTTTGAATCGATTTTATAAACTCTTTGACTCAGTGCTATAGTTTTTAGAAAAACAGGGATGATTCTTTACGAGCAAACTGGATTAATTTCAAGTTCAAACGGACTTGTTTAACAAATTTAATTAAACAAATCTACAGCTCCAAGGATATGAGCTGAATTTAATAAAATTAAAAGCTTGTTATTTCTGCGTTTTGTCAAACTTCTCCTGAAACTTAGGACGAGTAGAAAATAGCCATTTTTCAAATCTATCAGCAGTGTATCAATCGCATTTTTATGTGATGAAGACGAGTTCAGAACTTCGAAGCTCTCCATTGTGATTTCAACCAACGATTTAAAGATATTCTTGAAATGAAAATACCCGATTGGGTTTTGGATCCATTTTCAAGTAAAAACACAGAAGAATCTTTACAATTATAAGAACTGATTGAAGTAACAACAAATGAGGAATTGAAATTAAAATTCAAAAACGGGTACCAACAGTTCTGGTTGCAAAAGAGATGCCTGTACTTTATCCTGGATTGTGGACTGTACTAAATTTTTTTTTAATCGCATTTGCATTATCATATTAATGGAACGTGGGTTCAGTGCGGTCACAGATCTTTTAACTAAAAAAAAAAAAAAAGAAAAGAAACCGACTGCAAATTGCTGATCGCAGCGATTTAAGAATGCTGCTGACAAATATAGAGATATTGACAAATATCAATAAATTGGTAGCAGCACACCAGGCTCATTCTTCTCACTGGGATTGTTTTTAATATTACTGACAGTTATTTACTATTTTATGTGCAATTTATGTTGTTGTTTTTTAATTTTAATAATGTTATTAAATTTTCAGCTCCAACTTGTCCTATGTTTACGTGAAATTTACGTTTCTTTTGTTGATTTCAATAAATAGATTTTTAAAATTTCAGTTCCAAGGTGTCTTATTTCCAAAATTCAAACATCTCTACCAGATGCATAATAAGCAAATTTGTTTCTGTATCAATCTGCTTGTTCGCTTAAAACTCGAGAACAGCTGATCCAATTTTCATATGATATATATATATATATATATATATATATATCAGATGGAGCTAGTCAGGTCTTAGAAGGTAGTTTCCAGGAAGGGGGGGGGGCACTGAATAAATTTTTTTTTTGGAAAACAGGGCAATAATCCAAATAAGTTTGGAAACCAGTGGTTTAGACTGAGAGCTTGGAGAGAGAGAAAGAGAGAGAGAGAGAGAGAGAGAGAGAGAGAACTGCAGAAGGAAACAGAATGACTAGAAGTCGTTAGCTCTAACGTAACAATTCTCGGATACTCCTGTGGTTCATTGAATTTTTCATTTTAGTTACCTTTAAAATTATCGGAAATGTTTTATTGTTTTATTGTTTTTCGTTCTAATTCTTTAGAAACTGGCAGAAGAGTTTAGGGAAAGTTTCACACCACAGAGTGGACCCCGTTATCTGCTGACTGCATTTTTTAAAAGTTATCAGCATTTTGAACTGCAATGCATGTTAAATTTTGATATGCATTTCTTTTAAAATGTATTTCTTATTTATTTATTTTTTCAAAAATAATACAAAAATATATATATATATTTTTTGGATCGGAGGGTAATTAGAATTCTCCATTTGATCGAAAGGAAGTAAATTATAAACAGTTCACGAAAACAGCGGATTTCCATTAAAAGCAGACTAAATATAGCAAGTGAAACTCCATTTTTGTTTTAGGTTTGCTGCGTTAACTCTTTCTCTGTGTTTAAGGAATCTTCGAACGGCTAACGTCTTTTCTTCGTTTGTGAGAAATCCATTATCTTCAAAATGTTATTTATTGCTTTATTGTTGTTAATAATGGCAGATAAAACATAAAGTAAGGTGCTGTAGCGCTACTAAAACGAAATAGACTCGTAAACCTATTACGTTACATACTAAGATTAAAATGATTAGATTTCTTGACAATTGTGTATCAAACAGTGAGACAGGGCGCAGGCTAAAACGTGCCTCGCAGTACTGTCGTTAAAAACAAAAATAAACTTTTTAATCAAGTGGAAAGTGCAACAATAGTTAATACTACGGTTATCGGTAAACGTGACTGTCTTATTGACGAAATGGGAAAGCGTTTAATATTGTAGATTGACGACCAAACAAGTTGCCCCCCTTTCCATTAAGCCAGGCTATTCAGAATAACTTACGTTGGAGAAAATTATTCAAAATTTTTCTTTTGCGTAACTGACGAAAACGAATACGTTATTTATGTCACTTACGCACATATATAGTTACTTAAAACATTATTTAACTATGACATGCATTCTACAAGTGATTAAAAAGGCGGTGATTTGCGGTGCGATAAAATTCGCTATACAGCCATGGGCTTTAACCTAACCTAACCATAAGTGGCGTATGACCGGGTAATGCCTGTATTATTATTATTATTATTATTATTATTATTATTATTATTGTTATTATTATTATTATTATTATTATTATTATTGTTATTATTATGATGATGATGATGATGATGTAGATGGCATTATTATTATATATAATATACACCCTGCTCAGTCACCATCCATCAGTGTCTCCCTTCCCACGGATTTCAAGTTTCGCATGATGTTATTTTCACAAGGATGAACTAAATTTAACATCTCTACAATATCCCAATCGCTGATTATCATTCTATCTTTCTCTCCAACCGTATAACCAGTTAACGAGCCTTCAAATCGACAAACAATAATCGCTTTCCAAATGAGGTCGGATAAACAGTAGATTACTGTATATAAGTGATGAATTTCATTATGCTGTGCGAGACAACCATCCTATTTATTGGAGGTCTCAAGCAAGTGTTTGAAAAATATTCCATGTTTGGTCTCGAGAAAAGATATGCACGTAAAATACAAATACATTGAATGAAAGGAATATCCTAAAAATGTCATATACGTCTACATAACATATATAAAGGGAATAACTTGCTAAGCTTCAATTGTGGCAAGTTAATGGAATAAAAGCTGCAGTTATTTTTGATAAATACACTTCACTGAACATGCCTCATAATTCATTTTTTGAGGAACTGTTCATTCGGTGATTTGTAGTTTCGATGAATGATTTTTCGAAGAAATTATTGGATTTCGATGAATTGCCTTTGGATCAATTGCGTTTTTGATAAATTACCTTTCGATGAATTTTCTGCATACGCTTGCAAAATGATCGTCTGTCTTTTAGGGCCCTTTGTAGCTAAAATAACACAACATTTATAATTCGTATGAAAGATCTGGGTTTGAATTCCATCTACAACGCCAGAAGCCACTCTAAAGCTTCTTCAACTGAAGAAGAATTAGTCAGCCTTAGACAGAGGTGGTAGTGCTTCTCTTCCGAAAATTTAGCTGCAATTGATACAATTGTAGATTAAGACGACGTGTTCTTAATCTACAACTATCCATCTCCGCCACGCCACGCCATTCTCACCAACTACAGCGAACCGCAACTACCATCATCATCTACACCAGCGCCATCTACTACCTACCACCACCACCATTAGTATTTTACAGACAATCAAAAACATTCATGCTCACGGCGGGATACGAACCTGCAGCCTTTTGGCTGGAGAGCGGATACGCTAACCACTCGGCCAACCAGTGCGGCTCCATATTAATCTTAAAGGATTATACAGTAGCATATCTTCTAATAACAATTACTTAATCTTATTCATTTTAATAGTTGCTTAAAGGGTAATTCTGCGTGTCAATTCTTCAAGGTTCAAAATCCTGTCCTTGCTGCAGTCCTGTCCCTATCCTTAAATTCCAGTTGCTCTGCCTCATTTTTTCCCCACCCAACCACCAGGCATTTTATTACGCTCACACCATCGCCCCATTATTGATGAGCTCCCTGTATGATGGAACCGCAAGTTTTCAACTCCCTATTTGGGAATAATGATGTGCTTCCTCCAATCCTCCACGCATCATCACTCCCTACATTAGTGTACCGCTCATTAAAATCTAATGCATTCATCGCTCATTACTGTTCCTAAAATACTTACGTGACACCAACACTAATGAAAATGCAAACCTCCATTCTAGTTCGGTAGATCAAAATCCTCTGTATTCGATTGAGTTTGCTTCTGATCGCGCAATGCTTGTATATTCACTTCATAACACGAATAAAATTGTGAACAGTAAAGAATGAATTGAACTAGAGTAACAATGGTCTGATAATTTTTACATGAATATTTTTACATGCAACAATACGCCAAAATGCTTTGCTTGGGATCAGAATCCTAGAACCAAGCTAAAAATCGTTAGCCTAGTTCCAGGGTGTTTTTATTTTTTATTTTATGCTTATAATGGTAGGTTACAATATCAGCATACATTTTGTTCCTTTACAAACGACTTGGAATTGTATGGCATCAAAATGCCGTGAAATCATTAATGAAAAACATTATTGTTAAAAACAAAAAACGAAAGTGCTTGGCATTCTCCGTTACATGCTAACAAGGAATGTAATTATAAAATCGAAAAGGCTAAATGTTATAATATTAAATGGTAACTGAAAGGTCTCATTATAATCATTATTAAAATAATACATTCATTACACACTAATTACATAAAAACTATCAAATATAGCAATTATAATGATAATAATTATAATCCTATTGAACAATTTTTAACAAAATATAGTATTTTCGCGTAAATTGTATACTGTATATATGTACTCGTAAATTCAGAGATAATAAACCTTTAAAAAGTAAAATGAAATACAGAATTATAAAGTATTCATTATTATTTTAAAACTAGCAGTTAAGCAAGGTTCGTCATTGAAAGCGCATTTAAGGTAATCTGGAGCTAATTGGAAGGAATTGCCTTCGTATTGCTCTGTTTAAAATAGTAAAGAATATTTAAAACATTTTGTGCTCTTTTATTCAATTATTATTATCATTATTCTTCTTATTATTAAAGGGACCATATGCCTTTTTAGGGCATATAGTCCCTTTATTAACATTTGGTAATAAAATATCTCATATTATTAAAGTATCCACATGGAACACGAAGAACATTTCATTATACTGATAATATTGGACATCGATATTTAAAGAACTTAATTTATTTAATTAAATAATTTATTTAAAGAAATAAATTATATATATATATATATATTAGCTTTGCTTTTTCTAATCACTATTTTCATGATTTCTGTCGTTGGTGTTTATTTATTTATGCTTTTATTATTTTCAGTTTTAATAGTAATTTCTAATTAGCTTAATTTTACTTTTTATGAATCTTCTTCAGTTCGCTCACAAATTATAGATGGGAATCGGGAAAAGTCTTGATAAATACCGATATAACAACTCATGGCAGAAAGTCGATTAAATGAATGTGAATGAGATTGCTGTATTCTGTGTATACACACAGAATACAGCAATGGTGTATAAGTTTCATCACAAAGAACTTTGTTCATATATCGCCTAAACTTCTAAAGAACTAAAGAGTTCTTATTTTTACTGTTAAAGAAGTTTTTTGTACGTTTCCAGGGACCAGTAACTGAAACGTTGAACGTGAAATTTCGAAGATATTGTGCTGAGTCCAAGCAGAAAGCAAAGAAATAACGCAAAATTGATATTCGCTGATATTCGTATTGTGTATTAATTAAATATTAAGCAGAATTGTTGAGAATGGAATCGCTCATTATCTTGGAACAATATCACGCCTCAACAGAATTTGCCATTTAGATTTAAAAAAGGAATTGTGAAGTGAATGAAAATGACGAAAAATTTATTTTCATCCATTTTTGATGAAAAAAATATTGATTGATATTTATTTTTTTAAAATGATACATCATCATCATCATCATCATCGTCTTGCATATCAAGGATTTAGGCCTAGCATGGCCTGTTCCGGCCTTAGAAGTCATCGTTGAATCTTTTAAAAGGACGTCCTGGTTTTTATTTTCCTAATGGCTTGTATTTTAAGGCTTGTTTTGGTAATCTTTCTGTTTTCATTCTTTGAACGTGTCCCATCCATCTATGTTTATATTTTTTAATTTTTTCTATTACTGGTTTAATTCTTTCATAATTTCTTCATTTGTTTTGTGATCAAATAGGGTATATTTTGCAGTTTGTCTCATAAACTTCGTTTCTTCTGTTGTTAATCTTTGTTTGTCTTTTTGTTTTATTATCCAGATTTCACTTCCATACAATAAGACTGGTAGGGCTAATGTATTGTATAATTTTAGTCTGGTTTGTTTTTGAACTAGGTTCTGTTTAAATATAGAGTTAATTACACCTGTTATTTTTAAATATTTTGCAATTTTTACGTTTATATCTTTTTCATTTTCATATGTGATCGTACATCCTAGGTAGTAAAATGAATTCACCTGTTCTAAGATCTTGTTATCTATTACTATTTTAGTTCTTGCTGGATTTTGTCCTTTAAAGGCTATTGTTTTTGATTTTTCTGTTCATATTATCATACCATAATCTTTGGATATCTCATTTAGATCTAAAATAGCTTTCTGTAAGTTATCTTCAGAATTTGTAATTATTATTTGGTCGTCGGCAAAAAGGAGAGTGTTTAAGTTTACTGTATGAGAAAGTTTAATTCCTTGATGTAAATTTTTATTCCATTTTATTATTATTTCATTTAAGTAGATATTAAAAAGAGTTGCTGAGAGGGGACATCCCTGTTGGACCCCTTGGTTTATCTCTGTGGTATATGATAGCTCGTGATTTAATCTTATTTGTATTTGATTATTTTCATATATACTTGTGATAGATTTTAGGATATTATTTGGTATTTGTCTTTCATTTAATATGTTAAATATTATGTTTCTTTTAACTTTGTCAAATGCTTTTTCAAAGTCAATAAATGCAATATGTGTTTATAAATTGTATTCTCTTCTTTTTTTTATTATTAATTTTAGGCAAAAGGCCGGGTATATACATGATCGTCTTTTTCTAAATCCATTCTGTACTTCTAAAATAAAGTTTTCGGAATATTTCAGTAGTTTGCTATTTAAGATTCTGCTATATATTTTGTAATAGGAATTTCCTATACTGATACCTCCATAGTTTTTAGGGTCATCTCTATTATCTTTTTTAAAGATAGGAATCACAATTGCTTTTTTCCATTCTATTGGGGAATACCAGTTGAATAAATTTTATTTAAAAATAAGAGTCTTTATTTGAATCTAGTTCCTGCATATTTATATAGTTCTGAACCTAGTTTATCTTCTCCAGGTGATTTTCCGTTTCTTGTTTCTTTCAGGCTGATTTCTAATTCTTCTTTAGTTATTTCCTTTTCATTTTCATTAATTGTTTGCCAGTTGTCTTTATTTAAAATGTTTGTCTGTCCACAATTCTGTGTAGTAATTTAGAAATTCTTCTAATTTCAATTCGGTGTTTAATTTTATGTTTTTTTTGATATCTGCATTTAAGTGTTTCAAAATTTTATATACATTGGGTCTTATTTTATCTTCTAAATTAGAAACAAATTTGTTCCATGATTTTCTATGTCTTTTTCTAACTTCTCTTTTAGCTATGGCTCTTATTCTTTAATATTCTATTTCATCTTCTAATCTTTTACTGCTTAACCATTTGTGTTAGGCTTCTTTTTTTCTTTTTGATTATTTCTTTGATTGTATCATCCCAGATACAATCAAAAATTCATTAAAAGGAAAAATCTTCAGTTTTTTCCTTTTAATGAATTTTTTGGTCTTTCCTAAGCTTTCATTTGCTGCTGCATTTAGTATCGTTTTTATATTAAGCCATTCTATTTCTATTTCTTCATTTTGTTTTATTTTGTCTAAATATTGGTTAATTCTTTGTTCATATAGCCATTATACATTTGTGTCATTCAATAGTCTAGTTTTATAAACAAATGTTTCAATTTTTCTTTCTGTTCTTGTTACTTGTAGCCATTTAGGTGGTAATCTTAATTTTATTTTAACAAGGAAGTGGTCACTGCTTATTACATATCCTCCGTGAACTCTAACATCTAGTGAAAATTTTGATTTCTTTTCATTTAGTATAAAGTAATCTAATATTGATTTCCATCCTCTTGCTGCCCAAGTATATTTATGTATGTCTTTATGTTTATAGAAGGAATTCATTATTTTCAGGTTATTATAAACTACAAAGTCAATCAATTTTTTACCCTTCCTGTTTAGAGTATGTTCTCCATGTATTACTATATTATTATTAATATAGTAATACATGTTTCCAATTCTTGCATTTAAGTCTCCTGCTAAAATTACGTAATCATTTTTATTTATTTTATTATATATTTTGTAGCTGATTATAAAAATCAATATTATCTTGTTCTCTTCCCTCTTCAGGGACATATAAACCAATTATTGTTAAATAGCCTCTATCTATTTTTATTCTAGCTTCTATTATTCTTTCATTCCATAATTTATAATGTTTTAACTGTCTTGAAAGGAGTTATGAATCCAAATCATGACTCCTACTTGTGCTCTTTGGTTTCTGTCAACTCCACTGTATATCACATTAAAAATTTCAGTTCTCATTGTTCCTTTTAATTTCGTTTTTGTTTCAGTGATTACTGCTATTTTAAAATTTCTTTCATTTAATAATTGGTCTAATTCTATTTTTTATATGCTAATCCTCTTACATTCCAGTTTGCTATATGTATTATATTTTGTCGTTTCCATTTTTGTTTTACCTTTTCCATTCCAGGGTCGTTTCCTATAGATTCAATCCGATTATCTTTTTCTGTCAGCTTACTAGTAGAATTATGTTCTCCATGTCAGGGGACTAGCCTGACGATGGAATAGTTCAAGTGGTAGGGCTGCTACCTTAAGGCTTCTGAACTAGCCTTCTACAGAATTTAAACCCATAGGAGGAATAGGGTGTATTGAAGGAGGAAAGAGTAGATTATAGAAGAATTACAGTAAGGTTTATAGAGAGGGCATAGTTGTAAGGACAGAAATGTAAAGACCCCATGGCCCTCGAGTACTCTATAGGGGTCATAAAATAAGAAGAGTTGGCTGATAAGGCCTTATAGGAAAGATTAAAGTAAGTGGATCTTCCTCAAAGTAGAGGAAGGAGAGGAGATAGATCCAGCTAGGGGTCCATGGGAGTGCCGCTTCCCTTACAATGAAGATGATTGCCCCTTATGGTCCTGTTGGTCCACGAGTCCTTATTCAGTATATTCGGACCATCCCACCATACACACATACGCACGCACGCGCGCACACACACATGGTGGGTTCCCCTATCCGCCACCCAGGGGACGCGCTCTCTAGAGGTTACAGGGTCCCCCGAGAGTTAAAATGTTACTTGAGTTAAAGAATATCGATAAACGAAATATATTATACCATTTCTGAAAAGGCGATCTCACGTATTTCTATTTATGAAAAAGAAATCCTAAAGGTTTCCAATAAGATATTTGGTGTGTGACTTCGAGAGTAATAATATACTAAGTAATTTGCCTTAGTTAACGTAAGGCAAACCGCATATAGGCAACAGCAATAAGGCTTAGAAGGGCAGCTACAGCGCCATCTAATTAAACTAATATAAAGCTACCGGTTATAATGTATTTTGTCTATCAGTTGCGCGTGTTCTATTAGCCAGTTTGCCGATATTACTGCGGGAAGAAAAATTCGAGTTTTCAGAATTACCCGCCCCCCCCCGTATGAGGCCTTATTTTCATTACGGAGGACTATTAGAGTTGAGAGTATTACGACCTTGAATTCACTCTCTTGTAAATAAAAGTTCGAAACTTAGAGATTTCTGTGTGTGTGTGTGTGTGTGTGTGTGTGTGTGTGTGTGTGTGTGTGTGTGTGTGTGTGTGTGTGTGTGTGTGTGTGTTAAAAGTTTTTTTGCCTTGGTTTTATTATATATTAAATATACAAAGAAATTATGTACTTCGTTTTGACCCTTTTCCCAAGGAAACAAAAAAAATGTTTTGCGCGTGAAATATATTCACGTCCGAGTTACTTGTATATAAGAGGCTAATGGCTTCACATCAAATGCCTTAGTATGTATGCTATAATGCAAAGCACCCCCCCCCCCCTTTTCGGATGTATAAAATGCTATGCATAATGGAAAGGGCCAACATGGAACGTGGGCCACTACCCAGACCGGGTTCGAACTTTATTGAGGTCTCATCAGTGGGAGCCAGACCAGGTAGAAATATCAAGTTGAAGTGATTATGATATCACATAATACATATCCCTTTCTACGAACTTGAATACTTGCCTTTCTACGAACTTGAGATTATCTTGAAGTGCTTTTTCATGGTACAAGTAAATATCCGTGACTCGAATACACAACTGGGGATTTTCCAAATAGATTTCAGCTATTTCTTCGTAATATGTAACTTATATTCCCCCCCCCACACACACACAAAAATTATTTTTTAAGTAAGAAAGTCGGTGGAAAAGTAATAAAATAACAATTCTTTATTTATTATTTTAGGTCACTTGAATTTATATTATGGGGATGCTTAGATGAAAAAGAAAGAACTAAACTATTAAATGATTGCAACAAACTTGAGGGAATGCCGAAAAGCAATTCATACTAATATCGGTTGCTGTGCTGGAATTTGACTGACCGTATTTTTATTTTTTTATTTTTTCTGATAATTCACCTGCTTTTCATCTTTCGTTCAACACGCAAGTGATTACAAACATTCTCTTGGAATAGTAGCTGGGATTTATTTAATTTGAAGGGAGCGAGAAAAACGAATGCTGGTCGGTGAAAATGTGATACAAATTCCATGAAAAACTGATCACTGGCTTGTTATTTACAAGTTCAAACTGCCGCAAGGGGATAATTTGTGAATGGTCTTTCTAAGTAGTCTATCCCCCCCCCCCTGTTTTGTAGAAGCTAGAGGGTAGTCAAACAAGCTATACTGTGTGCTTGTCTATATATATTTGTACCTTATTTCATTCTTCGTTCAAATCTTTACAGCGAAATGAAGAGAGGTAATAAAAGTGTATGCATTAAATACAGTAGATAATCTACAATCTTTTTCTTTCTGCTTGTTTTTCCCCTATCATTACCTTTAAATCCTCCCCTCTTCTACAAAAGAAAGAAAAAACTTCGAAGGAGTGGCCATAACGCAGTCGAATATTGAAATCCTCTGTTTGCGTTTTCATTCGAGTCACAATATTATTGCAGCTGAATCAAGTGTATCAAGGACTCGAAGCACAGATAATCATAACTACCGTAGATGTTCTGCTCCTGTCTCCGTCTCCGTGTTCATAGTTACGGCTTGACATAAGAACGATGGCGTGTTGTGTGTTATTATTATTTTTTTTCTTAACGCTTCTTTACAATTCAGGTAGGCACTGTTTACGTCATATGTTCGTTAAGGAAATAGGAATATCTACTAAAAATAATTTTAATCTGAAGATGATCAACCGGTAAGGTTTCTATACGTTCATAATTTAACGATCTTTTTTTTTTCTCTGTTCATTAATTAAAACTGATTCAGAAAAAAATATTTCAATAAAATACTTGTACAGGGAGTTTTGACGAGAATATTTGTTGCTATTATCGTTTTCTTCCTTTATTGTTAATGTTTGTATATGATGGAATATTCTCTTGCTTTTTTTTGTTTCTTCTTATTATTTTTATCTTTTTTTTTTTGCATTATTTCTTCACATTCTAATTTTCTATCTGTGTTCGTATTTGAATTACACATGCAGCTATAGTTATAAGAGTGGTATTAGAATTAATAACTAGATGCTTCTTCAGTTCTCATATTCACGAAATGCGAAATATTATGATACAATATCGATTTAAGAAGATAAAGATTATATAAATGGTGCGTGTCTCCAAGCGCTTTTTATTGTTATTCAATACCGTAAGATTTAAGAAAACCTCCAAAAAATGTAAGATTTTTATTTTATGTTATTTATTGATTTTTTTTTAATTTTAAGATTGTTGTTTGAAGAGGCAAACGTATAACGAAAACGACGCCATTTTCCAGTGTGTGAAGAAAAATCTTTCTAAAACGGTATGAATTTGAAACAATTATATTATCTTTTCTCTATTCACATCATTTGAATTTTCAATAATAGTTACGATACAAATTATTCTGCTTATTTCAGTTTTTGTCCTACTGATGAAACTGAATTCTTCACATTTCTATTTTATTTTTAATTTAATTCATTTATAGCTGAAAGAAGAGATCGAAAATTGTGAAAGGCGAAAAAGGTGCTCTACACTAGATATAAAAGCAGTAAGTGCGTTTGTAGTTATATTTTAGTAATAGTAAGTTATAGTTTAGTAAGGTTATCTATTAGATAGAAAAGAATTTTTCTCTCTCTTTTCTAGGCCATTAACGTTTCATTGGCTTTTCAGTCGCCTGCATTTTATTGTTATTCGGTGTTTTCAACTGCAACATGACAATTGACAAATTGTATCGATATAAAGGCAAAGCAAAACTTGCTCTTCGGGAGATCTTGGTCATTTTGGAAATGCTTGCTCAATCTTGCAAAAATACCTGTCACACACACACACACAGAAAGAGAGAGAGAGAGAGAGAGAGAGAGAGAGAGAGAAGATAAACAAAGGAATGAGGCAGACATCTGTATCCTTTTTTGAAAAGTAAGTTATTGAAATTATTATTATTATTATTAGGAACTTCAACTATATGGGTATCTCAGAGTTCATCCGGAGGCAATCACTGGTTCATACGAAATTATTATTATTATTATTATTATTATTATTACGTTACATCTCCAGGGAGTACACAGACTCATCGAGGGAAGGCAACAATCTACTCTACAACTCTGTTTCCACCACTCAATCCACCAACGAACCGCAGCTACACCAACGCCATTTACTGCCCACCACCACCACCACTAGTATTTTCACAGACATCCATGCGTACGGCGGGATTCGAATCTGCAGCCTTTTGGCTGGAGAGCGGATACGCTAACCACTCGACCAACCTATCCGACATATCACTGTTACCTTTCTCTTAAAACCATTCGTCGCCAGTGCATTCATCACTCATTCTATGAGAGCACACAATCTCATACGTTGGTGGAAGAATGTTTTTATCACAAAATTGGGTTTTTCATTGCTCAAAGCAAAGAAACTATCAAATATCATGATAAGCAACATATTCTGCACACTCGCCATAAGAAAAAATAAATCAGTTTTTCATTCCATTGTTAACTAAATTCTTATTTAACCTATAAGAACGTCCTTAGTTCTTTTTTTTTTTTTTCATGGATTGAAAAAAAATCTTCCATGTATCTATTCTATGAAACAACTTCAATGGATTCCATCGTCTTTCATCATATGTTTTCTGTTGAAAACATATGACAGATTCCACATAACTGATACCACCGTAGTTTGCATATGTGGAATCTCCTTATTTTATTTTTATTTATTTATTTATTTATTATTTTTTTTAATCAAACAGACCTTACGAAGAGCAATAATATTTTCCTTATCTTTTTTAGCGTGCAATATCTTAAGAAAAATCCAGGGACACTCATTTTAACTGTATGAAAATAAATGCGAGTATCCAATGGAACAATTTTGCAATTTGTAAAGGAAATAACTTATCTCCTTTTCAAATCACTTAATGCAGATAAGTGATTCGTTCTCCAGTTAGGTTCTCTAGTTCGCAGGAATTAAAATTCACAAGTTCTCACAAGTTCACGTGTATTTAGATGAAACGGAAGGACATAGGCTACACCGAGTACTTGATACAGAGTTCATAGGCATTAAATCTTCATCATCTTCTTATTCACTCTCTGATAGACCAATAGAGAATTTGTGCTTGAGGAAGGCGAGTGTATATCCAGAAGTAATTATTTCCATGACATTTGGGGAGTGGCATGCAATGAATTTCACCTAAGAACAGCACAAGACTTTATTAACAATAACGACCATTGATGACTGGTACGAGGTAAGGTTTCATTGCAATCAGAATATGGACTGTGGTACAATGAAAATAATTGCCTTATTGGAAATTTCTCTAATCTTCTTAGTAACGTGCCACGAACCAACGTGCCAATCTATATATTCTTCCAATTTGATTGATATGTTGGGATACCTTGCGAATGCATTTATGCGCGTGTAAAAGCCTCCATGGTGCACTCGCATTGTGACACCATTCCTTCTATTAGAAAGGCAATCAACAACAGGACTCCGTAAACGTGCTTTTCAACTGAAAGTAAGTTATATGGTCACATATGGAGGGGTTTCATATCCTTAGACAGAAAAATCGGCCTCAGAAAATAATCGAACAGACATGATATAAGAAATAATATACTGGTATCATGGCCTTATTGCTGCGGTTGTACTTCCAATCAGAATATCCCAATGCAACCTGTTTTCCAACAGTAAAATCGAGTCTTACTTGATTTATAATCAATTATAAATGACTCTTGTAATCCAGTGATGGGATTATAAGAGTCATTCGTTATGGTCTTCTCAAACTTACTTTCTCACAAATCTGTAGATCATTCTTTAAACCATGTACAATATCGTTAATATACAAATGAAATAGCACTTTGACTAAGGAGCTATTTCTTTTTCATCTTTTTCTTTGACGCTGTTCTTACACTACTCTTTGATATCCGCCTGACATCCACCCTCTGATTCAGGGCTTCTTATTTACTAACTTATATTCCATTCCAATAAGAGTGACTTCTGTAATAACAACCTAAGCGCAGTTATTCTGAAAGGCCTTGTAAAAGCGACCAGCAATATTACTGTATAATATTTATCCTCAGCTCTTACACATCTTAACGTTCACCATCTTCGAACAGTCGTTGATTTTTGTAACCATAATTTTAGGATAAGGTGTGCGTGTTCTTCTGCCGATTTTACTAGTTGTGGGCTGAAAAATCTGAGGTTTATGGGGATTGGGGCACTTTTGCATGAAACTTACTGACCCTATTCATTTCCAAATGTTCCGAGAAAAGTTCTCTCGACCTGAAAGGCATTCAAACTGAGATCTTTCGAACTAAAAGATATCACGGAAACTGACAGAGCTGCGGAGACTATTACAAATACCGTCTTCCATTAAATTCCATCTTATTAGGGAAATTATACTTAATTTAGTTAAACAAGTACAATATAGACTATCCTGTTCAAAGCAAAATGGAATTTCTGGTCATTTTTAGTAAAGGTCTCAAATATTAAATTTTATGAACTAATCTTTAGCTTATAATAGGATGAGCAGAGAGAAAATCAAATACTTGAAATACTTTTCACAAAACCTCATCTAAAAATAACAAAAGAAAATAAAAAATATTATGAGGAGTAAACTTAATGCTAAGAAGCTTCAAAAATCGCAATTGTTCAGCTATATTTGGTGAATTTGATTGATTATATCAATGGCTGCTGTTAGCAGACATCCATTTTTTTAATGCTTGGGAATCCAGCTAATGTTTCTTTCTAGCAAACTGTTAACAATATAAAGAAAATCTGATATGTACGAGGGTGCTCTGGAATGTTTTCGGCCTAACAATGAAAAAATGAATTTATAATTTTAAAATTATTTTTATTTTACAACATAATCTTCCTTAAGACTAATACGTGTATTCCAGCGATGCTCCAGTGCCAGTAACCAGTCCCTGTAGTTCTCAGTAAGATTTGCAAAATACCCCTCTACAGCTGAAATCACCTCTTGATTCGAAGAAAAACGCTGACCAGCGAGGAAGAGTTTTAGTTTTGGGAAGAGATAGAAGTCAGAGGGAGCCAAATCTGGGGAATAGGATGGATGTTCCAACAATTCATAGTGCAGATGCCTTAATATTCCCATTGCCAAAACACCTTTGGGACTGGTACATTGTCCTAATGAAAGATGATTTTTTTCTTCTGCAAACCGGAAAACCTTTTTTCATAAAAGAAAAAAAAGAATTTTTTTTTTCTTTTATGAACTCCGAATGAAATTCTTTTAGCGTTAAACCTTTCTTTACGAAGAATTTTATAACCGCATGATACTCAATTTTATCCATTTCAAGGGATACAGACAACACTTTTGCTTCAGATAGCTGTATAAAACAAACGACTTGATAGAATGGTGCAATTTCACATGGATGCTTATGACTGATGTACCAACTCAGAAAAAAATATCTTGTTGATAGTGTTGTCGTCTATGGTCGAGGCCGAGAACATTTCTGACCACCATCGTATAAACAATAATTGTAATTGTAAAAATTTTGACTTTTTTTTTTTTTTTTTTTTTTTTTTTTTTACAGGCAGTGAGGAGAACTTTGGAACAATCTAATGATGTAAGTATATTTTTGTTTATATTGAGAAAGCAGGTGAATAATTCATGTTAAATTGCTGATCTTATATTACGCTAATAAACTTTACATAAATAACAAAGTACACTCTGTTAATGAGTTTATCACACGTACCCTTGGAATCCTACTTCCTTTGCGGAAGATCAACTAAATTGGAAAACGGCTAAACAATTAGTTTAGTCAATTGCCAATTCACTAACTAGTGGAAATGCGAAACGTTCCTGTAATCGAAAATCAGATAGAATTTGTAAGTTATTCTTCTCAGGATGAATCATCAGCAAAACACAACGTGGCATTGATCATCAATTTATAAGATACTCTTACACTATGGAGAAAACACCCAGAATGACATATGGGTTATTGTTTTTAACAAGTTCTTCGTAAAATTTCATCTGCGCATAATTTTTATTTGTAAAATTTGGCAGCGACCTGGGGAACTCTGGAAGAAATTGCAGTCCAGTCGTTGAATTCAAAAATTTGCAATGCGATGATTTTTTTCCAACCTCATATGCTTAAATACGAGTACACATCAGTATATTTTAATGTTTTTAACTTGGTTCTTTTTTATGCGAAGTGTTTTGTAAGCGTTTTCTAGTGTATAAGAAAATGTCCGTCATCGTACAAAATTCCTGCAAATAAAGTAGCACATTACATAAGTTAGTTCTTGATCTGGTCTCAATAACACCAGGTCTGCAGAATTGAACTTATTATAGCTCAGATTCCTGATCTCTGACTACAAGAACTTTTCTATACTTATGTGACTTTTAGTTCAGCCGATTCCAGAGTGAGTCGCTCTTTGGAGTAAGCAAGTAGGGTTTTCTAACTCAGTAAAATGAACTGAAAAACATAGGATTACGATTAGAAATATTGCCATCTATCACTTCATCGGAATGCATTCAACTTTTGAGAATATGAAGTGTGACGACCGGCTGTAGGGCAAAATGAAAAGGCGATAGCGGTTCTTTTATTTTATATAATTTTAATTAATTATAAATTAAAATTATAAAATAAAACATGTGCAAATAGTATAATGTTTAAACTTTTAAATACTTTATTATATATTTAAATAATTGTAAGAATTTCTACAAGAAGTTTTTAAATCAGGTTAATATAAGCCATTTGGCACACTTTCAGCTCGATTTGAGACCTTGCTGGAGATTCTACAGACATTACTTCCTTGCCTGCTTGAAAGGAAACAGGACATGCTGTAATGAATATATGAGCAAGTAACACAAACACACAAATAAATAATAAGTCAATAAATTAGAAAATAAACTATATAGTTTCGATAAGCCTTTGAATTCTTTTAAAATTTCTATTTTGTGTGAATAGAAAGACAAAAGGAGACGGTATCTGAGCATGAGAACTATAAAGTCTGTTTTGAAGGACAATTTTGATGATCAAGCGATGATCAAGGCTTGTCGTTATCATGTAAGTAAAATATATTTTTGCAACTGCTATATATTTGGAATGAACACGCGTACTTTATTAAAGTACGCGTGTTCATTGAAAAAGTAAATCAAATTTGTAATATTATCTAAAGTACAACTAGAAAATAGGTTAAATACATAGCGATCGAAATTAAAGTATCCCTGTTTAAGGCCATGCGGAGCGCCACCTAATGATTCAAATGCTACGAAACTTTTCAGAATATATTGTTCGTCATGCGTAAGCGATATATATGAGGAAAAAAAAAGTAGTTCCAAAATTGAACATTAAGGCCGCTGTATGATGTAGCGAGTGTAGATGTAGTAATTTTTTGGTGTGTATTAGGAAAAAAAAAGCGACACAATAAACACAAAAAAATAACGAATAAATAACACATTCTTACAGGGTATGTGATATAACCTAGTTTTGAACTGTTCATTTCGTATTCTTGCATCCTCGTATTAATTGTGAATATTGTATTTTTTCAGTTAATAAAATTATACCGTTTGTTACAAAATGCCCAAAAGCAAGTGTAATTTCAATGAAAAATTGAAGGATCTTTTCCCTTTCATTTTCATAACAAAAAAAGCAGTGATTGTGACGATAGCTGAAGAGTGAAATGTAGCGTGTGCCATGCAGAATTTAACATTGGCCACGGAGGTAAGGCAGATATAACTGACCATGTCAATACAAAAAAGCAAGAGTCTGCTGTGTCTGCAAAAAAAGTTCAAGTCAATCATTGACATCATTTTTTGGGTATCAAAAGGTAACCAAGAAATGGAGTTGGTTGCACAAGAGGCCACATTTGTTTTTCATGCAGTTAAACACAATCACAGTTTCCGATCTACGGATTGTCGTCCTCTATTTAAAAAAAAAAATCTTGAATAAGAAATTTTCATGTGCACAAACGAAGTGCAATGCTATTATTACCAATGTCTTATCGCTACATGTAAAAAGTGAAATAGTGGAAGATCTGAGGAATGTAAAATATTGTTGCATATCCATAGATGCATCTAATCATATTGATTTTAAGATTGTACCTATCAATGTGAGGTATTTCACTGTCGATAAAGGGATTTCAACAGAAATATTAGAATTTTCTAGCCTTCCTGGAGAAACTTCTGATCTAATTTGTGATCACATTTTAAATGTTGCCCAAAAATATAACATTGATAAAATAATAGGCATTTCAGCAGATAATACCAACACAAATTTTGGTGGATTAAAAAGGAAAGGTAAAATTAATGTTTTTACTGAATTAGAAAACAAATTAAACAGAAAATTAATAGGTGTAGGTTGTGCAGCTCACATTATACATAATGTTGTATAACCTGCTGCTGATATCTTACCAATTCAAACAATATTGGGTAAAGTTTTTCAGCATTTTCACCAATTCACAGTCAGAGTCGAAAGCGTGAACTCTTTTTGTGATTTTGTCGAAACTGAATACAAGATATTTTAGGTCACAACAAAACACGATGGCTTTCACTGCAGCCATGTTTAATTCGTTTTATTGAAATGTACGATGGGCTTAAATCCTGTTTTTGTCTCAAGATAAATGTCCAACTATTTTGAATACGTTTTTCAATGATAACAAGTCTTTCATTTTTCTTCTATTTTTAAAAAATCAGATGAAAATGTTTTCTGAGGCAATCCAGAATCGAAAGAGAATATGTTACGGGTTGTGAGGTTAAAAAAAAAAAGAGATAGACATTCTTATTACGAAAAGTTTATTGCGTGAAAATGAGAAGTATTTACCCAGCGAAGTGAACACCGAAATGAAAAATCTTTGTGAAGAAGGTTTAATAACTGAATAATCATTTAGAGACAACATCTCCAATTTCTACTTCACTGCAATTCAATATATTCAAGAATGGACTCAAAATCAGTTTAGTGTATGTACTAAAATGAAATGGGCTTACTTGAACACCCCTGTTTCTTGGGAACATTTAATGGAATGTGTCAAAGAAATTAAGACCATCTTACCAAATTTCAACTTAAATGAAGAGAACTTATTTGATGAGTACAGCCATGGTAAAATGCATGCAACTGAGTATAAAATTAATCAATGGAATAATGCCAGTTATAAACTTGAGGATAGGGGGGAAAAATCTTTGGTCATTTTAAAAAGGAACAAATTACTTACAATGAAATAGTTCAATTATAAGTTTTTGTTTGACCTTACCAGGATCAAATGCTCGTATTGAACGAATTTTTTCATTGATGAATTCGTTATGGACGAATGAAAGGAATCGCTTGCGACTGGACACAGTTAAATCTACCATGCTTATTAAAACCCATTACAGAAACATGTCATGTTCAGAGTTTTTCGATATAGTATCTAAAAATCGACAATTCTTGGACAAAATCCATTCTTCAACCAAATATAATAATGATTCTGCAAGTAGCAGTAAAATTGGACAGGCAACGACCAGCTGTAATGTACAAGAAGAGGCAGAATAAGGAAGAGAGGAGGTATATTAAAAATTAATTATAAATCTGTTTTTATTTTTTTAATTTTTAAATTAAATTAAGTAAATTAAATTAATTTATTTTTCATATAATTTCAGATATTACGCATCTACACAATACGCACAAGGCTCCTGTTGTTTATATTTTATATTTTATTGTATTTACATTGTACTTCCCGTTTTATTGACATATTAACATTTTATATCTTTATTCTATGTCTTTATATTTCATATACTTATTAATGTTTGATTTAAGTGTTAGGTGTTTAAGTATTGTCACCTGTGTTTAAGTGTTTTTATTAGAATTCTATTTACTTGACATATGTATAAACATTTATGTTATGTACATTAATAAATCAAATTCAAATTCAAATAAATATTTAATTTTTTTATTTTAAAATACATAATGTTAACGAATAAAATTTATTTCTCTTAACCCTTAATTCTACAAAAATTTTTTGTTTTCAAAAAAATGGGATCCCTATCTATTATGCATTCATGGGCTATACTGCTCAATATGCTGCCCTTCCAGGTATGCTACAGCGTGTTCAACGGCAGAGCGCTGCTGGTAGGGACTAATGTTGTGGACATGCTGCGTTATGATGTCTTTCAGCGCTAGCAAGTTATCAGGATGAACCCAATAAACCCAGAAGAGAACTTTGAGAAATTCCCAGAGGCAGAAGTCACATGGCGTCAGATCAGATGAACGAGGCGGCTATGCAGTGGGAAATGCACGGATGATCTGGGATCTGGTGATCTGGTGATCTCGTGAAATGTTTCTCGAAGAATCTCCTCTATGGATCCACTGATGTGTGGAGGGACCCCATTTTGCATGAAATGACGGAATCCATGTACTGGTGCTGCTGTAGCTGTGGCACAACAAAATTGTTTATCATATCACGATACATCTCCGAAGTAAATGAGCGGGTCACAGGTCTCGACTAGCGAATGTCCTCAAAGAAGGATGGTCCAACGAGAAACGAAGCTGCAAACTCCCACCACACGATAACTTTGAGTGAATGCAAAGGAATTTTTTGTTTGGATGGGATGCCGGTTTTACCTCGCCCACACACGTCAATTCTTGGTATTCACAGCTCCGTTCAGGCAAACTTGAGCCTCATCTCCCCACAAAATCATCCATAATCAGGTAGCATCCAACTCCACTCAAGCAAGGAATGTTAAGCAAGCGAATGTCAGTCGACTTTCCTGCGAGCGTAACTCCTGTGTCAGGATTATCTCGAATGGGTAGAAATGCAGAATTTTCATTGATTTTTCCAGACAGTTGTGCAAGACATTCATCTGTCTTGATACAGCACGTGCACTGCAGGAACCGACCTGCTATTCATGGCATGCTCCACAACGGCAGGAGCAACTTTATTCACTTGTTGTGAACTGATTCGTTTGCGACCTCTGTCGGATCTCACTCCCAACGATCCAGTTTCTTCAAAACGAACAGTCGTTCGTCGCAGAGCACATGGAGATAGTGGACCTTGTCCACATTTTTTCAGGCCTTGTCAGCTGAACTCCTGAACTGGAGTATAGGAGCTGTACTCCTGAATTTGTTCAGGAGCTGAACTCGTGTAATACCGTGTAATACTCGTGTAATAACTGTAATACCCCTCTACAGCTGTTCAGGAGTACAGCTGCACGAGCAAGCACGTTGGGGAAAGGTTAATGCCATCATGGACGATATTAACAACCAGAATGAAGGGAAAAATTCCTTGTCCATCTTTTTAAACCCTCTTGTCATCTGTCGAGTTGAGTGATATGCAAATTCCATGTAGTTGTTGTTTATAACGCTCCTGAGTGAATTTTGGAACTGTGTTTTTCTTTTTCCCAGTAATCGCTTCTTCATGACGTACAATGTATTCCTGCAAGGTTTTGCAGCATTTTGATCACTGGGTGGCGCTCCCCAAGGCCTTAAACAGGGACATTTATGTATCCCTGTTATTATCCCTGTATATTCATCGATACTTTAATTTTTTTCACTCACTATTTGATCACCAAAAATAAAGGAGTTAGAAATATTGTAGGTCTCTCTCTCTCTCTCTGGTTACAAAATGTATACAGAGTAGATACCGCATGTATACGAGGGTAGTCTGAAAAGTTCTCGGCCTAACAATGAAAAAACGAATTTATAGTTTCAAAATTATTTTTGTTTTTCAACATAATCTCCCTTAGAACTAATACATTTATTCCAGCGATGCGCCAGCGCCATTATCTCGTCCCAGTAGTGCTTCTCAGTAAGATCTGCAAAATACCCCTCTACTGCTGCAATCATCTCTTGATTCGAAGAAAATCTCTAACCAGCGAGGAAGAGTTTTAGTTTTGGGAAGAGATAGAAGTCAGAGGGAGCCAAATCTGGGAAATAGGATGGATGTTCCAACAATTCATAGTGCAGATCCCTTAATTTTCCCATTGCCAAAACACCTTTGTGGGCAGGTACATCGTCCCGATGAAAGATGATTTTTGTCTTCTGTAAACCGGGTCTTTTCTAGCGACGTTTTTCGCCTAGTCTGGTTAAAAGATCAGAATAATATTCTCCGGTTATTGTTTTACCCTTTTCAAGATAATTAATAAACAAAATGTCCTTTAGCATCCCAAAACACCGATGTTATGACCTTTCCTGCTGATGGAATGGACTTTTTCTTCTTTGGCGCTGAACAATAGGCTTCTGTCCACTTTTTGACTGCTGTTTGGATTCTGGTGTGTAATGGTGAATCCAAGTCTCATCCATAGTAATAAATCGACGCACAAAAATCACAGTTTTATTCTTGTTAAAACGCTCTAAACACTGTTCAGAGATTTTCATGCGAGTGTGTTTTTGATCTGCTGTGAGCAAGCGCGACACTCATCTTGCTCAAAAGTTTTTCATATGCAATTCTTCATGCAAATTATATCATACACGTTCTTTTGAAAAGCCTATAATCTCAGAAATTTCACGCACTTTGACTTGCTGGTCATCCAATACCGTATCGTACACTTGATTAATGATTTCTGGTGTTGTTACACTTTTTGGACGTCCTTCACGTGGATCATCTACACTGCTGGTACTGCCACGTGTTAACTCGGCAGCCCATTTCTTAATTGTCGAAAACGAAGGAGAAGAGTGCCCATAAACTTTTATGAACTTCGAATGAATTTCTTTTGGCGTTAAATCTTCTTTTACAAAGAATTTTATAACCGCACGATACTCAGTTTTATCCATTTGAAGGGATACAGACAACACTTTTGCTTCATACAGCTATATAAAACAAACTACTGATAGAATGACTTGCAATTTCACATGGATGCTTATGACAGATGTGTCAACTTAGAAAACAAAATCTTGCCGATAGTGTTGCAATCTATGGTCGAGGCCGAGAACATTTCAGACCACCCTCGTAGTAAACATTTTCAAAGGGTGTTTGTTTTATAATTACTAAACTACATTTCAAGAAAGCGCTCACAATATTGTTAAAGAGCTGCATTTGGCGTACAGACAGACAGTTTATTTCAATACTGATTGAAAAAGATGTTCAGTAGAACAGTAACCCTTGAAATAAGACAGAACATCATTTCTTAGTTATCAGATTGACATACAGTCAGACAGACTAGCTTATTGTGTTCTGATCAGAGGACTAAAAAGGACAGCGGAACGTTTGACTCGGATCGTTTCCACTGAATACTCACGCATCATTCATCGATTATCTATTAATCTATTCTGACTATCTTATAATTAATCAATGCTATCAGTTGTTCCTTCTGAATCAGTCCAAACACAAGTTATCAGTTGGCATTAAAACGTTCCAGCCTAAAAATTAGGCTTTTTATATCACTTTATAAAGAAGCATGGCATTTTTTCTAACTTTTATTCAAGTAATTTTAAAGGTAAATATAAAAAGAAAAAATAATAAAAGTGCAATTAGTTTTGGTGGCATTTTGTCTTTGTTCCTCAGAGTGATGTTGATAGGCAAATGCTTCAGTTGTAATACACCTAGTTTGCGTAGTATTAAATTTCTACGATATCTTGCATTCTCCAGTTTTCATTTGAACATTTTGTAGCGATCAAATAATCTTACATTCAGAAGGAACATTAAAAATCCGTTAGAAATAGCATTTTTATTATTATTTTTTTTTGTTTAAAAATTTTAGTGCAAGAAATACTTGACGTCAAATAAGTACTACAGTTCCTCCAGCGTAAAAGACCAAACACGCAACTCTCAGCGACATAATAACACACACTCGACTTATATGGCCTTTATTTTTTAACTAATGTCAGGCAATATTATCAAGAAATGTTACTGTGATCTTAAATCGTAAGCATCCAAAAATGCTGCTCCCATTAAGAAAGTAAGCCTATATACCTTGTTGCACTATAATTTGCAGTTTCAGTACAGTTTAATAAATGAGCATTATACATATTAATGCATAATTAAATTACTATAAAATAATATCCGATTTCTTTTTTTTTCAGAGGGCGCTCCGATATGTTGCCAATTGCTTAATCAATGTACTCGAAATAGTAAGTTGTTTTTTTGTGTTCTTTTTTTTAAAGTATGTTTATTTAGTCGTTTGTTTTGACAAGTAGATCATTAAATTTCTACAAAATTTCTAAATAAATATTTCCAATTAACAAGAAATATAGAACCATCACTACTCATGTCGGGCAGGTGTTTCTGCGAATACTGTTTCGATTGTAATATCTGTTCGTGTAAATTGTTAACAGGTTGTTATTCAAAAGGTGAAGGATTCTCTTCTGTGTTTGTGTGTGAGCATTATGAAAATTTTCTAAAAACAAACGCGTGACAATAGAAATCCAAAAATTAATTAATATTAATTTTTTTATTTATCCTCGTATTTAGTATTCATATTAATATGTTAATATAATATCGGTTAAACTGATTATATATTTTGTTTTGTATAAGTGCTATTGTTCCTCTTATAAGTCCTAAACCGATAAATGGATTGAGATTGATTGACTGATAAGTCATTGATTAAGGGAGATTTTACTTCCAGTTTTAGGGATGCGATTTAGTGATCCACGATTTAGTG
The DNA here is from genome assembly GCF_054136105.1 of Typopeltis vanoorti. Taxonomy (NCBI): domain Eukaryota; kingdom Metazoa; phylum Arthropoda; class Arachnida; order Uropygi; family Thelyphonidae; genus Typopeltis; species Typopeltis vanoorti. Next base: position 79,137,441 of record NC_143553.1, on the reverse strand, counting down.
AGCCTAATGAAAAACACCAATACCCTTCTTAAACAAAGCATGTTTCATAAAGATATGACAGAAACAAAAATACTTCTCTATCTAAAGCTGTTTCAGGCATGAGAAGCAAACAAAAACGCTAATTTGCAGAACAATTACACTGCTCAGCAAACCTAACGAAGCACTAAACAAAACAATGTTTGTAACTCGTGAAATGTGCGATAAAGCATGACAAAAATTGGTATTGTTGTTTTACGAGTACAACAGAAGATCAATGAGATCAGAAGACAGCCGAAAAGGTCGAACAGGTATAATGGAAATTACATAGGTGTAAAAGAATTACCAAGAAGATCACATTATAGAAGTCGACTTAATATGCTGGAAAAGATGCTCATATATGTCCCCTCTAACAGCTAAACAGGACAGCCAGCGGTGGACCATGCTTGATATAATGATATCTCTAAGATTCCGTGGCAACAAATCTCATTCTTATGTCCGAGCAGACTTTAGCTCACTAAATAATCGAGGCAGCGGCTGTCGGCATTCAATGAGACACCCAAATACGTCCCACAAATGTTCCATCGAATTCACGTCAGGTGATCGTGTTGGATATCTTCAGTTTCAAGATATTCCTCCACCACTTGAACTTTATGGGAAGTGGCATTGTCATTCATGAAAAGAAAATCAGGATCAAGGGCCGCAGAAAAAAAACGTGCGCGTAGGGTCAAGCGGCTATTCTCAGTATCTCAGCTCATGTACTCAGCGGCCGCATCCGGTTGTTGATAATAACTCCGCCTCACACGAGAACAATGCCACCACTCTTGGTGTCTCTTTCTCTGATGTTGGAAGGATGATATTTCATTCCTGGTTCTCACCCGATGAAACAACGTCTAAAATCGGTTTGCAGGCTAAAATCGAAGTCATCTGAGAACAGAACTGTACGCCATTCGTCCGAGTTCCCAGTCACATGTTGACGGCACCAGTTATTCTCGAGCTCTGTGATTTGGGGTTAATGCAATAAAAACCGCTAGTCTCCTTGCTTACAGTTAAGAAATGCGTCTTCTTAATCTTCTTAATGCAATTCCGGTTGGAAAAGTTTCCACCTGTAGCCGCGACAACCTCAAGAGACGGTTGGCGACAAGACCTCGTAGGGTTCCATCTTGCTGTTGACATATCCACGTTCAGTAATGCAATGGCTCTGTGAATGAGTTCTTTCGGTTTTCTTTAAATGTTGCAGAGAGTTATGGGATATAAACTTTCCTTCACGTGTCCTTCCTCACACATAAAAAAGTTTTGCTGAGCGAAATCTTGTGAGATAAAACTTGGCGATTTCAGAGACTAAGATTAAATTTACTTCTTTTGTGAAGGACTGCACCTTTTCTTATTTCCTCAAAAACAATGTTGCCAACGCAATATTTGGAAATAGCAGTGCAAAAGGTAAACTTGCCATCGCAGAGTCTCCATCTTAACCTTATAGAGTGCGTTTAGGAAGCATTAGCTTCCTAATGAAAATGGAATGAAAACAAAATCCACATATCCAACTTCACTATGTACAGGTGCTTGGTTGGGGGGAGGGGTGGACCAAAATACAAATGCCATTTATCAGCATTTAGTGAACGTTCAGTTAATAAGGAGAATGGAAGTCTTTAACATTAATGGCCAACATTCAGTAGAATTGTATTGGAGTTTGTGAAAATTTTGTACTTCCTGAAATTTTTCAAAAACAAGTGTACATATTAGTGTTTCAAAGATATTTATTTCCGGAATAATTAAAAATATATGAAGATATGAATGACACTGATTGGGAAAATTGATTGGGAAAATTATACTGGCGTCCTTATGTAGCAGTTCAGGGTCTGATACTGTTTTGTCCACAAAGCGGCCAATATATTAATACCAAATATGAGGCATGTTCGAAAACTTCCACCTGTAAGCTGCTCTCGAGTGAAAGCAACATAAATCCTCCATCAAAATGAGATGCGACGATTAGAAGAATGACCGAAAAGATCGTGTTTGTGTTTGTGAAAAGATCGTGTAGAAATGAATGACAGCGGTAAGGTGTCATTCATTTCTACAACACCGCTATCAACTGTAAGGGTGATAGCGGTGTTGCTTTATTGGTGGTGGAGCATCAATCGAATGGTAATAGATCGTGCGATGCATTAATCTTGCTCACGAAATGAACAGAAAAATTCCTGTCAATACCCACTGTTGCTATTCGATAATAATACTCCCCACGATGATATTTGAGCCATTCAGGCTCAAATAAGTTCTATGTTCGTTCTATGATTTCCGGTTAATCTAAACCTTATTACTAACTATTTACTTATTTACCTATTACTAACTTATTACTAAGAGCATTTCGTGGGTAGGATTGCCATTATGTATATATATAATAATTTTTGTTAAATATCAGTTAAACATATGCAGTTGTTGCTACGAAACTACTGTATATATTTAACTATTTCAGATTTTCTAGTTGATGCTTATGTCGAAGTCCTCTTTTGCTTTTGATGTTTTGGCTTGTTTGTGGTCGATAGCAATCGAGACTTCGGAATTCAGTAATTTTTCCAGCATAAGTCTCTACAGTTGTAGACGTCTTCGATTCTTTTTTACTAAAATAAAGAGCCAAAAGGCTTCAGCTCGGCGATGCAAAATTATATAAATCAGGTGGATATTAAATCCGGCATTATTTCAAAGCCAAATGTAGAAACTATGAAAGTTTCGTAAACAAAATTTGACCAGAGAGCTTACGGGAACACACTCGTCGGCATTTACGAGTTACCCTAGCGCGGACCTTATAGGAAACATGAATATATGGACGCTTGGGGAATCGATCATGTTTTCTATAAGGTCTATAAGGTTTTCTACATTCGACTTTGAAATAATGCCGGATTTAATATCCACTTGAGAGTCTTGAATTCTTGTTTGAGAGAATCCATTTCTATACAGAACTCAGTTTTTGTTTATTTGCTTTATTAATTTATTGATTAATTTTTTTTAGCATTCCCTTATCTTTTTCCACGAGTCAGATTACGAGTGTATGGTCTTTGTTACTGTTTCATGGGTTTCTTTTCCACCATCAGCGAGCATGAGATGCTCTACTGCGTATGGATGATTTATGTAATATGGAAATCCTCGTTGGAAAGTTATTAACTGGAAACCACCTCTCATTTCCAGGGTTGTACATAATTAACGTCATTTAGCGCCCGTACTTTTGCTCTTCTGAACCGGTTATACTACTTAGCGTGTTATTAATACGCAATATTCGAGGAAAATGAGGCAATAATTTTGACAACACAGAGTATAGAATGTCATATATGTTTCCTAACGAAAACAATCGGTGCATTTATTACATAATTAAAATAAAATTAAAATTCTATTGATTTCGTTCAGTTCATTCGAGAAGTGTGTCTTTAATTTAGCACTCGCTCTCTGTTTGAAATTTATATTTTGAATTATTTTAAACCTGTAGTAAGATTAATCCTTGTGACTACGAAGCTATCATGGCTCCACATTCAATTCGTCACCCTGTTTGTTCGAATAGCACTTGACCAGTTGAAATTGACGAAGACACAAATATGAGCAGAATTCGATTTTCACACAATAAAACGTAATCCAACAGTAGCACAAGTTGACTGCATTCTGATAATTATTTCAAAGTAAAGGAATCATGCATCCGAATATTCGAAATTTTGCACTTGTTTAAATCAGTGCTAATCTATCAGTACAAAATGTCGAATGTTAATTGTTTCCAAATAGGATTAATTTACACTGCTTGGAAAGAAGTCAACGGACACCCCCCCGTGGGCAAGGTGAATCGTGTCATGTGACGAGTCACTTGTTAATTATTAACACGTGACTCGTTGTTAGTAGCGTGTAAATCGGAGGGATATAATGTTCTCAAGTCAGTGCATCTGTGTCCAGATGAATGACTGTGAGAAGGGATGAAGTTTGAAAGAGGCATTGTGAGAGGATGCCATGTTGTTGGCCTATCTGTTCATCAAATTGTTGACAAATTTGTCCATCAGGTCAACAATCATACGATACTGAGATGGAAGCTCAGGGAGTCAACTGCAACAACAACTCATCACTCTTCCCCCCCCCCAAACAAAAACGTCACAGTAGGTTGTTACGAAGGATAATATGTAAAAACCGCCATTCATCGGCCAACACGTTGAATACAGGACACAGTGTCATAAGGCTGCTGCTGTAACTATGTGGTTTGTAGATATGAACATCCCCAACTGACGCCTCCACTGAGCCCTAATCTCAACTCTGTTGAACATTTGTGGTATAAACTGGGGTGCAGTCAAGAGACGTCCGCCCTAGAACAGTCCAGGACTTCATTACATGCCTACGGCGAGAATGGTCCGAAATTCCCATTCATCGCTATCATATGCTAGTGGAAAGCATGTTCCATAGGATTTTGCACTCATCGCAGCGGAAGGAAGTACTACATCTTATCAAGGTGAGTGCCATGGCTTGCTCCTAACACTATGGTGTCCGTTGACTTCTTTCAAAGCAGTGTGTTTATCTGTGGATTTTTTTAATGCCTATTTCAGCCAGTAATTACAACTGAGTCATGTTAATCTTATTCTTTACTGACGGGAATTATGATATTTATCTAGAAATGCTATTATGAGAGGGTATGGAAATCAGATGAACATGATGGCTCAGGTGAAGATAAACGCCGTAGATGTAAAGGGAAAGGAGGGAGAGATTGCACTAGTAGTACCTCCGCTACCACGACCTCTACAACTAACAGTGAAAGCGTTTCCCGATCTTTGGAAGAATTCACAACTTCAGAGGGATTAAATCACGTTTCTTCAAAATCCAAACCGAAAACACTACGACCTACTGCTACTACTATTACTCCTCCACCTCCTACTGCTACTACTATTACTCCTCCACCTCCTACTGCTACTACTATTACTCCTCCACCTCCTACTGCTACTACTATTACTCCTCCACCTCCTACTGCTACTACTATTACTCCTCCACCTCCTACTGCTACTACTACTGCTGCTGTTACTACTACTACTGCTGCTCTTACTACTACTACTACTGCTGCTGTTCCAATTACTACTACTACTACTACTACTACTACTACTACTAAAGAAAGCACCACATCTCTTGTAACGCTAATTAATTCCCAACCACCAACAATTATTTCAGAAGCTCAAATAACAACGTATCCAACTACCACCAGTTCTTCGCTAGACATATCATCATCAGAATCATCTCCATCTGCTGTATCGAACTCCGAGACATCACCATTCCCTACAATTTCACAAACAGGAATATCTGCAACTGTATTATCTTCACCAGTATCTGCTGTGTCCCAATCTAGAACGTCTTCAGTTGAGACTTCGCCATCATTTACAATGTCTGGAGCCGATACGCCCTCAGGAGAAATATCTACACCGACTGAATTGTCACCGGATATTGCTTCAGCAGTGACATCTGTAACAGCTACATCCTCCCACACTGAAATACCTCCATCACCAGCCATATCATCTAAAACTGAAACAAGTAGTGAAGCGCTTCCACGGCCTCAACCTGATGTAACTCCGCAATTCCAAACTGAAGCCACGTTGGTAAAAACGACAGAATCTATGCTTGAATCTGAAACAACTTTTGTAGAAACGTCACCAGAATTTGTTGTATCCCAACCTGAAAGAAGTACAAGCGATATAATTCTGTCTACTGCCTTCCAAACTGAAGACACTTTAACAGAAAATGCAGCATCAACTACCAGCGAATTATCTTTCACCAGTTCTTTATCACCGACTACGCAAACTTTACCAACAACGACAACCGAAGACCCAAGTGTTGTTGTTGTTGTCGCTGATGATGACGATTAATGTGATGAAGTTACATGTAACTGCCAAATATTTTATATGTATCGATTTACTATGTATTATATATTACTGATAGTATTTAAAATAGTTGAAAAAATTAGAAAAATTCCTGCCTACAAATATATCAAACTTATCTCGTATAATAATATATTTTAACCAATATAAACTATTAACGGTGAACATAGAAAAGGATATTATTTTAAGAATTGGAATAAAATTTCTTGCAAGCTAATATGAATATTATTTGAATAAAAACAACTAATTTTGCAATCTGAACTGACAGTTTTACTCATTAAATGGAAAAGTAACCATACAACTCACATGCGGGAATAACAATTTTAAAACGCAAAAGTGTAAACTGGAACCTAAAAGCTATTTTAGTACTGAGAGGATGGATTGTCGTTTTGAATTATGGCCTTTTGCAACTAAGGAATTGAAGGCAAATCATTACGTTCGTTAACTGCATTCTGAAATCTGGATACTTTTTTTTTTGTTTAGATGAAACCCTGCAGACTCCATATAATATCATCTAACTCACCTTCTCTTAAAAATCCATTCGAATGGTTGCTAGGCTTTAAGAGGTAGTGGGATATTCGAACCGAAGGGCCAATGTCGCTAAGTTCTCGCTGCTGTGCTACAGAAGCTAGAAAATGCTCATTTTGTTTTTGTTCAAGTATTCAAAATGATGTTGAATTATCAGTGGTTGTTGTATTACACTAAACAACCACATAGATCAGAGAAATGAAACCTAGAATTTTTGTTACGTTATAGCTGGATTCCAGCATAGATTTTTCCAAGCCAATGCATTCATTGTTCTTTTGCATGAACAATGGAGGTGGCATAATAACTTTTAGTATTGATTCGAAAATCTTTATTCTATTTTAATTGTCCCGTACTGGTTTTTTACGCTTAGCCCAATTGTAGATTGGAGTAGCAATGCTACTTTTACTAAGGAATTAGTAGAGAAGAAGGTGGATTCTCGTTGTCTTCCTTATCCAATGTTATTCTATGTCTGTGGATATGTGTGTTGAAGGGTCCCATTTACTTGTTTTGAAGCACGAACCGAGTTTCCAGGGAACAAACATTACTCACTTCAGTATAAGACTATCTAACTCACCTCTGATTGAAAAGCCCTCATAAAGTTCCCCACCTCACAGAGAGGATTCGAAACCAGGTCTTTCCTTCCAATTGTATTAGTGAACTAATTATCCAACCTGTACTAGCTCGTGTGGAATTTACGAATAACAACAATTAGCATATTTACTCATACTATATCCGTTTGTTTAATACAAATTAAGATGGTAAGCTGGAATCTCTGAAACACTGAAGCTCTTACACGATAATTATTTATTTTCAATTTTATCCTCCCGTGTGAGGTTCAGTAGCCTGTCATGGTCAAGTATCTTGGCTTTTTTGAAATCTAATTAATACTCTGATAGGGGCGTTTTTTTCCTGTCTGCATAGTATACCATGACTGTCACAATAGAGTGTGCTTCTTTTTCTGGATAAAATCCCCAAGTTTTCAGAAGAAAATCCTTGCTATCTCCGTAACTTACTTTCGGGTGAAAAGAAACTGTAAAGATTCTTATCAATGGGATTCGAATCCAGGTTTTTCAACCGAAGGGCATTACTGAAATCGATGTACGGACACTTTTACAACATATTTTGATCCATAATAATATCGACGATTGTTTGAATGCAATCTCTTACACTGGCCAAAAAAATTTTTTTTTTCCTGCTGATTATGATCTGACACTTGTTTTTACTAATTTGGGTGCGCTGATTTCAAATATCAAACCCATTTTTCTCTGTCATGTCAGGCTTTTCCTCTATGATTTTCTTTTTGCTAATTTGTAAGTTTTTGATAGTTTTAAAGAGGCAGTACTATTTAGAGGATCAAAAAAATCGATTTTTTAATATTATTTTCTGAAAGTATGTACTTTTACAAATCTGTTCCTAACTTGTTATCAAAAAATTCGAAAAATTCCCGAAGATATAGCCTATTATTCAAAGCGGTGCGCATATCAAAATCGGAGCGCTCACCGCTCTCGCTTGTTAGTAAACGAATAAAAGCGTAAGAACCTGCAACGGCACTGAAACTGGCGCTTTGAATGCGAGAGAGGCCGATAACCGACTTAATACATTTAGGTGATGAAAAGTAGGCGATGACAACTGCCTAAAGCAAATGAATGCTATATGCGTTATAGCGGACAAAGAACGATCGAAATCGGTCAATCGTTAATCGATCGTGAAAGTATGATGAGTGCTTATAACGTTTCAATAAAATCTCTGCTTTTTTTTGTCTTGTTAATTGTATGTTAGTCGGCAGTGAAGAAAATACATCATGTCTACTACTTGAAATTGTGTCAATAGTGTAGATTCCTTCTGCTACATTTGTGGCTGCTTTACTGTTCCCAGTCAAAGGACAACTATCACTGATTTCGTTAAGAAAGTGTACTTTGCATACTTTGACGTAAAAATTGCAGATCAGGACAAGTCATGGGCTCCAAATAAAGTGTGTAAGTCATGTGTAGAAAATTTACGCCAGTGGAGCAAGGGAAAACGCCAAAAATTAGCTTTTGGCATTCCAGTGATTTGGCGTAAACCGAAAAATCACGTAGATGATTGCTATTTTTGTTTAGTTCATACTTCTGGTTATAATAAGAAGAATAAGAAAAAAATTGTGTATCCAAATCTCGACTCAGCAATTCGGCCAGTTGCTCATTCCAATGTAATAGCCGTGCCAATTTATAAAGGACGTTTATTAACAAGCGAGAGCGGTGAGCGCTCCGATTCTGATCTGCGCACCGCTTTGAATAATAGGCTATATCTTCGGGAATTTTTCGAATTTCTTGATAAAAAGTTAAGAACGAATTTTTAAAAGTACATACTTTCAGAAAATAATATTACAAAATCGATTTTTTTGATCCTCTAAATAGTACTGCCTCCTTAAAACTATCAAAAACTTACAAATTAGCAAAAAGAAAATGCCATAGAGGAAAAACCTGACGTGATAGAGAAAAATGGGTTTGATATTTGAAATCAGCGCACCCAAATTAGTAAAAAACAAGTCTCATATAAAAGCCAGCAAAAATTGTGTTGGCCAGTGTTATTTAAGCGTGCCTTAACAATGATATCAAATGAATAGAGACCTCCAAGGAGTCAGAGACTCATCGAGGGAGGTCACACACTACACGCGCCAGCTATCATACTTGTTCTTGAATTCATTCACGCTGCTTGCACTCACAGCATCCAATGGCAATCCGTTCCACTCACGCACCACCCTATGATAGAAAAATCTAGCTCTCACCCCTTTCTTAGCAGCATTCATTTTCAGCTTCTAAGGATGCCCTCTTGTCCATTACCCACTCTCCATAAATTGAAAAATTCATCAACTGAAATCCTGTATGACCCTTTCAGAAGTTTGTAAGTCTCAATCATATCATTGAGATATGATTGAGACTTACAGTCATATCATTCTCCTCTTTACAACCCCTCTTTGCTGATGTCTGCAATTTAATTCTGAATCTGTCTTCATAATCAGTATTCCACAATCCTGATATCATTTTAACACTCTCCTTTGTACTCTCTCTCTCTCTCTCTCTCTCTCTCTCTCTCTCTCTCTCTCTCCAATATATCAGAATCACATCGGAAACTAGAAGACCAGACCTGCGCACAGTAATCCAAGTGAGGTTTTATCAAGGCCTTGTAAACATGACATCCTTATCTTTATATGTGACCATATAATGTTCACATATAATGACATCCTTATCTTTATATGTGAACGTTCGTTTCAGCATTGCAATTTTCTTTTGAGTTGTATTTGCAATCGTTGCTGCATGTCCTCTGAAAACTTTAACTTCCTATTTACCAACATTCTAAGATCTCTAGCCTCATCAGTTTATTCTAGCCTAATCCCTCCAATATAACAAGACATTGGATATCTAATCACGCCGAAGTGAATTACTTTACATTTACTGACATTGAACTGACACCCATTTTCCCATGCCCACAATTCCAGCCTATTCAAGTCATTCTGCAATTGTTCATATGAGCATTCCTGATTATCCTGTCTATCTTTGCATCATCAGCAAATAGCTGAATGTTGCTTGAAAAAATCTTTCCAATATCATTAATGAACAGATTTAATAACACTGGGCCAAGAACTGGTCCTTGTGGTACACCACTAGTTATCTTACATCTTGCAGACTCACATCCCCCGTATACAACATTTTGATATATGTCAGTCAGCCATCATCTTATCCAACCTAAAAATGAAAAATTCCATTAAGATATTTATTATTTAAATTAGCATGAAATTAGCTTTATGTAACCATTACACAGGACTTGAAGGAAATCCAGTGATTCTGTGATTTTCTTTAAAAACAATTAAATTTGTTTTACCCTTTTCAAGATAATAAACAAAATGCCTTTAGCATTCCAAACCACCAATGCCATGACCTTTCCTGCTGATGGAACCAACTTAGTCTTCTTGGGCGCTCAACAACCGGCTTCTGTACACTGTTTTGACTGCTGTTTGGATTCTGGTGTGTAATGGTGAATCCAAATGTAATCCATAGTAATAAATTGACGCAAAAAATCAGTTTTATTCTTGTTAAAACGCTCCAAGCACCGTTCTGAGATTTTCATGCGAGTTGATTTTTAATCTGCTGTGAGCAAGCTAGCGGCACCCATCTTGCTCAAAGCTTTTTCATTTGCAATTCTTCATGCAAAATATATCCTACACGTTTTTTTGAAATGTCTATAGTCTCAGCAATTTCACACACTTTGACTTGCCGGTCATCGAATACTTGATCGTGCACTTGATCAATGATTTCTGGTGTTGTTACACTTTTAAGACGTCCTTCACGTGGATCATCTTCACTGCTGGTACGGCCACGTGTCAACTCGGCAGCTCATTTCTTAATTGTCGAAAACGAAGGAGAAGAGTGCCCATAAACGTTTATGAACTTCGAATGAATTTCTTTTGTTCTTTTACAAAGAATTTTATAACTGCACTATACTCAATTTTATCCATTTCAAGGGATACAGACAACAACTTTTTGCTTCAGACAGCTGTATAAAACAAAACGCTTGATGGAATGACTTGCAATTTCACATGGATGCTTATGACAGATCTACCAACTTAGAAAAAAGAATATTGCCGATAGTGTTGCTATCTATGGTCGAGACCGAGAACCTTTCACACTACCTTTGTATGTATATATATACAGTATATATATAGAAAGTATTTTACCTTGGGTATAATAAATGTTAAAGATACCAAGCAATTTTAAACCTGGTTTTACTCCATTTCCCGAGTAAGCAAACAGACAAACAAGTCAAGTTTGCGCCTGCAAGTGTTGCAAGTCTAGCTGATCCTGCACGTAGTGCAAGACCAAGGCAACTCATGGTAAAAGTAGAATAAACTCTGATCACTAATCTTAATATTTACCCATAATGCAAAGCACATCTCTTGGAGGAGATGTATGATACTTTGTATTGAAGGCAAGGGGCCACTACCCAGACCGGTTTCGACCTTTATTGAGGTCTCATCAGTGGGAGCCAGGCTAGAAATACCAAGACTAAATCAAGCCCGATTTTGTTACGTTCTTTCTTACCCAATAGAATCAACCACGTCAGATCTTCCTCAGTTTCTCTTAAGAGGGTTATATCATCTGCATATCTTAAATTATTAATTTTTCTACCACCAATCTTAATGTCAGTTGGATCTTTGTCTAAGTTCGCCATTCTACATATGGCTCCAACTTTTGTTAGAGTCATATGTAGATATTCAAACTTTCAGCACAACTTTACTTGCATGGGGAATTAAAGCGATGGTTCATTAATTCTCACAATCTCTGGGATTTGATTTTTCTTTTGGAATTGGGATGAATACCGATGTTTTCCAAACAGTATATTTTCTTCCAAGGAGCTAGATATATTGGGAATAAGTGAACGTAGATGGACAGGAATAGATCATTTTAGGTCAGGGGACTATATAGTGTATTACTCAGGACAAGAGACAAGTCATGAAAATGGAGTATCTGTCTTACTCAGGAAAAAGATGGCTAAATATGTATTAGGCTATAATCCAGTAAGTGATAGAATCATTTCTCCAAGAGTCAGTGGACATTCAATGAATATGACCATCATTCAGGTTTATGCACCCACTACAGAGGCACCAGAAAAAGACATAGATGAATTTTATGGCAAGTTACAAGAAGTGATAAATGCAACACCAAAACGAGATTTATGGCTACTTATCAGAAATTGGAATGTAAAAGTGGGAGATTCCTTGTTTCTCGGTTTCTTCCACTTTTACATTCCAATTTCCAACTTCCATTCCAATAATAGGTAGTTTTGGTTTAGGTATTCGTAATACTGCAAGGAAAAGGCTAGTTGAGTTTTGTGCAGAGAATTCTTTGTTTGTTGCTAACACCTGCTTTAAACATCACAAACGGAGATTATACATATCACCCGATGGACAATACAGAAATAAAATTGACTATATACTTGCACAAAGAAGATGGAGAAGTGCAATTCAGTCTGTCAAGACTTTTCCAGGTGCAGACTGTGGAACAGACTACGAGTTATTAGTGGCTACGATACATATGAAATTATGGAAACTGAAAGCATCACAAATATCGATCAGATATGATCTTGGAAACATACCAGCTAAATACAATATTAGCGTACAGAACAGATTCAACACACTCAATTTGTATGAAAGAGAACCAGATGAACTATGGGAAGAGATTAAAGCTATAATTAAAATAGAAGCAAAGAAGATTATTCTAACAGTTTGTAAGAAGTCTGAATGGCTGTCAGAAGATGCATCAAAATTTCTGAGGAAAGGAGGAAAATGAAGGCATCAAGAAATTTGCAAGAAGAACCGCATTTGAATGCAGAGTTTCAACGACAAGCCAGAAGAGACAAGGAAAAATACTTTAACCAGGAATGCTAACACACAGAAGACCAAAACAAGAAAGGAAAAACAAGAGATTTTTTTAAAAAGGATCAGGGAAATGACACGGAAGTTCATCACCAAGGCGAGAATATTGCAAAGTAAACAGAAGCTATCTTACAGAAGCTGCAGACATCAAAGTAAAATTGAAAGAGTGTACAGAAGCCCTTTACAGAAAAGACTCCAAAATTACTGAGAAATTTGAAGAACAGGATTATACACAGGAGCCAGTACCACTGAAGAATGAAGTGAGGTGGGCACTGCAATAGCTATCGAGTAAGAAAGCACCAGGAGGAGATGGAACATTTATTGAGCTGCTCAAAGTCCTGGGAGAAGAAGTAGTTAAATTTTTAACAGCTCTATGTCAGCAAATTTGGAACAGAACTACATAGTCTAAGGAATAAAAAATTCAGTTTATATACTTTTATTGAAGAAACGCAATGCAAGAGATTACGAAAATTACAGAACTATAGCACTAATTCCTCATGCAAGTAAAGACTTACTTAAGATCATCAGAAAAGACTGGAACCATTCATGAAGGGAGAAATGCCAGATGAACAGGCAGGATTTCGAAAAGGCAGAGGAACAAGAGATCAGATCGCCAATGTGAGATGGATAATAGAAAGAGCACAGGAATATCAAAAGAATGTCTACCTTCGTTTCAAGGAAACAAAGGTAGACATTCTTTTGTGTGCAAAGTGTGCAAAAAGGAGCCGTGTGCAACTAACCTAACCTGCAATTAAAAGGGAAACTTCTTCATTTTATGTAAAATTTGCATTCTTTATTTTAAGTACCTTATACTTAAGCTGCGGTGATTATATTAAAATTTCATTTTAAGTATGTCTAAAAAGAGAGATAATCTGATTTTAATTTAAGCCTCACTTAAGATATGTAAAATTTACTGTGAGTGATCTAAAAAGTTTCTAAGTAATAATTCCTGGAAGGCATAAAACTACACGTGTACAGCGTAACGCTAGCGGCTATAGTTTACTCGGAAAATTAAGTTGCCATGTATTCTGTGAATCCAAGTATAACAGCGTTCGTAAAAGCGAAGGATGAACCCAAAGGGGTGAAAAGATAAGGGCCGTGTGCAAAAAGGGGACTGAAAAAAGAGGGCACTCTATAGAAGAATATAAGGGGTTGAGCCCGTATCAGAACACACTCACTCTCTCTTGTCGTAATGTTTTCCTGTTTTGGTGGTTCGGAAGTTAGCGGGCAGTTTCGCGTAAGGGGGGTGAAGTCTGTGATAAGATGTCGGACTGCGAGCGTTCTTAAAATGAAGTAGGATTCTATGCAAAGCTCAAGGTAAAAATTTCAGTCCTAGCAGAATCAAGCCTTCGCAGAAAAGTCCCATTGAGTTGTTCCTCAAACGCAAATATTTTGAGTCCGTTTTTGGCAGAAGGAATGAAGATAGAGTAACCCCTACGTTAGCGTATGGACAGCCAATAGACGAGAAGTATCCAGACATACATGTGGTGTAGAACGACGCAGAAAAAGCTCGGTAAGGTGCAATTACTCTAATTTTGTGTGAAAGTTCATTAGAAGAGAGAAGATTGTTTACGAATATGAAATTGAGAACTGTATTCTAAAGAACTCTGTGGACAGTCTCAAATTAGAAACTTAATCTCCTTTGAGAGTAAGAAGAATTGTTTGGACGAGATCTTTTGTAAATTTTGTATGTGATAGGATTAATTCAATGCGATAAGAATAGTAGAATTTAGTATCTCAGTAACATTAGAATGTTTGTGAGTTTTTTCTTGCGAGTAATACTACTGAAAGGTATTTAACTTAACTTCATATCATTTGCTATCTATATCCCAATGTGCAGTTACTGTGTTTAGCATGCCTTATAAGATTTAATTAGTTTAAAATGTGTTAATCTCTTAGTTCGAGTTTTATTTAGTATTGAGCATAATTGAGTGTGTGAAATTTGTACTGCGTTTTAGATATTCCAATAAACATATCATATTTACCTGAACCTGAGTCATGACTGATTACGATTCCAAATTACCACTTATAAAAATAGAACCTATTTTGGCGGGAAGGATTTGGAGAGTGAATATAAATACAGATTTAGGTCACGACTGCAATAAAATCTGAATCTATGCAGCAGTTTAAATAAGATATTGTGTAAGAAAGCTAAGAATCTAGTATTGTCTCCCTGAGTAAGGATCTGTTCTACTATAGGATACTGGCTGGCGCAGCAAAATATAAATTCGCCAGTATCCGAAGAGGAAACAATCCTAGATATAAGAATAAGATTAAAGTAAGAGAAGAAAGAATAAATAACGAAAGATAAATATATAACAATAGAGCAGCCGGTAGGATTTTGATTGTATAAGGTTTAGGTAAGAAAGGATAGATTTAAGTAAACAACTAATTAAGCATAAATCATATATAGAAACAAACATCGATATAAGACCTGTGTTACTGCATGGATGTGAAAGTTGAACCCTGAGAAAGAGCGAAAGAAGGAAGATAGATGCATTTAAACTATGGGTTTGGAGACGCTTACGAAGAATACAATGGACTGCAAAGCAAACCAAAAAATCAGTGATAGACAGAATAAAGTCAGATTGCTCTTTCGAAGCTATGATCATCAAGCAACAATTGTCATACTTTGGGTATATTATGCGAGCAGATGACATTCTGGAGAAGATGATGATGCTTGGTATAGTTGATGGAAACAGGAGAAGAGGAAGACCAAGAATTAGATGGGTGGATGGAGTTAACTGGAATGTTCCTGGATTTCTGAAAGATATGGTCAGGGACAGATCTGAATGGAGAGCGTATGATCATAGAATCACCAGAAGTCGAAAACGACTTGATGGAACATAACAACAAGAAATATTTTCTTGCAAACCTGTTGACAAATTTCAGTCGTCAATATATTCACTGCTTCATCCCCGGCTATTCTCAATAATTCCACTGACACTCCATCAGCTCCAAGGGCTTCTCCTTTTCCACAGCTGTTCCATTGCTGATATTACTTCACCTTTTATTCTTATGCGTTCCTCAACAAATTCCCGCTTTTCAAATTCTCCTTCAATATTATTATCTTTCTTGTACAAATCCTCTACATACTCTTTTCATCTTTTTTTCACTGTTTCTTCTTCTTCCATAAGATATTTTCTCAAATTTCTTTTTACTGCTGTTAATCTAGGGATAAACTTCCCTGCAACATCATTTATTTTTCTAAACAGATCTCTTGCCCTACCATAATATTGCTTTCTTCAATTTTCTTGCTCCTTTCGTTTAGGTGTTTTTTCCGTATCTTTTGTAGCCTGTCTCTGGAAATTTGCAATCAGTTGTCTATCCTTTTCTTTGTTCCTCTGAAGTTTCATTTTTCTTCTTTCATCATGGAAGCAGCAAAGAAGACTTAAAGTAATAGGAATAAACAAAAGGGCAAGGTCAGATTTGATTTACATCATAATTAAGCATCAGTTAAGAAACAGGAAAGATAGATCAGAAATATTTGAATATCTTTTTCAGACAACCATTTCCGATCTATCTTTCTTGTTGCGTTTAAGTCTTCTTACTTACAAAGAAGACTTACTTTAAGTCTTCTTTGCTGCTCCCATGACGGTACATTTTGTTTCTTCCCACAGTTCTATTTATATGATGTAAATTAAATCTGACCTTGTCATTTTGTTTCTTCCTATCATTTAATTTCAATTAATTTAACTTCAGTTATCAATAATTCCTGATCTCTCCCACAGTCTGCACCAAGGAGTGGTTTTGTTGATTGGATAGCACTTCTCCACCTTCTACTGGAAACAATATAATCTATCTGATTTCTGTATTCTCCATTAGGTGTACAATGTCCATGTGTACAATCTTCTTTTATGGTGTTGGAAACAAGTGTTTGTAATAAAGCAACTGTTCTCAACACAAAACTCCAACATCTTTCTCCTGCTTCGTTCCTTAGTCCTAAACCAAAATTCCAGTGATGCCTCGTTCTTCTTTTTCACCCACTTTTGCATTCCAATCAACTAATATCAAGAGAAAATCTGTTTTATGAATACTGTATACTACATGTTGCATGATGCTGTAAAATTTTTCTACCTCATCTTAACTTGAATCTGTAGTGGGTGCATACCTGTATGTGTACAATATTCACTGGATATGCCTTTATTCTGATTAGAATTATTGTATCGGACACTGGGTTGTAAACCAAAATGTGTTTTATGTATTCTCTTCTAACTATGAATGCTACAAAATTTTTTCGAAGTTTCATGCTTATGGTGTATTACTGTAAGTAACACACCAGATTGTCCTACAATCTGAACTCGAGTTCTTCTCATTTCTTTCTTTATCAGTTCCAGTTTTCCTTGATACATGTTCTTACATTCAGTAAATCAGAGGCGTATTCTTCTTAGATTAACTCTATCAGTGGTTGTACTTCCAGAAGGCTTTGATCCATATTCATCATTATTGTTAACTTCATTGGAAGTTCTTCTCCGCTCTTTCCCGGTTGCCATTTCAGTACATTCCGACCTGGGTGTCTCATCTTCCAGCATCACATCACAATAACTTAAGCCTCTGTTTATAAGATTTTCTTGGCAAAATACATACAGAAGTAGTTTGCCATTTTCTGTGTTTGTTTAGCCTACTCAATAAAGCAAATACCTGGGGGGGGGAGGAAGAGAGAGAGAGAGAGAGAGAGAAGGCCGACTCCCACAAAAGATGAAGAAAAGTAAAATATGAAAGATGGGGTGGGGGAAAGAAAGAACAAGAGTATGGGGCAGGTCTATAGATAATATAGATGTATAATACATGAAATAAGGCATAGTCCAGCATCAGGTATCTCGAGTTCGCCACTGCCATACTCACTAAAGCGAGCACTTAAGGTGCAATAAATAATAAGTAAATAAATTAGAAATAAAATAAAGTACTTAGTTCAGATAAGGCTTTCCATTCTTCTATATTTTCTCTTTTGTGTAAATAGAGAGAAGAATGGCGTGTGAGTAAACGAGCTATAAAGTCTGTTTTGAAGGACAATTTTGGTGATCAAGAGATGATCAAGGCTTATAGTTCTCATGTAAGTAAAAATATCTTTTTTTTTTTTTTTTGCATCTAGTATTTATTTGGGATGAACATGCATACAGTATTAAACTACTCATGTTCACTGAAACTAAATGGAATTTGTAATATCTAAAATAGAACTAGAATTTAGGTTAAATACACGGCGATCAAAATTAAAGCATCTCTGTTTAAGGCCTTGTGGAGTGTCATCCAGAGATCCGAATGTTGCGAAACTTTGCGCTTAATGCGGAAACGATATCTGAGAAAACAAGCAAACAAACAAACCAAAAAAAGAGTTGCAAAATTCATCAACAGGGAAGCTGTATGATGTACCAAATGTAGATTTAGTAATTTTTCTGTGTATGTTACTTACACACACACACACAGAAAATAAGCGACGCAAGCATATATAACTCATTTTTATTCACTTCCATTATACATTCACGGGCTGTACTGTTCAATGTGCTGCCCTTCCCTGTATGTCACACACTGCATGCTCTACACGGCGCGTTCAACAGCAAAACGCAGTTGGCTGGGACTGAGGTTGCGTACATGCTGCGTAATGTTGTTTTTCAGTGCTGCCAAGTTATCAGGATGATCCCGATAACCCTTGTCCTTGAGAAATCCACCAGATCCAGAAGTCACATGGCGTTATATCAGGTGAACGAGGAGGTCATGCAGTGGGAAACGCACGACCGATTAAACTAACTTTCATGAAATATCCTGTAAGGATAAAACATGTGTGTAGGGGTCCCCACTCTGCATTAAATTGACTGAATCCATGCACAGGTGCTGCTGTAGTTGTGGCACATCGAAATTGTTTATCATATCGCGATACCTCTCGGCACTAACTGAGCACGTCACAGAACCGGACTGGCGAATGTCCTCAAAGAAGAATGGTCCAATGATAAACGAAGCTGGAAACAGCAAACAATAACTTTAGTTGAATGCAAAGGAATTTGTCGGACTACATACTTGGGTTTTGTACAGCCCAGAACCGGTAATTGTGGGTATTCACAGCTCCGTTCAGGTGAAAGCAAGTCTCATCTCCATACAAAATCATCCATGGCCGCGCAGCCTCCAACTCCATTCCAGCAATGAATGTTAAAACGATTGTCAATCGACTTTCAAAATCCTGCGGATGCAACTCCGTCTCAGGGTTATCTTGTATGGGTAGAAATTCACAAACGTCCCTATAATTTCCCAGACAGTTGTGTTAGGCACGTCCATGTGTTTCAATAAAAGCACGTGCACAGCCGGAAGCAACGCTGCTATTCACGGCCTGTTCCACAACGGCAGTAGCAACTTCCTTCACTTGTCGTAAAATGATTCGTTTGCGGTCTCTTCCAGGTCTAACGATTAATCTTTCGTGGCAGAGCACATGGAGATCGTTCACCTCGTGGACATTTGTTGAAGAGACCAAATTCGCGGAGTGTAGCAACTGTTTACGTGTACAGCTTCACGAGCAAAGCGCGTTTGTGCAAGGTTAGTACCATCACCGTGGACGGTCTTAACAACCAGAATAATGAAGAGTAAAATCCCGTGAACATATTTTTAAACCGTCGTGGCAGAGGAAGATTTTAAAAGAAGTACCTCCATTTGAAATCACTATTTAATTTTTTTTTAATTGTAATGCTAAAAATACTTGACTTCAAATAGGTACTATAGTTCTTCAAGCGAAAAAGACCAAGAGAACACACGCAACTCTCACAGAAATAATAACCCCACCTGACTGATATGGCCTTTGTTTTTCAACGTAATATTCAGGCAATATTATCAAGAAATATTACTGCGATCTTAAATCGCAAGGCATCCAAAAATGCTGCTCCTCATAAGAAAGTAAGCCTATATACCTTGTTGCACTATAAGTTGCAGTTTCAATACTTTAATAAATAAGCATTATACATATTAATGCATAATTAAATTACTATAAAATAATATCCGGTTTCTTTTATTTCAGAGGGAGCGATTTGTTGCCGATTGTTTAATAGCAACACTCGAAGTAGTAAGTTGTTTTTTTGTTCTTTTATTAAAGTATGCTTAGTTAGTAGTTCGTTTTGACAAGTAGATTTATGTATTAGATCATTAAACTTTTACAAAATTTCTTCTAAATAAATAATTCAAATGAATTACGAAGTATTTGAACCATCACTCCTCATATATGTCAGTGTGCTTCTACGAATACTGTTTCGATTGTAATATCTGTTCGTGTAAATAGTTAACAGGCTATCATTCAAAAGGTGAAGGATTCGCTTGGACTTATAAACAGAACAGCATTTATACAAAAGTATAATATATAATAATGTCAATACCCTTCTTAAATGTAGCATGTTTCGTGCAATATTTAAGAAGTGAAAATGCTTCTCCATCTAAAGCTGTTTCAGCGATGATAAACAAACAAAAATACCAATTGCCAGGACAAGTACACTGCACAACAATTAAAAAAAAAAACAATTAGATAAGAAGACAGCTGATAACGTCCGACAGGTAAAACAGAAATTACACTGGAGCATGAGAAATACCAAAAGATCACACTTTACTGAAGTCGCCACATTATGATCGAAAACATGCTCCCTTATGTCCCTCTAATGGCTAAACAGGCTTGACAGTGGTGGACCATGTTTGATATAATGACATCTCTAAGATTCTGTGGCAATAAATCCCATTATTCTACCAGAACAGACATTAGCTCATTACATGATCGAGGCAGCGGCTGTCGGCATTCAAGGCGAAGCCCAAGGACGTCCCACACATGTTCGATCGTTCGATGGGACTCTTCTAAGAACAGAACAGTACGCCATCCGTCCGAGCTCCGAGTCACATGTATGGCTCACCAATTTTCAATGATATTTATTTCCGGAATAATTAAAAGCATATGAATGACACTGAGTGGGAAAAATGAAACAACCGGTGTATGTTTCTTAATAGATTAGCGTATTTATGCAGTATGGATGGCATGGAAGCAACTGAGGGTCTGATTCCATTCTTTCCACAAAGCGGTCAATAATTAAAGGTGAATATGAGGCATGTTCAAAAACTTCCATTAGTAATCTGCTCTTGAATGAAAGCAACGTAAATTCTCTATCAGAATAAGATGCGACAATTAGAAGAATTACGGATAAGATCATTTTCGTCTTGTAGAAATAAATGACAGCTGTATGGTAGATAGCGGTGTTGCTTTATTGGTTGTGGATGATCAATCGAATGGTAATACGTCATGTGATGCATTAATTTTGCTTTACAACGAAACGAGCAGAAAATTCTGGTCAATATCCATTGTTGCTATTCGATGATAATACTCCCCCCCCCCTCCCGAAGATAACCCTTTCAAACATTTCCTCATAACAAGTAGTACTTTTTTTGTCGGGGCTAGGAGGCTGATATTCATGTAAATTTCATTCCAATTCATTGTGTTCTTGTAACTAACACTCCGCTCTCTTAGATACATCCCACTGTTAAGTTTATATTTCCATCCTCAGTTTTTTGCCGCATCCTGAATTCTGTGATTATCATACCCGCTCTCTAAAGAACAAGCTCAGGTGGAATTCTACCACAGACATGGATATTTTGAAAAAGACAGGATACTAAATGAATTTTATTGTCTGCATGAGCCTTAGAGGCCTGAATGGCTCAAAGAGGTTCCATGATTGATCTTTAGAACAGGATTTCTGGTTTATCTAAACCTTATTACTAATGTACTATTAGCATTTCTTGGTTGGAATTGACATTATATTTAGTTGTTGTTACGAAACAACTTAATATATTTAACTATTTGTTTTACTAGATGGTCTACTTATGTAAGTCAAAGTCTCCTTTGTTTGTGAAGATGTTTTCCCTTGTTTGTGGTAGGTTCCCCATACTTTTTACTCTGTAAAAACTGCGTTCCTAGAGAGAGAACGCAGTTTTTATTTATTTGTTTAATTAATTTACTTTTTTTTAGCATTCCCTTATCTCTTTCTACGAGTAAGTACACATGCATTCTTTGTTACTGTTTCATGGGTTTCTTTTCCACCATCAGTGGCATGAGATGCTCTACTGTATGAATTATTTACTAAATATGGCAATCCTCGCCTGAAATTTATTAACTCCAAACCATCTCTCATTTCCAGAGTTGTACACAATTAGTCATTTAGCGCCTGTACGTTTGCTCTTCTGAAACTGGTGTACTACGTAGCGTGTTAGTGATACGCAATATTCGAGGAAAACGAGGAGTTAATTCTTACAACACAGAGCATACAATGTCATATATGTTTCCTAACGAAAACCAATCAATCAGTGCATTTATTACATAATTTAAAAAAATGAATAAAATTCTATTGATGTTCAGTTTATCTGGGAAGCACTTTTTAGCATTCTCTCTCTCTCTCTCTCTCTCTCTCTCTCTATATATATATATATATATATATATATATATATATATACATATATATATATATACACATATATATACAGTATATATATATATATATATTTTTTTTTTTAATTCGTAACCCTTCTGGTTCGAATAGTGCTTGTTGAGTTGTACTTGGTGAAGATACAGATGTGAGTAGATGGTAAAATTCGATTTTTGCACAATAAAACCTAATCCAACAGTGGACAAGTTGACTGCTTTCTGATAATTGATTCAAAGTAAAGCCCAGTGCTAAAATGGCAGCACAAAATGTCGCATGTTAATTGTTTCCTAATATGATTAACTTACACTGCTTTGAATAAAGTAAACGGACACCTTCATGGGTAAGGTGCATCTTATCATGTGATGAGTCACGTGTTTCTAGCATACAAATTGCAAGAAAATGATGCTCCAAAGTCAGATCAATTGTGTCCAGGTGAAATGACCTCGAGAAGGGAACTCACAGCTTGAAGGAGGGGTTGTGAAAGGATGATATGTAGATATCATACTGAAACGGAAGGGCAGGGAGTAAACAGCAAGTGCGATCCGGGTTGGAAAATCCACCAAACTCACAGGACGTGCCAGTTGTGTGCTACGAAGGATAATATGTAAAACCGCCAATTGTCGGCTTACCTTGAATGCTGTGTTCGCATCATAGACTGGAACACGAATCTGCACAAAAACATTCAGAACCGAGGTTAACTACATGGACTTCCATTGGAGGACCGTTATATGTACGTGCCACGTTACCCGAACCAACATGCAGCGTCGTCTTCAGTGATACAAAGAGCGTGGGACGGGGAACCTTGGAAGGCTGTGTTATGGTGCAACGAATCATGCTATGCCCTCTACTGATCAGATGGACTGCGTGGTTGTGGCGGATTCAAGATGAACGTCTCTTCCTAGAGTGCGTAATCCCAGCTATGAAATTCGGAGGGGGCGGTGTGATAGTATAGTCCCGTATTTCCCGGATTGTCATCGAACCCATGTTTGTGGTGCCATGATCTCTGAACTCCGAGATATAAATCAAAATGCCGACAATACAATGCTTCCTATTTTGTGGCTTTTCTAAGGAAATGATAATTGTCTATTTCAACAAGACAATGATGCACGTGTAATAAGGCTGCTGCTGTAACTACGTGGTTAATGGACATGAACATTACACAACTGGCTGACCATCACACAGCCATAATCTCAATCCTATTGAATATTTGTGGAATGAACTGGAGCATCGGGTGAGAACATTCGCAAAGAACAGTCCAGAACTTCATTATGTGCCTACAGGAAGAATGGTGCACAATTCCCATTCATCGCTATCATAGACTTGTGGAAAATATATCCGTAGGATTGCTGCAGTCATCACTTCGATAGGTGGTTCTCCACCTTATTAAGGCTGGTGCCATGGCTGTTTGTTGCTCATACTATGGTGTCCGTTGGCTTATTCCCAAGCAGTGTATTTATCAGTTTATTTCTTTAATGACTATTTCAGTCAGTAATTAAAACTGCGTCATGTTAATCTTATTCTTTACTGATGGGGAATTATGATATTTATCTAGAAATGCTATTATGAGAGGGTATGGAAACCAGACGATGACCATCTTGAGCCACCATCTCCGGCCATATAATCTAAAACTGAAACAAGTAGTGAAACCTTTCCACGGCCTCAAACTGATGAAACTCCGCCATTTCAAACTGAAGTCGCTTTGGTAGAAACAACAGAATCTGTGTCTGAGTCTCAAACAACTTGGGTAGAAACGTCACAATCCTAAACCGAAACAAGTACATATAAGAATAAGATCTACTATCTTCCAAACTGAAGACACTTTAACAGACAATGCAGCATCAACTACCAGCGAATTACCTTTCATCAGTTCTTTATCACAGTCTACGCAAACTTTACCAACAACAACAACCGAAGACCCAAGTGTTTTTGTTGGTGCCTCTGACGATGATGATTGATTCAATTACGTTACATATAACTACGAAATATTTTTTATCAATATTATGTGTTATATGCATTAGATTGCATTTAAAGTAGTTGAAAAAATTAAAACAATTCCTGCCTATAAATATGTCAAACTTATCTCGTATAATAATATATTTTAACTAATATAAACTATTAACGGCGATCACGATAATTCATTGAGTTTCTTTCTTCGGTAAAATAAATATAAACGGATATTATTTTATGTATTAGAATAACAGTTTTTTTTCCCCCCAAGCTACTATGAATGTTATTTGAATAAAAACAGTTTTGCAATCTGGACTAATAATTTTTTTCATTAAATGCAAAAGTATCCCCATGTGGGAATAACAGTTTTAAACCTCCAAAGTGTAAACTGGAACCTAAAAGCTATTTTATACTGAGAGGATGGATTGAGTCATCTGGAATTATGGCCTATGCAACTAACGAATTGGGGACCCTTCTTTATGATCGTTAACTGCGTCTGCAATGTGCATGTTTTATGAGATTCAACTGTACAGACTCCACATAATATTCTCTAACTCTCCTTCTCTTAAAAATCCATTAGAATAGTTCCTAATCTTTTAGATGTAGTATATAGGATATTCGAACCGAAGGGCAAATGTCGCTAAGTTCTCGCAGCTGTGCTACAGAAGCTAGAAAATGCTCATTTTGTTCAAGTATTCAAAATAATGTTTTGTTATCCGTTTTGATTAGCCTGTACTGTTTGTTTCCTCTAAGCCCATAGTAACAATGATGCTTTTACTAAAGAATTAGTGCAGAAAAAGATGGTTTCTCGTTGGCTTCCTTATCCAATACTATTCTATGTACGTTGATATGTGTGTTGAAGGGGCTCTATTTACTTGTTGTGAAGAATGAAAACCCGAGTTTCCGAGTGAAAACACTCTTCGCTTTCGTATGAGGCTAACTCACTTTTGATTGAATAGCTCTCATGATATACCCCACGTCATACACAGGATTCGAAACCAGGTCTTTCCATCCAATTGTATTATTCAACCAAGTATCCAACTTGTAGTAACCCATGTGTAATCCCCGAATAACAAATATTAGCAAATTTACTCATAATATCTCCTGTGTTTAATACAAATTAACCACGCTACCGGCCAAGACGTCTATAGACGTCGAGTTTATCATGGATGCAAAGTGCATATTAAAATTTTAATACCATTGATATTACATTGAAATATGTGATGGATACGAAGCGTATGCGTATCCCTATTTGATCCATAATGGCCGGTGAGGTGGTCAAGCTGAGAATATATGGGGCCGTTTGCACCGAATTTACGATACCCTGTGGGTGCGAGGAACACTATTAAATACGAGTTTGGTGATATATTTGGGAAAGGGGAGGTCAGGGAAGGTAAGGAGATGGTGATGTGTTCGTTGTCTCCGGAAGCCAGCTGATTGTGTGTGGGGGAGAGGGGGAAGTATACACGGGTGGGGGAAGCCAAGGGAGGATTCTCTGGCAGGTGCATCTATATTTTTGTGTGGAAGGGGAATAGTTGGGTTGTTAGTTGCCAAAGTGTTATTTCTTTATGTTATGGTTTGAGTGGGTTTCGTGTTTTCTGGTGGGAAGGTTAGTTACTACATACATTGTTGTTACTTATTTTTCGTACATACATTTCGTACTTATAGTTCGTACATACATTTTTGTTACTTATTTTAATGCTCAGTTAGATGGAATTGATGTTTTGGAAAAACAAATATCATTGTTGGGTTTCGCATTTCTTGCGAAGATGATTTAATTATTTCAGATCCTCGTTGATTTCTTGAGGATTTAAAGAATTTTCTATACGTAGAATTGAATATTGATAACACTGTGATTGAGTTATAAGTTTTATTTGTTTTATTGATGCTCAGATGCACTGGTGTGTGATTTCTTCAGGATGTAATGATTTTTCCATTGCGGCATCGATTACAAGACTTAAACGATGAATGGCACTGTGAGAAATACAGAAGGAAGTTCAAATCACCCACGGAAAGAAAGAAACAGAGAAAAACAACAACAATATATGTTTAAAAAAATAATTCCGCGACCATCAACCGACACGTTCCCTTTCACGCAGGGAATTGATTCCGACTCACCCTACGCAAGTCCGAAAATTTCTGACCGTCAAACAGAATACATACATTTGTGTTTTGTATAAATTTGTCTAAGTTACTTGTGCTGAGGGTAAAACAAATATTATAATTAAAAAAAAAAGCATGCACGATACAGAAAATAGAGTAAGTGTAATCCCAAAGCTGTTTATTTCAAATAATACAAAGTAAAATTCAATTAGAACGGTTTTATCATAAAAAAATATTTAAACATTATTAATTTGATTAAGTCCGTGACTTCTTCTTATCCTTAGCTATCGAGCTAGGTGTGATCGCTGCTTTACCATTATAGAAGATAGGAGTGAGAGGTTTATTACAGTTCGAATTCTTGTAGGGCCGAATGCCGTGGAATCTTTAAACAACTCGGAAATAGTAAAATTATAGGAGAGATTGTTTGCTTTCTATTTTTACAAGCAAAACTTTTAATCTACATCTACAAATTTAGTTATTGTGCTTAACCTCAAGGTGAACACGCTGGTTACATATAATTATTCTATTCTTACCAATATTTGTGCAATTGTTTCATAATACTCGAAAATCATACTCCTTCTTTTACAAAAGAAGGAGTATGATTTTCGAGAATTCGTTTACGGTTGTTATAGCTGGACCTTCTTCTCCAGGAAAAACCCATTTCTTATTAGGGCTAATAAAACAGAGACGTTTTAATAAGACCCCCCCCTTCTTCGTTCTACACAACGGATAATCTATTGTTTTGGGAATATCAGGAAAATTTTAAGATTTTTGAAAATGTGGAATTTATCATCGGATTATCGATCCCTTCTATTGATAAAAAAAATTTTAAAAACTGATGATCTCATTCATAAAGCAAAAGACAGTACAGAAATCTCAGATTTATTTATAAAAGGATCTCAACACAATAACCTATTTTTTATTTTAATAACCCCAATTTGTTTTTAAGGGACGGTATTATCGTACGATAAGTTTGAATAGTAGCTACATTATCTGCTTTCACAATCCTAGGGGAGAACGCGCAAATTTATCATTTGGCCACTCAGATATATCCTGGAAATTCAAAAGCGCTTGTTGGTATTTACAAGGAAGCGATTTCTCTCCCCCCCCCCACACATATGTGGTGTTAGATTTTAAACAGAAAACGTCGTATTTTCTAAGGTTACGCTCCCGTGTCTTACCGGAGGAAAGTCCTACAGTGGTGTTCATCCCCACATGACTCAAAGACTCAAACAAAACGGCCACTTCCTACGACTTCTCCAAAACTCTAGCCGAGCTCAATCTAGTTCCCTTTTGAGAAACTGTTCAAAACAGCAAATCACAACGCTTCGTGAAATCTGAAAAAACATTTTGAAAGGTAACATAAAGTTGATTAAAAACAGCATGTTCGATTATCCAAGAAAAGAATATTTTAATAAAGTTAGGAAGAAGACAAACTCCTCTGATTCAAAGACGTAGATTGATTTAGCATCACGAAGGGGTTTTGTTCTCCCTCTTCGCAAGTGTATCATCACCTCTCCTTTCCGAGTTGGTGAAATGAAGCCGATATTTCATAAGCACTCTTACAACCAGCAGAGTAGAAAGAGATGTACAACTTGGATGAAGAAATGACTCAAATTTTGAAGAGGACAAATAAAGAATTCGGCGTCAAAGAGTGAAGACATATCTTGCTTCTCTACCTAGGGATGAAATCCCAACTTCAACGCAAAGAAAGTTCTCCTAGAGAGCACACAACCAACCAATCATCTCCACCACCTTAATATACAGTGAGAATGAAAAATTTAGACGGCAGTTCAGATAGTAGAGCGATGCATCCATCCTGTACGCTTTCACTTAATGATCTCAAACGGCTTGTAATTGACAAATAACTGGACTTCGTGTGTTCTCTAGTCAGTTTCTCTATTTTGGCGATAGAAACCTTATTTTTCTGGGAAGCAACCCTGCGCCTTCCATATAAAACAGGGTAATTCACTTCCTTGAAAAGGTCTTATCAACTTCTCACACGTACTAGATGGAATTTAGATCCACTTCTTTCTCTTCTTAGTCAACACATTACGAGATAGCCTGTGAATTATAATCCAGTAAAAAGAGCGCGTCAATTCGAATCCAGTTAAGAGATGGAGCAGTCAGAATGCATTGTCTTATTATGTCAACTATCAACGGGTAACCGGTTGGAATTAGCTTCTTTAAGAGGAGACAAAGTTTTTCTCTCGCCTCATATCCATCTCTTAACTATACGCTTAAATTTTTGCCAAAATTATTCCAGACAAATCGAGAAATGGCTTTTAGTTATACTTGCATTATGTGAAGCATGAATAAATGATGTTTAATAAATCACCACTATGTGGAAGCACTGTTAAATTGCAGAGGACATAAGCTTAGATTCTCTCTCTCTCTCTCTATTTCATTCTTTTACTCTGTAGACCTCATATTGAAAAAATGATGAGCTATGGTCAGGATACAACCAGAGTTGAAGCTCTAAAGGCGGTTCTGCAGAATACGAATAAGACCATATGTTGAAACCATTAGTGTTAAAACAAATGAAAAGCCGTGAATTCATACTGTTTTTAAAGAAAACAAAAATGTTTCTAGACAAAGAAGTCTAGAAACATTGTCAGGTATGATATTATTGCTAAATTTATTATAGTTTCTTCTATAATTTTTAGTACTGATCATTTTTTTGATTGTGTATTTATTTATTTATTTATTTTCGTGCCTTTGCGGGAATCCGGAGTTTTCGGTACTTATGCATTGGCTTTATCACTATTGCAGTAATCTGATAAGATGCGTTTCAATGCTTCTACTTCTACAACACCTAAATGGTCGTTGATGATTCAGATTTCCTACGAATAGCAGGTCTTCAATTGATATCTGAATTTGTTAAAACAAAACCACACGAAGATCAGACTTTTAAGTTTTATAAAAAAATTTTCTTTTTTTCAGTTTTGTAAAACTATCAAATATTTATATATTTATTGATATGGTTTATCGAAAGAGGATGTCAATGCCTGCATTCTTGTCACTGCAAAGAAGTCATTCAATATCACGTTTCCACCTGATTTGATGGAAATGACTAGACGAAGAAGCACTTCACGATCAGCAAAATGTGTCCGACCTTGCTTTTTAAAAGTAACGATACATCAACAAAAGAATGATTTTTAAATTTCAAACAAAGAAAAGTAATCATAATACAAAAGAAAGAATGCGAGAAGTGATCATGTAATCTTTTACAAACAGATTCTTTTTTCTGATTTATTGACGTCATCGAACTGTTTAAAGAGCCTCCGTAGCTCAGTCGGTATACACGAAGCCCTTTGATCGGAAAGACCTAGGTTACATTCACCCGTCCAAGACGTGAGGAACCTTTATGTGGTCTCTTTCGACTGAAGGTGAGTTAGCCAGTCTGATAAGATGGTGGGGGAGGGGGAATTTTCACCCGGAAACTCGGGTTTTTCATCCCCTAGAACATGAAAAAACAGCCCCATGAACACACGCATTAACAGACATAGTACACACGGAGGTATAGGGCCAACCACCTTATCCTCGAGATGTCGCCGTTGTGAAGTCCACAGCTAAAGAACCTCAATGGTCAGTGAAAAGCTTAAGACAAGACATGATTTTTGCTTCAGGCTATAAAAGGACATATGCCTTTGTCTTCATTTCGGATGAGGCTTTTGGCTTCTTTTCCTTTTGATTCCACAAAAGGCAGAACTGTGTTCATGTGAAGCGGAGCTACTCTGTGATGGTTTTTCGAAAGTGACGCGGATTTAAATTTAACGAATCTTCAAGGAAGCATTAACCATCAGACAATCTTTGAGCTAGCTGCGTTTGCAAATTAAGAAAGATTCTCTTCTCCGTGTGTGTGTGGGGGGGGGGTTGTTTCGAGGTGAGGCGCACTTATCCTACTGTGCCTGGGAATGCTATTGCTATTATGGTAGGCGTGCACGACAATGCTGTAGTTCTATGTTTGGAAATTATAGAGTAGATGTGTGGCTTAGGATATCATATTGTACACCATTAGCTGGAATTGTACTAATAGAAGAGGGTATATCTGATGTTTCAGCTAAATAGGTTCAATCCACGGCTGCGTAATTATCGTAATTCATCTATGATAATCACGTGATCCGAGGAGTGATGGGTGGGATTATTATTATTAAGCATTTAAAATAAAAAGCATAACAACAGGAATAGTATTGAATACTTCTTTTGAACGCATTAAAGTGTTCTGATTTACTATTTCCATTAAAATTAAATTGATGTGAAAAGGAAATAAAAGGAAAAATGAATAAATAAAGTATTAATTTATTCACAGAAATTAATCCAAGCCAATTAAATCTTTCTGCTCACAGTACATCAACTCAAAAAATCTTTAACGGTAAACTGTTCCAACGCGTCTAACTGCAATACAAATTCTTTGCAAAATTCTGCTTATAAAGTGATTTTATAGATATTTTAGTGTATCTATAAATGCAACAAAACACGTCTAATAAATCTCACCAACCAAAATGTCTGCTTCGTGAGGTTTTAAATATTCGAATTCTCTTATTTTTGTTACAAGAGGAGATAGACAAATTGCGATCCAGATCATTTGGAAAAGTACTTCTAAGACAATTTTTTCTGATTCCATTATTTCTATAATTATACTATAATTGCTATAATTACATATATACCATGGGGCCAAACAAGGCTGCTGTTAGTCGCTGCTGACTAGTTTATCAAATTTGGCCATCACTTAGTATGCGAATTACGACATTACGATGACAGATATGATATTTACCTATTTTTATTTTTCTCTAAAAGTTTTAAAGCTCCAGGTATACCATCGTACACCGTGCTAATATAATATTCCACAAAGTTCACTCAACAGCAGAGTGAACATTTTTAAACTCTCGTAATACTGCTAACTAATATCCACTCGTCAAAAGCCAGAATAAAGTTTTACCATCTGGTTTAAGTTATTCTATTTTATTTACTAAAATTTTTCGAATATGACTGCTGTAATCAAGTACCATTTTTAACAAAATTATATTTTTTGTTTGACGGAAATAAAAATTTTTTTTTCGATTTTTATAATACAATCAATCTCTGAAATTGTTCATTAACATGCAATATTTATTTTGTGTGCAACTAAACTATATCGGCGTTCTATGATGATTTATGTTTTCGTGGTCAATTTTATAATCTTTATATGAATAAATCATAAAGATATTTTTAAAATAAATAAATACAGAAAATCGGGTATTTTTGTATAGATAGAAATATTTGGATATTGGAAAAAATGCAAGGGATTTTAATATTAGGGATCCTGGGATCCCGGTATTGTAAGCCTACTGTGGTATACCGTGGTATTATGAAATCATATGAAATACATACTTCGTCTCCCTTATGCCAACACGAATGTGCATAAATGACTATTTTGACGTTTATTACCTGCGAATGTGAGTTTAATTTTTAAAATTCTGCACCATGCAAGAACAACCTACACAATCGAATGTGGCACATTCTTGCATTTGGCATTTCAGTAAATTGGCTTACGAGGTAGTACAACCAAGAATGCTCCACATTTTTGAATCTTGCGACATCGTCGTTTACATTGTACCCAACAGGAAGCATGGCAGTTGAACACGGATTGTTTAATAACGTAAAAAAAATATAAAGCAAGCGATCCTCGTTGCATCAAATGTTGCTCCTAAATGAATAATAATTGTTTGCCCGTATCTGTCGTGTAACTAACGCGTGCTTATCATTTGTGCTTGTCAAATGATGAGGATGGTCAGGTGGTTGTGAGAATTCCATCGTGTTTTTCTGTGATAATGTTACTAAGAAAAACATCGATGTTCCCATGCCTTATCTCTTGTTTTTGTTTTTAGAAAAATAGTGTCCTTTCTAAAGGGCAATCTGTTTGTTTATGAAAAAATGAATATGTTACAAATGAAAATTAAAGTTGAAAGGACTTCAGTAAGCAACTATAATATACACCGGTGTCACAAAGCTAAGGATGAACTACACCTTTACCTGTTATACAAAAAACTTTTCATGAATATAATCAAATGGACATACATTTATTGCCAGCATACTAATAAATTATATTACACAAAAATGTGTTACAAATTTCGTACAAATTAAATTGCAACATGTTTTTTTTGCAAAAGTTACTAATTTCCTAAAGATGTAGTTAAAGAATTAATGTAGAGTACTTACAGAAAGTCATACTGTGAGTCATTTCAGTATGGAAGATGACCACCTCTCACAACGTTTTACCATGCTTAACATCAAGTGATTCAGCAGTTCATGAGACAAACTGGCCGACTCCTCCTGCTTCTCCTTTAGAGAAAGGATTTGCTCTAAAGGAGAAGGAGGAGGTTTGTTTGTTTTCTGGAAGGGGAATTTCGAGAAGCAATGCATCTCCCTATTGAGTCCCAAAAGTGTTCTATACGGCTGAGATACGAGGAGCGTGCTAGTCACGCGAATCGATTAATATCTTTGGTCTCCAGAGGTATCTTCACTGCTCGTGTACGATATAGTGTGACACTCTCATCAATAAAAATGAAATCTTTGCCTACAGCATCACGAAACGATCGAACATGACGTTGAAGAACTTCATTGCAATGTCGTTCACCAGTCATAGTCCCTTTTTCCAGCGTTTGTAGCTCGGTGCGTCCATTAAGCATAATGCCGCCCCACAACATGACCCCCGCACTGCCGTATCTATCACTTTCAAGAAACTTCTCGCGATGGTAACCAGCATCACTTTCACGGCAGATCAAATGTCGCCTGGAATCGGAGAAAATAGTAAAACGATTTTCATTAAAGAGTCCATTAGCCCATTGGTTTCTTGTTCAATTTTCAATGGATACGACACCACTGAAAACGTGCTCTACGACGGGCTGTGGATAAAGGGACGCAGACTACAGGCCTTCAGGCGTATAGGTCTATTTTACGCAGACGTATCGCCACAGGTTTGTCGAAATATCCACGAACCTGTGCTTGAATGGAGCCGACTTGCAACCTGAGCTGCCTTGGTGTGTCGATTACGTTTTGCTGTTATAGCCAGAAATCTGTCTTCATGCAACGTTTCAAACCAATGGAACACATTCCGTTAAATTTAAGTGATGTAAAGTAATGGTTTGCGTAGGGTAGAGTTCTACTGCGATGTGTCAGTAATAATAATAATAAAATGTAGTCAACATTTTAAATTGGTCAACGAACGTTTTTAAAAATGTTCTTGTTAAAGAATGAAAGATTGTGGTCATCAAATGCAGAGAAACGATTAACTCGGAATTACGATTTCTGTCGAATTTTTCATATATAAGTTACTTATCAGGGTCTTTTAAACAATCAGGTCATCAGTGACTCACTTAGAATAATAAGATTTCTAATTCATTCTTAGTTAAAGAGATTACTAATTATTTTTAGTTAAGATTAACTTAAAGGTCTAATTATTTTTAGTTAAGATTAACTTAAAGGTCTAATTATTATTGTATTTAATTAACAATAATTTATAAAACTATCATGATCACATTATTCCATGTCTCTATTTGGGCAACAATAAATTATAGCATGTCCATTCTCAAGCTTCCTTCCTTGTGGATCTTCTGGACGGAGGAGGGGAAACTTTATTTATTTATTTATTTATTTATTTATTTTTCACTTGGAGGTCACATGTACATCTCCGACGACATAAAGATATAAGAGACAGGAGATGGTATTAGGTGTTAGGAATTAACGATATAAAAATTGAATTAGTCAACTTTGAAAATTTATTGTGAACAGACATATTTTTTACATATTATTACGTAACAAACACATTTTCAAATATTGAAAATAATTGGAAAAAAACTTCAAATGTGTTTTAAAATTGTCTTTTGTGCTTAAACTAAGAGATGTAACATTTTACAAGCAAATATAGAAAAATAAAGGTAGGTGTAATATAGAGTATTAAAATTATTAAAAAAACTTTGTGGTGTGAGATTTCTGAAGATGATCAGCTTTCAAACTGGATTATGTCATTATACGCGATACAACTTGTTCACCTACAAGACAGAAACAATACTTACTTTATGAAAGTATCACGAGAAAAGCTTATACCATAAGCCCAATGAAAAGAAAGCAGCATTTATTAGCAGTGCTAGTATATGCTTTTTAATGTTCATTATCTTTTTCCATGTTCGAGAACGCAAGTTACAGCACGCACGCACGCACGTACACACACAGGATGGGTGCAAATATCATTCCTGTATTCAAGCTACCTTCCTACGTAGCGTATCCAGGTTTTCTGACGTCATGGCTTCTCGAATGCGTTCTTTAAGTGTTTGTAATCGGTGAAGTCTTTTTAAAATACTCTATATTACCATACCATTATATGAAATAATAAAGATATCTGCTGTCTTTAGATTTTTAAAAAAAAATTAAATTTTTTTTTCATTTCTTATAATATCATGTAACATATCAAAATATAATTTCTTGTATAAGATCAGGGGCGGCTCGTGCATAGGCACTGCAGAACTGCAGCCCCTTCCCCCCAGTTTTTCTCGATATATAAATATATTTATTAATTTATTTATATTTGCTTGTAATATTTAATTTTATCATCAACAATCCTATACAATTCTCTTATTTTGTATAAAAAATATAAAAATCCATCTTGTAGCACGTGGGAGGCCGAAGGACGCTAGCAGCACTGTGTTTACCACAGTGTCATATTGTTACGCGCGCAAGCATATTCACGTCATTGTGAGATGCGAGCTGTTAGCGTAATGCAGCCCCGTCCTTCGCTCAGCTCCACTGTTGTTTGTTGTTTATATGCAGTTTACGCCAGTAGTAGAGTGTTCGTAGCACTTATCGTGTTTACTCCGTCTCTTTAAATATTTGGACCTTACAATTAAAGACATAACATTTGTTATAGTTTTTATTGGGGTTACATTAATGGATTTTATTTTTAAGTAATTTTGAATTATACCAAACTGTATAATTTTATCGATAATAAACAATATTTTTTTATGTTTATTTATTTTTTTTTAATTTTTACCATAATTTTGATATTTTATCCAAACACGCATACACTGTACTTACAGTGTGTATGTATATTTAGAAAGTTGCAGCACCCCAACGATTTCAAGCCACGAGTCGCCACTGTATAAGATGATATCCTCTTCTACCAAAAATTGATTGAACACACTTGTTAATATGTATATTGCCTCCGATTATTTATCGTTAACCTTATTATTATTATTACAAAATGAATATTTTAATACATTTGCACTCGATCCATTTTATAAACTGATCGATTCCTTGACAGACAGAAGACTCAGTTGGATTATTTTGATTACGAGAATTTTATTCATAAACCTTTTCACAGTATTAAATAGGAATCCAATCCGTGCCTTCCCCTTTTATATGAAGAATCCCCTCCACATTGTACATGTACAGCGACGAATGACTAACAGAAGAGATAATACGAGAACCTTTTTCTTTACGTTCCGCATTTTCTGTTTTGTAATAAATGTTCTTGGTTATATTGAAGTGGCTTCGAATGTTCTTTGCTGTCTTTTTCACTTTTTTAATATTTCGATAGTCTTTTGTTATGAATGCAATCATCCCAAAACTGCTTAGCAATGAATTCCCCTTCTGTATCGAACATTTAGCTGCATAGAAAACTCCCTTTTTCACGAGTTCTACACTCTTTAACCAATTACGATCCAGTTCTGTCAAACCATCGCTATCTCTCTCTTTATTATTCAGCAATAGCAACCATTTCCCTTGATGTTCTTTGTTCACTACTTCGTTTTTCTTACTTATAAACAGGAATTTGTCGCTGGATACTTTACTAGGAAGTTGAACTGCATCGTCTGTAGATGAGTACGCCATCTGTTGGAATATAAATTAAGTAAATCAATCATTTATTATATAGAACTAATATTATGTGTAATTATTTTAAAGGACATACATACTTTAGCGCATACTCTATTAAAATATGCAATTGCTGAACTTAATTTTTTGTGGATACAAAACACCTGACATCGTGTACTAAATAACTGAATTTTGTTTGTGTAGATGTTTTTGTTTACATGAACTTTTCAACTGTAGACGTGATTTTGTATTTTGATATTAATTCCGATATGAACCTAGAAGATAAAAACACTAATAAAAATTGTTCATTCAGCCAGTTTTCCATTCTTATGGCGTGCATCATCGGAATAAAATGCAATATAAAAAATAAAAAATAAAAAAAAAACCCTTAAAATTAACCAATTGATTCCTAAAACATAAAGTCGAAAATGGTTTTGGTTTGCTAATTTTGACATTAAAATTTATTCGGTTGAAGTGAAAAGTCAAAACTAAAATGACTTTATCATTTTTAATCCAAATATATAAGATTAAAAATACCATAATTTATGAGATTGGTAATATTTTTTAATATAGTAATATTTTTATTCACTTTGGGAGAGAGGAATTATTATTATAATATTTAATTCTTTTGTTAATAAAAATAATTACGTTATAGAGAGAAAAACACTGTTTATCAATAATATTGAAAATAAACTAAAGGGCTATAAGGCAGAATAACTATACGATAGCGAGATCACTCTTAAATTTAATTTAAATTAAAACGAAAGATAGCTATTCTCTCTTTAAAATTCCCATGTGTTGCGAATAAGCAGATAGATTTTTCATTTTAGTGAGACTTTTATTTTGTTTTAGTGGTTGACACAGATGTAGATGTCAGAAGCTAAACTAAGTGATTTCTATAGTCCCCTAGATGCTGAACTGCTAAGATTCTAAACGATTTGTGCTAACATCAAATGAAATATTCATTAAGGTGAGATCAAAGTATCAACTATAAATACATGCTGTCAGTGACTTTTTTATATACTTGGTCAAAACAACAGTACCACTAGTCTAACTACGTTATATGACAAACGTTAAGAAGAGATCAAAGTTGTACTAGCGGGATTATGCACACCCTTCTAATTCTACTTTAATCAATTCTTCAGTCACATTTTCCACGTTTATTTTTTGTAATACAGACATTATTAGTATTACCACAAGTGATATTGGTAATACTATTTGTAGCGCGCATTTTTAATTATTTTTCGACAACTTAATAATTTCTTATTACCAATAGTACTATCATGACTGGCATCTACCGATCCATTAGTAAACAACGTCTTTACCACTGAACAAGTACACGTGGATAGCCTAAAGTATAGGCAATATGAACATTTGCTTTTTAATGTTTAAAGGGTTAAAGAGACTAAATCTACGAACTCAGAGGAGACATTACAAATGGCAGGACTAAAAACCAAAAGTAACACCCCCCAAGTTAGCCAAGTCGATGGTGATTGTTAGGGGTTTGAAATTGTTCGTATGCATGTCCAGAGATTTTTTGGCTCCCTCGCAACAATCCAACAGCGGGAATCCATGAAATCTTTAGAGTGGATTCTCATTATAACTTTAGTAATGTACCTTTCGTGTTTACCTTTCACCCTCAGATAAAGTAGATCGCACCCACAGTGAAAACGATATTTTAAATCATAGCACAGGTTACAATACACATCAAATTAAAATCAATTTTTGTTAAGTAGTCCATCTGGTTGTTTGTTTGTCTTACGGAATTACGGTTGATTATCTGGAAAGTATGTAGAACCAAAATGAAGAGGCGAAAAAAAAAATAAATCAAATTAAAAAAAATATCATTTTCATCCTTCAAATGCATACAATGGATATTTAATGGGTTGAACTTATAAAGATTCTATCGTGCGAGTCATTTCAATTTATTGAGACATAATTAATAAATTTAATATAATTTAACTGTAATAAACAACTCAGACGTAATCTCTATGCTGCAGAAGTCTACTTACATTTACCTCTTTCTTTCAACTAATTAGATTTGCACCTTGCAAGGCATATCCGGAAGGGCTGTGTCACCTGGAATGCTTTCAAAGCATATGTTGCGTCAATTGAGGTAAGCGATGTAATATGAGAACGCAGTTCTCGTTCATATAAATGACTACGTGAGTTTTGATAAAAATCATTATTTTTACTTTTGATGTCATAGATTTAGGAATAGAAAATTGCTAAATCAGAATATCACATACGTATGATAACCGACGCTATCGTAAGTAGCTATCAGAAATTTCATAAACGCAATAAATAATAGGTTCTGTAGTGAATATTGGATCAATTAGCTCGTATAAGCAATTCCTATAAGTAAGTATTCTTGGCGAGATCCACTGTTACTCATTCAACAGCAACTGCTGCTTGGCTGGAAATAGGATGGTGATGTCAAAATTCCGGCAATTTGAGCAGAAACCAACTACCTTCATTCAAAGTTAGTTTCTACTAACGTTGAGTGAAGTTAGTAGAAAGATGCAGACAGTTAATTGAAAAAGGTAGTGCAGATAAGATTAGATACCTATAATAGTGTTAATTAGGACTCTAAGAAACCCAGTTGTAACAGGCAAATGAGCTTAAACCTTTAAGATGAGATAGATTTACCACAACAAACTGCGTTAAGATAGATTACTTATCACTTACGTCTTTCTTTTAAGTCTAAAAATGTTTATGATGAATAAAAAAGGAACACTAGTTTACTGTGGCAATATCGAGGCATCTGGTTTCTGAATTTGTAATATAAATTCTATTGAAAATTTTATATTGTAGTTCAATATGAAATTTTAGAGTGTCTTTCAAATTGAAATTCGATTCAGTTTTTATTTATTTATTTATTAAAGAATGGTACTTAATAATACCATAAGTACTAATAATACTATATGATACTTAATAGTAATGATACTTAATAATATCATAAATGAAAGAATGGTACTTATTAAATTAACCGTAAAGCCTTTTAACATCATAATTATGCAGGTTTACGCCCCCACGACAACTCACAACAATGGAGAAATAGAAGATTTTTGTAATAACTTACAAAAATCTATAGAATATGTAAAATCAAATGAGATACTCATAATGATGAGTGACTGGAATGCAAAGGTTGGAGCAGGAGAAATGTTGGACAAAAGAAATGAAAAAGGTGAGATATTGATACAATTCTTTCAACATCCAAAGCACAGACTATATACTTGGACAACCCAGATAACTCTATAAGAAATCAAATAGATTTCATAGCGATAAATAATAGAGCAAAAATAATATAACCAACATTATAACATATCCAGGTGTTGATATAAGTTCAGACCATACCATAACCCTGTTGTATCTATTTTAAAGATTAAACTAAAAAATATTTCTAAAAACAGTCATGCTGAAAGATTTGACTTGACAGCTCTGAATATACCTGACAACATAATGGTGTTTAACTCAGAAATTAGGAAAAAATTAGTCTTCTGTTTTATATCATGTTAGATATAAAACAGAAGACAATATACTTTGCAACACAGGGGAAATTGAAAACAGATGGTCAAATTTTAAAAGTGCAATATATGAGACAGCGCACGAGATTATTCCAAAAATTAAATTCAATACGAGAAAACCCTAAATGACAGAATCAATATTAGAACTTATGAATGAAAGACGAAAAAATAAAAAAAAATATACAACAGTAAAATTGTAAAAATTGAATGCAGGAAGGCTAAAGACAAGTGGCTAAACGAAACATGTAAAGAAATAAAGGAAATGAACAACAAACACAATAGTAAAGAAATGCATAAGTCAATCCAAGCTCTGCCAAATAAACAGAAAAAGTTCAACCATCATCTTCATATAAAAGATCAAAATGGAAAAATACTACTAGAGACACAAGATATCATAAAAAGATGGAAAAAATATGGAAAAGAACTGTTTGACTCTGATCACCAGATGCACAAAATATGGATGGTGAACGAATTACATATGACGAAATAGAATGTTCTCTAAGTCAAATGAAAACAGGTAAAACTCCAGGCCCTGATCAGATCCCTATTGAATTGTTAAAGAAAGTAAATGAAAACACACTTAATGACCTAAAGGTTATTTTTAATAACATCTATGATTCAGGATACATCCCTGGTGATCTAAGGAAATCCATCTTTGTGACGATTTCAAAAATTTCAAAAATGTTTGAATGTTCAAACATAGATTAATAATTTTAACAAACCATGTTACAAAATTACTACTGAGAATATTCCTAGAAAGAATAAAAGACACTTTGTCACAAAATAGAAGACACTCAATTAGGTTTTCAAAAATACAAAAAGGTACAAGAGAAGGAATTTTCAATTTGAAAACATTATGTGGAAGAAGCCTTGACAACCAGAAAAGCATATATCTTTGTTTTATTGATTACACCGAAACATCTGTTTCAATAGATCACAAGAAATTAATAGAGATCCTACAAAAATAACGGTTTAAAAGGAAAAGATCTACGTATAATTACAAATATATATACTGGAAACAAATGGCCTCAATAAGATACAAAAATGCATATTCTGACAACTTTCAAATCATAAAGGATTTGCTGTATAATGTACATGTATAATCTGTATAATCACCCTTGCTGTATAATGTACATGGTGAGCAAGTTTTTTAAGATATTTCAAAATTGAAGGGTGTAAAAGTAGGGAGTTAAGAACTTCAACAACTTCAGGTATGCAGATGACACAGTCCTTATAGCTGAAGCTGAAGATGATCTTCAAAACGTAGTCACAGACATTTACAAGAGAAGCTTAGAAATGGGATTAAAAGTTCAAAAGGTCCAATAAATAAGAAACTATACATAACTGTAACAAAACGAAAATTGAACAGGTTCAGTCTTTTATGTATTTGGGATAAATGTTTACAGACAGAGGAAATTCTCTTAAAGAAATAAAAAGAAGAATAGAGGTAGCAAGAAAAGCCTTTAATGATAAAAAAACTGTTCTAACATCCAGAGACATTAACATAGACACAAGAAAAGATTAATAAAATGCTATATCTGTTCAAGCCTTCTCTACAATAGTGAAACTTGGACTCTAAACAAAGAAGCAGAGAAAAAATTAGAAGCTTTCGAAATGTGAACCATCAGAAGAATGTTGAAAATACCATGGACAGAGAAAATGAAAAACGAAAATGTTTTAAAGAAAGCGAAAATGAAAATAACATTAATGAAAATAAAAACTTAAATATTTTGAACATCTAACTAGACAAAAAGGCAGTTCAGAAATTAATATTAGAAGAGAAATTGGATGGAAAAAGAGGGAGATGTAGACCCAGGAGAATGTGGTTTGAAGACATTAAGGACTGGACTGGTTTGAATTACCACAAATGTTCCAGATCAGCAAAAGAAAGAAAAACGTTCCCTGTTATGGTTGCCAACCTCCCTAGAAGGAGGTTGGCAACATTTATTCTT
This sequence comes from Typopeltis vanoorti, assembly GCF_054136105.1. NCBI lineage: Eukaryota > Metazoa > Arthropoda > Arachnida > Uropygi > Thelyphonidae > Typopeltis > Typopeltis vanoorti. The sequence goes on along the minus strand of NC_143553.1, from coordinate 79,095,834 downwards.
ATTCTCCCACTTGAAGAATAAGAAGAAATATTGATTTTGTGCACTGCAAGTTTATAATTTTCATACAGCTGATATAATCAGTGTATAAAGCATATACATAACTAGCCGGAAGAACATGCAATTTATGGCCTGGTCTCCAACCAACAGGTTGCGAGTTCAATTCCACTGTGGGCATGGATGTTTGTGATTGCCTTTAAGTGGGATATGAATTTCATTGTCCACTGTGAGCCCTACCTCCTCGCCTATTGGCCTCAAGTCTCTTGAAAGAGTTCCATGTTTGGTCGCTAGAGTAGAGTTTACAGACTATGTAAAAATAAAAATACAAAACAAATATATGAAATTAAAAAAAGAAAAGAAAAGAAATCCTTCGTTCACCCACAACATGAATGTACTATAAATTTACAAAAAAAAAAAAAAACACCTTTCGTGGATGGGAGCTACATAAAAAATAATAGCAGACGTAAGAGCCATCTGTTGGCTGTAATTTATAAGTAAACATAAATCGACCTTTAACACATCTGATAGTAGCTACGTGCATTTGTAATTTGAATAATTTGTGGAGTTAATGGAAATATAATTTTGGTAGAGTTATATCTCCTAGTGGAAGATCGATAATAACAATAATAATATAGCGAGGTCACCTCCTTTGTAATCTTAATGTACACATTTACAACCGGCTCCATTTTCCACTACAAACCGACCAAGCTAAACGAGATGCGGAAATCTTTCCTATCAGTAATGACCTAACACAAATCATACGTCTACCTACTCGAATTCTTTAAACTCCTCTTCACTCTTCCAATAATTTTGATATCTTTTTAACCAGTTCTATTTCCAGGCACACCGTAGAAATCACCTTTTCTCTCGCTAACTCAGACGGCAAGACCCCTCTCTCATAGAACAACCCTTCCTAACTACTCTTGACTTTATAATTATATAGAGTCAAGACTTGAAGCTTTAATTGGCATTAACATTCCAAGTGAAATGATCCTCTCCCCGGAACTATTAATTTTCATGGTCTGATTATTGCTTCCGCTCTTCTGCCTCAAACACATGCACTGAGCGAGGCACAGAATTTATCATCACTGGCATGGACGCCATTCAGTTCAAAATCCTCGTCCACTTTCCAAGCATTGGTTCAACGAAAGTATAACAAAGTATTAGGAGAAAAAAAAATTCAGCTCACCGTAGCTCTCATAAAGAATCACAGTTTCATATTTAGCCTATGCTGAAGCACACCCAAATGCAAAAGAGTCATCAGTAAATCTAAATCTGATTTCATAAAGGTCAAGCAGAAAATTACTTCTGTCCTAATGGAAGCTGTACCATCTGCTCCCTTCCTAAGGCCATCGGGGCAACTTCTGTTTGCCTCCACTTTAACCCCATCTCTCTCTCTCTCTCTCTCTCTCTCTCTCTCTCTCTCTCTCTCTCTCTCTCTCTCATACTAATGGTACAACTGTTACAGCGTCCAAGGATAAAGCAGACCTCCTGGCATCATTCTTTTTCTCCAACTTTTGCATAGACCACCAGAAAAAATTGCCTCTTACCATATCAGAAACCGAGTACCGCATGTCTCCTGTAGCTTTTCAGCAAAACACATCAGAAAATCAATAAACAAATTGAACAGTCTTCTAGTCCGAATGGTAGATCTTCAATTGTTCTTAAAGATTGTGTTCCAGAACTAAGACGTCCTGTATCGTGCATACAATCTTTTATACTTGGTACTTTTCCAATGCTTGAAAGCAATCAAATATCCCCTCTCTCTCTCTCTGAAAAATGAAGATAGATGTCTACCATCAAACTATATAAGACCAATCGCCTTAATCTCAATTTCTCAATTCCCTCCAAATTAATGGAGAAAGCAATTAATAGAAAAACTTCTCCGCTACTTGCTGTAGCAATCGGCAAGTAGCGATCGTATAGCAATCTTCTTCCCTAGATGTTCATTTCATGTCATGGTGGATATCTCTCTCTCTCTCCGAGCGATGCTACTAATGCAGGACTCTGGACTCTGTCCGATGACTTACTCTCTTTTTCCTGTACTTAAATAACTTACTCTAAATCACCAATTTCCATTCACAGCTTTGGTGATTTGACAAACCATGCAGTGCTCAGACATTCCAAACTTCAAGGTTATCTTCAACCGATGCCTTAAACACTGACCTCCTTCAACTGGGCGAGGACAAGCTGGTCACCTTCGATCCCACCAAAACGTACTCTTGCCTTTTTTCCGGTCTTCCACTATAGGCATGCGACTGCCATTACAGATCCTCTTCAATTCCCTGCGCATCATTTGATGAAATATGGGTCGGGAATAGACTTCTTTAAATGTTTCTTTTAACTGATGCACACATCACTTAAAAGTCCGTATACGCTTTCTCAGACAACGGGGGATCTCGTTCCTGACAGATTGTCTTAGGACCACATTTACGCCTCTAAGACAAGCAGTGTGGGTTATTTTCCCACTGATTAAACACCCTTTTGAAATCTCGCCTTTTGAGAAACCAGTCAACACTACTGTTTTCACAGTCGTGGCTGCAGCCAGACGGGTACCCACAGTGCGCCCCTTTATCGAGCTCCGAAAGATCTTTTGTTTTTTCCCTCATCATCATCACTATTGACAATTACTAACCAGCATCATTCTTAAATAGTTGCCTAGAAGAACACGTGGTGAATGTAATGTTATGAAATAATGTTATTTTATAACATTACAATCATTGCTTTTCATACGTTTTTGGAATATTTATCATGAATTTGCCAATGATAATGCTGAAGATTTAAATTATCGTGCGTTGACCTTTCATAGTTGTTACTGTCAAGGAATCAAGCTACAGGTTGAATATGAATCACTGCATAGTTTGAAGATGTTTGAACAGGTCTGAATCCGACTTACAGATAAGAATACTGTAAGTATTCTTATCTGTAAGTCGGACGCAGACTGTTGGAGTTAAATCTTTCTTTTCTTTAATTTATTATTATATCGCATTGAAAAGTTGCAGGTTGTAAAACAAGCACGGACTACTTTTGTTATGTCTGTGGTTCGCTGATGAGTGGTAAGTAGCGACCCACCTGAACAACAAGGGGTGCACACTCTCGATGCTTTTGATGTGAAACAAAGGACTGTTAAAGTATCTCGATTTTCTAAGAAAAACATTTGATATCGTACGCAGGACATAAAATATTTTTCAAGACTAGTGTCTTCACTATAGTACGGTCACAGATACGAGACCCTTCGACAATTCTGCGCATGTCAGAAGGAAAATCCATTCCGATAATAGGGTAATCAATGTGGTCAGACTATAGTTGTATTTTCCTGTATCTGCTGCACATGATTTCACTTTTATCTGCTTCTCGATGTGGAATTTAAAAAGTTATAACTTGTGGGAGCGGTATGTACAACGTTTGAGCATTTTTCTGTAGGAGCATCAATTACCAGTTTTTTTTTTTAATCCATTATCTTTCATGTGCGTTAGTAGTACGAAGCACGCGACGTGTATGTATAATAACTACTACTCATTTATAATTATAATACTGTGACATGAATTAGTACAAATAATTTTAAAAATGTCTTTTAATTGCTGAGGAACTTTGAATAAAATATGCTGCTGTGTCACCAGTGAACTTTATATGATTAATCAATATCAGATCAAACTGGTTCTGTCTCCAGAGGCTTCAAAAAGTTTATCAGTGGCAAAGGTTGGCACAAATATCACTTATCAGCTACTTTACTAAGACTTATGATAACTTTTTCCGGTGACATTCACTAGGTAACAAGTATTTGTGTGTGTGTGTGTGTGTGTGTGTGTGTGTGTGTGTGTGTGTGTGTGTGTGTGTGTGTGTGTGTGTGTGTGTGTGTGTGTGTGTGTGTGTGTGTGTGTGTGTGTGTGTGTGTGTGTGTGTATGTACTTAAAAGTCAGAAACATTCGCTCCTGACAATAAAAGACGTTAAACCTAAAAAATATCCAGGATGACTGATGAATATTTTTAAACGTAATTCTCCTGTGTTTTATAATTCATACGTCTCCTAGAAAGCCTCATGTATTTCGTAATAATAAATACAGTAGAAAGTTTATGTTGAGATTTTATCCCTGAATTTATATCGAAGAATTGAATGTAAATTTAATGCAAATACGTTAAGAATTATCTTTCATTCTGCATCAGGAGAATGTCCAATTTAATGAAATATCAAATATTCTCTCCCCAGTCTCTCCGAATCCTAAATCTGATAGTTAACATCTTTCATATACTACATCTGTTGGTATACAAGAAATATTTTTTTAAAAATCGGAATGTGTTTTCATATTTTTTTTTTTACATTTATGTCTACAGTTGAATACTTTTTCAATATAAGACAATTCGGAGCAGTTTTTATACTGAATAAGATAAAAATAATGCAAAGTAAAACATGAAAGAAAAATAATAAAATCAAAGAAAGTGTGTTTAACTTAAAAACTGCAATGTTACCTGATTTTTAAGGAAGAAAGGCGCTAAAGGCATGTACACTCCACAATTTCTCCGTGCTGAGAGATCGTGGAATGAATTGAACTGATCGACGCAGAAAGGAAATGAGATAATGAAGGATGAGATAAGATTAGAAGTGCAAAAGACCACAGGATAAGAATACATATCGGTAAACAGTAAACAGGTAGATCAAAAACATTAACAAAGGAATATGAATAAAGTGAAAAATATAATCGTGCAAAATACAAGAATGAAATAAAGGCGATGACATTAGTGATTATTTTAATAGACTAAAAGTCTTTTTCTCAATTCTGTTTCTCCCACCTGTTGTTATTTAAACAACAATCAGAGAACTTGCCTTCAAACAAATGAACTTATTTGCTTCAGAAACTGAAGCAAAACGTAGCTTCATATTATGAGATGTTGTTGTTGTTGTGGTGGTGGTTATAGGCTTTCGGCTGTTTAGGGGCATCTATATACGCCACCATCTAAGGAAATGACTACGAGTAAGACTACGAACACACAGGCTACAGTCATAGGATATCGTATGGCAAGGAAGGCAACGGGAAATCCTATGACTGTAGCCTGTGTGTTCACGGACCGGTTTGCCTGCTTGAGGAATGAAAACCTCCCAGAAAAACTAGGGGAAAAAACCCTGCTGTCCACGCCCAAGACCAGCTAACTTGGCTATGGCTGAGGAAGATCCTTAAGCTCGTCACGTCGTCGACGCGAATCGAACCCAGGACACTCCTTTCCCAGGCATATGATTGCGAAGCCACAGCCACTCGGCTAACCGCTCGGACATTATGCGATATAGAATAGAATTTCACCTGATATAGACCGCCTTTTTTTGAAAAACGAATAAAATTTTGTTCTTGGCAAAAAATTGGTCCTTGTTTCTCTATTATTTCTAAACAAGTTTATTGTATTATAATAATAAGTAATAATTTTATGCATTTCTAAAATTATATTGGAGTTTATGAAAAAAATTAATTAATTACATGGATTACTTGGAATATTTGTAGAAATTTAATTGCATTACAACTGGAATTTAAGAATAATTAAAACGAAACACTATTAATCACCATTTCAAACAATAATATACACATGAGCTGGTGGGGGGGGATAAACAGTACCAGATAATTGCAGTTGTCTGAGGCATTCTGTCCATAATGTCTTGAAATTATTGATAGCCCTGAATTCCACTACCACCGACGATTAACGATGGAGGCAAGCTGCCCACCAATTTTTTTTTTTTTTTTTAAAAAAGTATTCACTGACTCACGCGTGGACGTGCGAATATTCTTTGCTGCTCGACTCGCTAGACTCAATCAGAAATGACCCAAAAAATACTCCAAAATTTAAAGCAACTATGAATAAAATATACAACGCTAAAGTGTTGGTGCAAACGAAATTTTAAATAAAATCAATGCAATTTCTGTTTAAACTTTATAAAAAAAATTTACATACGAAAATCAAATAACTTTGTTATAAAAGCTGATGGGCAAACAAAATGACAGATTAGTTTCATTTCTTTTAAATACAACATAAAAACGTTGGAATTTATTGTTATGAATTAGTGAATAACAAAATAATTGCGTTTTAAGAATTACACCTCTGTTAACATAAATATTTACAGTAACATTTGTATCGACACCACAATATTTTTATTAAATGTTATGTATATTTTGTGAACCACAAATTGAACATGCCATACGGTAAATTCATTTAATAAAGATGACGGTCAGGGTCACAGAAGAACCCAATTTCCATTTTTATCTCGCGTATGAAGAACACCTTTCTCGTTGCACATATACATCGAAATTAAGGGACCTTCACAGGGAAAATAATAAAACCTTTCTTCATCATAATCCCCCTCATGGCTCATCATCGTGAAGTGGCCAATGATCACCTCCGCTGCTTCTCTCACCCGTTTGACGTCGCGATAGTCGTTTGTAAAGCATGAAATAGTTCCAAAATCAGGCATCTCCTTCAGATAGAACATATTTTTCGGTATGCACTTCGCAGCACTAAAAGCTCCTCGATGCACCAGCTGGATTGTCGTTAGCCAGTTTCGATCAAGTTCTGTAAGCCCATCACAGTCTTCGGTTTTGTTGTCCAATTTCAAAAGCCATTTCCCCGCATATCTGTTGTCAGAACTGTAATCTTCATTCATCACCCACAAAGATTCACAGTCGACTGCTTCGCTAGGAAGTTGATGTACTCTGTGGGAACTCGGAGAGGTCATCTAAAAAGAAATAGGAAACGTACATATAGTATCGTTATAAACTGTTATAAAATATGGATTGGTTATCCTATTAGTATCATAAACTAATAACCTGTTGGAAAAATAGTTCACTAGAATTAAGTTCTAACACGATGTTTCAAGATATTTAAAGTTTTTTTGCAAAACAGTATCACATTCAAGATCAGTAAGGCTCTAAATTCAATCGCATGATATTGGTAGAAACCGACTGTGGACCTTCTGCCTCTTATAGTACTCCCATTCATATCGCATTTGAAATCAGTTAAAAATATCTTTCTTCTTCATTCGAAATTACATCGTAAATTATTGTCAGATGCTTGTGGTACATTATTTTATACATCGAAAATAACCGCTTGGCAGTTTGATTCTTTCAACTCCTGAAATGTCCCATAGATTTTCGAACCTTCCGACTGGACAAGTTATTATCCAAAGTCATAGCTGAGATCTGCTAATCAAATTGTTAATTTAAAAGTATATTAAGGTAAACGCAGCGCTTAAGTCTAAGAGTCTCCAGTGAGGTATGAATGCAGCATTATGGAGTGTAGGATAAATGATCGATATTTTCCACTTCAAGTTCGATAAAGAACAACAAATATGCTAGAAATCATTATTATCTACGTGTCTATTCCGATAAACTTACTATTGGTAGAATTATGATGTCTAAGTGACTTGTGTTGAAAGGCCTGCATGCAACAGCTTTGTTTTTTATAACAGTAAGGATTGGCTATTCTAGATACCAAACATGGTACTTTTTCAAACTATTTCGATCCAGTAAGCAGGGAAGTGGTCTCATAAGGAGTGGTGGATATACTCTAATCATTAGAATACTTTTTACAAACTTCATTGCTGACATTGGAACTGGAACCGACAACTCTCAGATTGGAAAGAAATTTGGCAGATTAATCACCTATATACCACTTTCTGATGCCTGTCTGTTAGCCACCCTGTTATCCAAGCCAATATGATATCCTATCAAATGCCTTAGCAAATTCCAACATATCATAATGCATTAAATCCATTCCCTTTATCCAACTCAGCCCTTACATTATTATAATATAAGAGCAAATAGTGAAAACATGATCTCTCTTTAGTAAACGATTGCTGTTTCAAGAGAGGCCCTGCTGCCTACCTTTGCACGACACTGCACTGTAGCTATCACACATCCTTTCCATTCTTGTGTAACTTCCCTGAACTGATACTCAAGTCATATTCCAGGAAAACATGTCACAGACTATTTCTTTTCCTGCCTGAAATAGTTTCATTCTGTCTCTGCACTGTGTAGATACTCCTGATGAGGTTTTAGTTTATTCTTTTGCTACTACAGCTAGATTCCTCTCCACTGTGCTAAAGATCAGTGGAGCCAGGTCTTGTCTTGATAGTCAGCAAGAAAATGACTTCAAGAAGATTCAATTACATCTGGTTGGGTTACTATAAAGTGATAACTGTGCAAACATACTAGTTCATCTACGCAGCATCGTTCAAGATATTGAAGGAGAAGGAGTAAAGTATACATCAATCCCAAACGATTTTCTCTCTCTCTCTCTCACACGCAGAGAGAGAGAGAGAGAGAGAAAGAGAGAGAGAGAGAGAGAGAGAGAGAGAGAGAGAGAGAGAGAGAGAGAGAGAGAGAGAGAGAGAGAGAGAGAGAGAGAGAGAGAGAGAGAAAACTAAGTTTCTTGGGTGCTATTCTCAAATATAAGAACAGTTTTCAAGGCTAGAGACACTCGGAATTTGAACATAGTAAACAAGTTCATCCCTCCCCAAATTTATAGCAGTATTCTCAGTTCTTTAGAAGCAAAGTAAAAAGAAAAACAAACGTGTTCATAAAGAAGAGAATATTCCTCTTACTCTGAAAATAGAGCTTCCCTTTTCTTGGTGGATTCATACGGCAATTTACTTTCACTATTGGATGCTTGTCAAATGTTTACATGAACAACTATCGGATCGAGAATGTTCAGGTTTCATGTTAACCTTAATTTGCAGCACAACACAAGGTATATGTTTAGCTGTAATCTATCAAATACGTTGAGGATCGAACCCCTGCTAGACAGTGGCGAGTTTTGGGATTTTTGTTAAGATATGCGCGTTAAAAATTAATGCAAAAATGAATGATATCTTTATAATGGATATAATCCGTTATAGAAAGATCATTAATATTAAGACACATAATTTCTTTAATATTAAGAAATACCATTTCATTTTAAGGCGCCTCATTTGTGAAGTCATAAATAATACGTACGAGTAAGATGCTTTTCTTAGGGTTTTGTGGGAGTGCGTTATATTTTACTGTATTGGATATTCTAAATTTATAAAAGAAAACATGGAATTATAATCTAAAGTTTTATTTTACTTTGCATGTTACTTACATCTGGATATTCCTGCCGATGAAATCAGCTGCAAATTATTACCAAGAACTATGAATTACATCTGTTCTCTCTTCACTTAAGATTGGTCAGCATATTATTCCGAGAAATGTTGAATATTCAAATTCTGTTTTCCAGCAGCGCACATACAAACACTTTTAAAGCAGGAATATTTTAGTTTGTGATACGACACCGAAATTTATGAATATTGTAATAAAACTGACTCACAATTTAACAAATAAAAACATTTTTATCAAAATCAGATTACGAGTTTGATAGGCATATCAATATTAGTTTATCTATTTGTTCAGTTGCTATATTAAATAGTTAGTCAAAACAAGAGGTTTCATCTATGGTTTGATTTTTCCGAAAGTGTATTTTCAGTTTAGATTTTGTGAAGGATAAATAAATTATTATAAGTTGTGAAAGGTGAAATTTATGAAGTGTATTCGAGGTTTAATGTACATCGAATTTTAAAGCATTTTTAATCAAAGGATTTGCCATTCTTCTTTATTGAGTTTTGTCATACCAGGGTTGTATTGTAACCTCAAATCTTACTGTTTAATGTTTCGAAAGTTATTAAATAAGTCTGGATTTTAATATTTGAATCTGTTTATATAACCACGATCTTCTCGATTTTTTTTTTCCTTTCAACTGCAGCAACTGATCTTGCACGAACATGTCATTAGGTTAACGACCAGCACATCACCAGATCAGAATAGTTTCTACATCTCGATTCCCCGCGTTTCAAGAAATAAATATACTTTTCAAACTCTCTAAATAATAAAATATAAAGTAGTTCAGCCCAGTGGACAGCGTTTCCTTTTCCAACCAATAAGCCGTGGATTCGGCCGCTGTGAATGTTTGAAGTCTTTAGGCTGGGGATGAATTTCTTAATTCACTTTAACACTTTCTTTATTAGATTCCTGAAGTTGCTTAAAATATTTCAGTGTTTGGTCTGTAGAGCAGAGTTTCTGGATTATCTATCTCTTATCTCTCCCACTACAAAATTTCAACTTTTCTCTGGTGGAATTGTCATAAAAATAGTTAAACCTTTAACTCAACGTCATTAAAATCATGGGGCAGGGTGGGGAGAGTACACAGATACCAGTGAAGCACTGTAAGAATGTGCAAGAAATGTCTAGGTGAGTACTACTGGGCCGAAGGGGGGGGTATGTAAACTTTCAGTTAAGGGGGGGGGTATGTAAACTTATCGGGTTAGTAAGTATGAGAAGCTTAGGAGATTGCTTGGAACAGTGCCATGGCATGGGAGACTTCAAGGTTTGGATGTTGGCAGTGCATGGGAAGTGGTAAAGGAGTGTTTGAGAGAGGTAACAGTAGACTGCATGCCTAGAGTCAGGAGAATAAATCAAGTGGGAGTTAAATGGATGAATATCTTCATTAAGAAGAGCTGTAAAAAAAAGAAAAAATAATGTGGAGAGAATTCGATGAGAAATGTGATCAGCAGACACATGAGCTGTACAAAGCACAGGCCGGAAGGATAACTAGTGTGGTAAGAAAGACAAAAGCAGATTATGAAATGAAATTAGCAGTGCAGGCCAAAGATAATCCCAAAGAGATTTTTCGGTACGTCAAGTAAAAGGAAGAAGGTTTATGACAAAACGATTTTAATGAATGCCGATGGTAGGGAGGTAACTGAGTATACTGGAATTATTAAGTGAACAATTTGTAAGGGTGCATCTTCCATATGGAGATATTGCAATAACAAGAGAGGGAAAGGCTTATATGGAAAATGAGGTAAATAAACTAGAGGTGCAAAGCATATTACAGAACCTTAACGTGAATACAGCTGTGGGACGGGATGGTGAACCACCTCGAGTTTTACAAGAAGGTCCTAGAGAATTCTCGGAGCTTTAGTCCCAAGGTGGGTGGGGTGTGAAAGGAGGATCCGTTACTGATGTAGCAAATTACTGAACCAATCAGCATATCAGGAGTTGTTGTCAAGGTAATGAAGAACTTGGTCAAGGGCAAAATAGAGGAATGAATAGAATTGATATGGGGGCAACATGGTTTTGTAAAGGGCAGCTCATGCCTCAGTAACATGCTACCGTTTTATAATACAATGACAGTTGAGTTGGATAAAGGTAATGGGTTTACGGTGATACTGCTGAACTTTGGCAAATTCTTTTCATGGAATTCTGATTAATAAATTGCAGCATATTCAGATAGATGCAAAGTTGGTGAAGTGGATAAGAGGGTGGTTGGTGGAGAGTTACCAGACAGTAGTTTATTCAGGAGTGGAGTCTTTTTTTCCTTTTTATTGAGCCTTCATAAGACCCCATCTTGACTGTGTGCGTGCAGATCTGGTCACCTGAGTTTCTTCGTGATGAGGAAAAGGTGGAGGAGATCCAGAGGCGAGTGACCAAGATGGTAGCAGATCTACGGAATGAACCTTACGAGAACAGGTTAAAGATTTGTGGGTTACAAAAATTGGTTGACAGGCGGAAAAATTGTGATATGATTGAGACATACAAATTACTGAGGGATTTTTACAAGATTAATTCAGAGGAAATATTTCAGAACAGGTCTGTTGGTGGAAGAACTAGGGTTGTCCTTGGAAACTGAGCAAGAGTGTAGTTAGCAAATGGGTCAGAACTAGGTGTTTTGCTTGGAGAGTGGTGAATGAGTGGAATAAGTCGCCATAGTAGTCTGTTGTGGGTGCCATGACTGTGAATGAGTTCAAAGCAAAGTATGACAGATATTGCGTAAATGTTGGATAGTGCTTGTCATGACATTTAGGGCCGATGAGTCTAAGGACTCCGTGGAGTAGCCTATGCTACTACTACTACTAATAATAATAATAATAATAATAAAAAAAATAATAATAACAGTAATAATAATTAAATATTGTAATTTAAGAAGGCATCAATTAAACGCAGACGGAAATAGATATTTATAACTACAGCAGAGGGAACTATCAAGTCTTTCTCCTCCCCGTAAAGTAATAATTATCCTTTATGGCCACAGAGTGTCGCTGGGTTCATGAGTTAAGTCAAATCTACTTCTCAGGAAAAGATTTTCTCCCTTGACCTCCGAGGTCTTTCAGCCTTGCGTACCCAGCTTGATCTCTTCGTCTGTGGGTGTCTGGGTGTGTATGGTGGGGGGGGGGGAGATATATAATGGAACGCATTTGCACTACACTACTTCCAAGAATACGTAATAAACTGCAGTCTTCACGAAGACATCTCATCATTGAATGTCACCATGTGAAGGAGGACATTACGGGAGTTGGGATGAAAATTTCCGAGTTATTATGGGGCATAAGAGTTATTACTGAATCATTGTAATTGTTTAACATTCAGAATGACTGCTTTCGGCAAAGATAATCATTCAAGGTGTATCCATGCAATAGACACGTCTTCATTTGGCTAATCGTATCATACACGTAATAGTAAATTAAAAACCTGAATGAATTATTCTGTTATTATCATTGGAAAATTAGGTACTGTCGTGAGTCAAATCATCAAGAATTTAAGGATGGGAATGGCTGTAATACAACAATAGTATCGTTCATTGCAAAAAAAAACCTAATGGTTCCGAAGACTGGCACCTTCCAATAGCTCATTGAGATTCACAAATATCAGGACACAGAAAGAGAGAGAGAGAGAGAGGCGATTGCATTTCTGTACCATTGCTTATTTTATTGATATAATTTACCTCAATACTATGTTGTAGTTCTCTTTTGATATACGCTGAGACCGACAAAATAAAAACTAATTAAACATTTTGTTAAATGTATATCTAAGCATGTTCAGATTTTATCATAGATTTCAACTATTTCTTCTCAAATCTATAAAGATATCGCTCTTAATAAAAGAATAGAATTAAAATTGAAAAGTGAATCAATTGAAATTTATCGAAGAGATAAAAATCCACTAACCTTTTTTTCTTGCCAAAGGGGTGAACTCTTTTGGTGCTAATTTTTTTTTAAATCTGTAAGCAGCTGATTTATACTTTTAGTCGTTGATGGTGGTTTAATTTGGTCTCTTTCGATGATTTCAAGATAATCGGGTTGAGACTACAGCAGACAACTGTTTCGATCTCATATTCCTAAAACTTAAATAATATATATATTTCTTGAGTCAATACAAGTTCTATATTAACTTTTTCGAGTTGAGGTTAAAACCTCAAGGTGCCTGTGGGAAAGAGAAATCCTTCCCACAGGCACCTATATGTTAGATAGATAAGATAATTAATAAAGGGCAAAAATTTGAACTACTATATCATTCTTTATTTATTTAAGCAGACTGTAGAGTAAAAGATCAGCTTGGTCTCATGGTTATTTCCAGATCATTATTTTCAACATTCCTTTGAAATCTCTGTTTACATAGTGGCGACATCTATTGGTGCACACAGGAATAAAAACAAAACCAGATTTTTTATCAACAATTATAACAACTACAAAAGAAAGCCTTCTGCATAAAATATTGAAATATAATATCTCGTTTGATAAGTGATATGTGTTTGTCACAGTAAATGGTTAACATTAAAAAAAAAGTACAAAACAGAAAAATACTGATATAATAAGCACATTCTTTTTTATAAACTATTTGTTTCATTGGTAGATGACACACGGTTAAAAATACGTCAGAAAGTGAATAATTATTTGTTGTCATCTGTTGATTTATGAAGTAGGATACGGATAAGTATTTATCATGCTGTCAACAATGTAGTCTTTCTTTCTCTCTCTCTCTCTCTCTCTCTCTTTCGCTTACGTGTTATTTGTTAAGAAGTGGGTTTTCGATCATTCACATACATCTGAAATTCAAAAATGACGAAATCGATTGACCCAAGCGATTGATAAGAGTAAGTTTGAATCGAAGCATTTATTATGTACAGTTAAACACACACACACACACACACACACACACACACACACACACACACACACACACACACACACACACACACACACACACACACACACACACACACACACACACACACACACACACACACACACACACACACACACACACACACACACACACACACACACACACACACACACACACACACACACTCGAAACACTCAAAAATTATACCCATTATCAAACCTGGAAAAGAAACATCCGACGAAATTAACAAATACAGACCAATCAGCCTCATACACGTTACTGGTAAGGTACTAGAAAACTTCTAATAAACCGAATAATGCGCTACGTCTACTCAAGAAACTTACTAAGCAGCAATCAATACGCATTCAGACTTGAGTCCAGCACAGTAGACGCAATTATGGATGTGAAAGAGTTCGCAGAAAACACAGTCTACAGCAAAAAAAAAAAGACGTTCTACTGATCTCACTCGATGTACAAGGAGCCTTCGATGCTGCCTGGTGGCCAGTCATAATCAATCAATTAACAGATTTAAAATGCCCTAAAAACTTACTTTACCTTACAAAAAAATTATTTTTCAGACAGAAGAGCAACTGTGACTCTAAACACCACAACTGTAACGAAAAACGTCAAACGAGGCTGTCCACAAGGTTCCTGGTGTGGGCCAGGTTTCTGGAACATCCAGTGAGACTCGCTTTTAAGACTTCTTCTCACTACTGAAACAAAAGTCATAGCCTTCAACGATGATGCAGTGATAATGATTCGGGGATGCGACGGCTTATAATTAGAAGTAACGGCCAACGAAGAACTCTTTAAAATCGCAGAGTGGGCACGCGAGAAGAAAGTGACCTTCAATAGCACCAAGTCTAAAGTGCTCCATATCTCACGAAAAAAATCAAAACAACCTGTAACAGTCTTCCTAAACGGAAAAGTTCTCGAGGTAGCCAGTGAGCTAAAATACCCAGGAGTAACAATAGACGAAAAATTCACTTTCAATAAGCACATCTCATATGTTTCCGAAAAAAAAGCTTACAAATAGTAAACCTCTTAGCTAAGTCGGCAAGAATTAAGTGGAGATTAGGCCAACGAGCGCGGAAAACGATATATACCGGTGCTATACTACCACTAATATCTTATGCTGCACCTGCCTGGAAACATACACTAAACTCAAAGATAAACCGACAAAAACTAAACAGAGTTCAACGCCTTATAGCCATACGCATAATTAAAGGATACAGGACAATATCTTTCGAGGCAGCTTGCGTTATTGCAGCTCTAACACCGATCTGCCTGAAAATACAAGAATTATCTCTTATATATGAAGTCACTTCGGGAAGATATATCGAAAGTTACAAAATGGATCCAAATTGCTACGAACGTCCGCTTGACTACAGTAAGTGGCCTCACCCAGCAAAGAAAACAAATATTAAGGAGAAAGAAAGCGTTGAAAGTGACGAATTCCAAATATACACTGACGGAAGCAAAACCGAAAGAAACGTCGGTTGTTCTTTCACTGCATACAACAGACAATCCATTATACAAGAACGCTGCTCTGGACTGCATCCTCTATGTTCCAACAATCAAGGAGAACAACTTGCTATAGCTCAGTCACTTACATATCTCCAGAAATTAGAACTCAACACCTCTCTGAAAAAGACAGCAACAATTTACAGTGATAGTAGAAGCACTGTAGACAGTTTAAAAAAACCAGAACAACCATATGGCATTAATAGAACAGACAAGAAATCTGGTTCGAAATCTCACTCTAGAGGGATGGGAAATCAAATTCTGCTGGGTGAAAGCGCATACTGGAATAGCAGGAAACGAGAGAGCGGATCAGTTGGGTAAAGAAGCAGCTAGAAACAAGTTACCAGAAATTCTCGAAATCTGCAATAAAACACTTGCAGTAGAGAAAAGCTTAGACATGTGGGAAGGAGAATGGAAAATATCAAAAACGGATCAACAACAAAAGAATTCTTTCCTAGCATCAGAAGCAGACTCCGGCTGAAAAGACACGCCATTTCTTCAGGTTTAACTACGCTACTAACAGGTCACGAAAAACTAAGACACTACCTTCACAGATTCTATATCCTGGAATCAGTGCATCTGTAGTCCACACCTTCAACAGACTGTTGACCACATAATTTACGACTGTCAACTATTGGACTCCATCCGGATGCCGCTAATACAAGACGTCGTCACTTCCAGAGACAAGTGACCAGTGTCAAAGCAGAGATTTATCGAAAAGTATTACATAGAATTAATTAAATTTGCTAATAAAATCAACTTCCAGTCCTTGTGATCTAACATAAATACTAATATACTGTGAATTATACTGTATAGTATTAATATATGTATATATAAAAATAGAAATATGAAAATGGATACAAAAATATAAAAGTTAATCAGCACTTGGAAGCTACATGTAATATAAGCATTGTATGCAATGGAGTATGTAGGAATAAATCACCTTCTGGTAGGGTTACTATTGGGAAGAAAACGCAAATCACCCATCCACCCACCCACCCACCCACCCACCCACCCACACACGCACGCGCGCGCTCGCATGACGCCAAATGTGACGTCATTGAGTTGAAGTGGAAATGGACATTATCGTCATGGGTATGTGTGACTTTCTACGTGTATTAATACCAATTAAAGAGTATGGAATTCTGACAACTGAGATGAGTTGTTTTTTTTGTTCGCGTGTGGCATTATGGTTTTGTCACCTTTCCAGGCATTAATTTCACAGCAGTGATATTTTTCAGTAGTGATATTTTTTTTAACTCATTTATTATGTTAGATATTTTTTCCAACACAAATAAATAATTATTTATTATTATTACAACGGAATATTAGGTCTGGTACTATAATTTTCAACTGAATTCCTCCGTTACAACTTCCAAAGGTTATTATTATTATTATTATTATTATTATTAAGAGAGACCTCCAGGGAGTCAGAGACTCATCGAGGGAGGCCACACACACACACACACACACACACCAGCTATCATACTTATTCTTGAATTCACACTGCTTGCACTCACAACATCCAATGGCAATCCATTCCAATCACGCACCACCCTCTGAGAGAAAAATCTAGCCCTTACACCCTTCTCGACAGACAGCCTTCATTCTCAGTTTCCAAGGATGCCCTCTCGTCCTTTCCCCACCCTCCATAAATTGAAAAATCCCATCAATTGAAATCCTGTATGACCCTTTCAGCAGTTCGTAAGTCTCAATCACATCACCCCTCTTTCTCATGTTGACTAGTGTCTGCAATTTACAAATTCTCAACCTGTTTTCATCATCAATATTCCACAATCCTGATGTCATTTTTAACACTCGCCTTTGTACTCTCTCCAATATATCAAAATCATATCGGAAACCAGACCTGCGCATAATAGTCCAAGTGAGGTCTTATCAATGCCTTGTAAAGAGGCAAAATAACGTCCTTATCTTTACCTGTGAACGTTCCTTTGAGCATTGCAATTATTTTTTGAATTGTTATTTGCAATCTTTGACACATGGCCCCTGAACTTCAACTTCTTATCTATTAACACTCAAAGATCCCTAGCCTCATCAGTTTCTTCTTGCCTAATCCCACCAATATAATACGACATTGAATATCTAATCATGCCGAAGTGAGAGTGAGAGTGAGCGCAATTTTGCGTTCCTGTATTGACAGCTTTTAACGAAATGGGTACTCATTAACTGAACAACTCTTATGCATCTGTAACCATCACTTCATTTGGATTTAGAAGAGTTATTCTTTCATATTCATTCTTTCTTTTACTCAGCATATCGATAGAATTCTTGTGGGTTGTCTTTAGTACGCAGAGTCAGTTTCTTTTCATAATCAGACTTTTCTTTTCGTACAACAGTTGTGACTATTCTAGCCTGCTGCTTACAACGTTCATAATGGACGTCATCCTTATGCAAGCGGTATTCCTTCCACATCGTCCTTTTATTACGAATCACTTGATTAATAAGATTACACATCCATTTGACTCCTACACTATTTATTCTTCGAACTCTCGGGACACATTCTGATATCACTTAAATATTGTTTAAATGCTTCCCATGCACTGTCGATATTCTTTCCATCCAGCAACCGACCACATTCCACTGAACTCGGTATACTCCTCAGTTGGTCATAATTTCCTGTTTTGTAGTTCAGCATGTAACCTTTTCTGAATGGAACATTCATAAACAACTTAGTCACTTCCGAAGTGAGTACCGCATGATCACTGTCACCAACTGGAGGCAGAATAGTTACGTCTTTAACTGAAATGCCCTCTGACACTATAATTAAATCTAACACTCTTTGACCTCGAGTTCCTTCCGTCACATGCTGCGTGAGGAAGTTGTCCCGCAACAGCTCAATAAATGCATTTTCATTCTTCTCATGAGATTCTACTGCTACCCAATCAATATTTGGATAATTAAAGTCTCCCATTATGATTACTCTTTTTGCACTCATCTTTTCTATTTGGTAATGCATTTCTTCATCACTGGCAACCGATCCACCAGGTCTGTAACAACACCCCACTGCGTAATTTGTATTATTTGATTCCACCTCACACCATATGGCTTCAAACTCACTGCCACATAAATTCATTTTTAGTAGTATTACTACAATCATAGGTCTCAACTCTAACTGGATTCAGGTAATCCAATATCATTAGCAGCATGCTCCCTCCTCTCCTATCCTTCTTAAAAATGATGTATCCTTGATACATCATTTTTAAGAAGGATACCACTTAGTAGGTCTGATGCTGATAGCCAGGTCTCACTAGTTCCTACAATCTGAGGTCGCAATATATTGACTAAGGCAACAAACTCCTCTACCCTTTTTTGTCTGATACTCCTAGCAACGTGTACAGACATAATAATCTACCTTCATGTTCTTTAGTATACCCTTGTTTGCAGTCTGCCTGACACAGTTGGACAACTTGCAGATCTCTATTCTTCTCTAATGCTTTACACATGTAGACATCCTTGCACACATATTATTGGTCCGAACCGGACGAACACAAAGAAATCGTTCTCGCCTCGTCAACATTCCCATGACAAAGCCCAGTCCCGTCATTGACACAGTTATATACCATTGTCGCTCTTACAGTCACATTCACACCATTCCCCCCTTTATAATTTAGTTTCCCTGACTCTCCGTGTTAGGTCTCATATCAGTTATTAGTTTTTTCCAGATTCCTGATACCAAACGCATTCAGGCGTAGTCCATTCCTCTTACACAAATCCAATCTTTCCTTAAACTCATTCCGCACATAAAAAACTCGCATCCATTCCTTCTAGATAACCGACGCATCAAATCGTTTGCCATCATAGCCATTCTCTTTAATCCATTTTTATCTTAGCGAGGTAAAATGCTAACGATTTTCACTTTCTCACTCTTTACTCTCGCCGCTTCCAGCAACCCTTTAATGTCCACTCTCATATTGAACTTATCGCCAGTTAAATCGTTCTTACCTACTACAACTACCATTTCATTTCTGTTTTTGAATTGTTCGCCTTGTATTTTTAATTTTCGCTCCAGGAAAGCTCGATGTTATAACTCTTTCATCTATAGCATGTTTTAATACAGAGTCACCATACCAAATAATTTCTTTCTTTTTACTAATAACGTCATTTACCTGATTTTCCTTATTTACTGACTTACCTGTTTCCTTGCTTTGTTGTTTCTTATTTTCCTGTTAATTTTCTTTTTCTCCCTATGCTCATTTAAACGTGTTTCAACTTTTTACAATTCCGCGTTGTCTCTTTGATGATCTGCTTCAACTTCGCTATTTCGGCGGTTAATTCATTTTCGTTAACCTCCTCCATGTGCACAATAACCTCATTGGAAGGGCTAACCTTTTTGTTTTCGCCTGCGGCGCATTTTTTAGCATTTCCGTTCTTGCTCTTTTTTGGACCATTTTAATGGGCCAAAAAAAGGGCATTTTAATATCGTATACTAAATATTAAAATGTCTTAATAAAAATATATGACATACTACTAAATACACTATAAAATACTAAACTCTACCCTAGTATACTACAAAACACTAATTTTCTCAGGCGAAAACACAAATAAAAACAGACAAAAATCATCAACTTTATAGGAGCACTAACTTCGCCAACCAACAATTATGTATCCTCGAACGAAATCCAATATACTTTAGACTACCGTATTTTTCTTTTGCTTTAGTAAGTATTATTGACTGAAAGGAAATGAGACAAACAAGGATTGGAAGTAAAGTAAAGTTACCGCTATCCTCTTCTGTTAATTTTCTCACTGTAGAGTGACAGATTGCCCTAAGACGTGGTAATTTGCAATTTTTATTGCAATTTTTTCGTTATTTTTTCCGCATTCATAACTAAACAGAATTTAAGACTTTAAACTTAACAAGTGTCTGAAACTGGGGTAACCATATTTCTTGAAAACAATATGAAACATCAATGTCGACCATTAAAAAAATAAAAATGAAAAAATTGTAAAGAAAAATAAAATGTTTACCTTCAAATAAATATTTATGATCACGGCAAACAAGAAATTCATCAACTTTTCAAAGTTTTGACATTTAAACCCATATTGTTTTTATCATTTAGAATACCGCAATCCAAACTTTTGCATAATTCGATGCGGGCAATGGTCACTACCCATACCGGTTTCGACCTTTATTGAGGTCTCGTCAGTGGGAGCCAACCAGACCAAAAAATGCTGAGTGAAGTAATATATATATATAGCATATATGCTATATATATGCATTTGTAAACTTAAATGAACAAACGTTTTGTGTTGTTGATGTGTTTTCCACAGTGAAATTTTACTCAGTTATTCTGTTTAGAAGTTGATATATAAAACCATAAGTTTATACCTTAATGCAATTCTATTTAATTATTGTAAAAAATTATAAAAATATTAACAGTTAACATTTCTTTAGAAAAAAGTAATCAACTTTTGCGATCTAGAAAATTACATCTATACGAAGTCCATATGTGTAAAAATCGGTGACAGAGAAATCTTTAAGCAGAATCATTAACACAGATCATAACACAGATCATAACACATCATAAAACAAGAAAATGTAAATGTAAAAAAAAAAAAAATCACTACTGTGAAATTAATTTCGGCAACGGAAAAAAAGTGGGAAAAATTGATATCCTGTAATTATTTTAGAAAATTGTCTAATGCTACCTATTGACATTGTTTGAGTTATCTGTAAACATATCGTCAACATACTCGAAAACCAGAAATGATAATCTCAATTAGAATGTTGGTGTCATTAGAATCACAGATGGACCAACGCATAAACATCAAAAGGAGGATATGAGTCATGTTTAATCACTGTTGGCTTTACACTCACGTAAACATGACGCTATAGGCTAAAGTTTTCAATGTTTGGAACTTTGTAACATAGAAATTAACAAAGTTTACTACAGAGCTAATATTCATTTGAAATAACAGTAAATAACTATTTGTTTGTGCTGGCAAAAGAAGTTTCTAATAAGAAATTGCTAACGCAGTGTCCAAACCTTGTTTGTCTCATTCCCTTTAAATTTATAAATGATAAAGAAAAATACGACATTTTGAAGAAAAAAAAAATTCAGCTGCAGAAGTAGCTTTGAAGAACAAGGATTCGAAGGAAAAATTAATAGCCAGAAGGGACAAAAAGTTCATCCCACATTTTTGTAAGCAAAAGCAGTTTCTGTATTTCATTGAAGGAGACATAATAAGCAGATTCTGAAAAGCATATTTGAATTTTGACGAGAAATGTATCTCTTATTAAGAAATAGTGGAAAGTAGGCTCAAAGCTACAGAGCAGTTTTCATGATTACAATGAATTTGGTGATTTTGAGCTTCAGTGGCTGATGTTGATGCATCCTCAGAATTTGTTAATTCCATATCTCGACTTGCAAAAAATCAGTTGTTGAAATACACAATCTCTTTATTGAGGTTTCAGTTATAAAAATACTACACCAAGATTTAAAATTAAATAGAGAAAAACGACCAAGATGATTGAAAAAAAAATATAGAAGCATATCAAAAGCCCACATCAAGTGATGCAAATTTTTGGGTTGCGGTATTCCAAATGATGAAAACAATACGGTTTGAATGTCAAAACTTTGAGAAGCTGATGAACTTCTTGTTTGCCCTGATGATGAATACTTATTTGAAGGTAAACATTTTATTTTTCTTTACAATTTTTTTATTTATTTTTTTAATGGTCGACATTGATGTTTCATATTGTTTTCAAGAAATATGGTAACCCTACTTTCAGACACTTGTTAAGTTTAATGTCTTAATTTCTGTTTAGTTGTGAATGCGGAAAAAAATACGAGTGCAAATTACCAATTCGTAGTGTAATCTGTCACACTATAGTGCGAAAAGTAACAGAAGAGGATAGCAGTGACTTTACTTTACTTTCAATCCTTGTTTGTCTGATTTCCTTTCAGTCAACACTTACTGAAGCAAAAGAAAAATACAGGAGTCTAAAGTATAAAGTATCTTTGGTAGTTGTAACAGAGGAATTAAGTTGAAAATTATAGTACCAGACCTAATATTCAGTTGAAATAAGAATGAATAATTATTTATCTGTGTTGGAAAAAATACCTAACATAATAATAGATGATATAAAAAATATCACTACTGTAAAATTGATGCCGGGAATGGAAAAAATAACATCCCACATGTGAACAAAAAGAAAAAAAAAATCATATTAGTTGTCAGAATTTCATACTCTAACCAACACCCAGAATTCTACACACAGGAAGTCACGCATATCCATGACAATAATGTCCATTTCCACTTCAACTCAATGACGTCACATTGGATAGAAACCTATAGGAACAATAATCGTGTGCATTTTCAGTTTATATACTGGAATTTTCTTTCAGGCTGCAGTCATGTGTGTGTGTGTGTGTGTGTGTGTGTGTGTGTGTGTGTGTGTGTGTGTGTGTGTTGTGTTGTGTTGTACTGTACTGTTTTGTGTATCCCGTAAAGTAAAAAAAAAGAGTGAACCCAAACCTCTTTGGAATTTTTCTTTCTTCAGGAAAATAGCAAGAAAGACAAATCTTGTGAAATATTTCTAAATAATTACCTTTTAATTTTTCATTGTGAATATACCTGTAAATAATATTTCAGTCAAATAAATGTGTATTTGTAAACTTAAATGAATATTTAATGTACCGTTGATGTGTTCTCCATATTTAAGAATATTTATTCTGCCTAGAACTTGTAATAAAGGTAACATTTAATTAGTTTTAGAGTGAACATGAAAGAAAAATAATGCGTGTGTGTGTGTGTGTGTGTGTGTGTGTGTGTGTGTTTGAGGTGGGGGCAATATCACTGATAGCCTGTAATTAATTATTTTAGAAAATGTCTAACTACAACCTATTGAGAAGAAAACGTGAAAGAAAAAAATGCAGCAAAACTGAGATTCCAGTAATTAATTATTTTAGAAAGTGTGAACATTTAAGAAAAAACAATGTGTATGTGTCTTTGATGGGGAGTGAGGGGCAAACCACTGATATCCAATAGTTAATTATTTTAGAAAATGTAAACAAGAAAGAAAAAAATGTGTTTGTGTGTTTGAGGGGATGAGGAGGTCACCAGTGATATCTAGTAACTGATTATTTTAGAAAATGTCTACTGGTATATTGACAAATATTTTCCCATAGTTCCACAAGCGAGCCAAAGACCCCAACACTTGACCAAATATCCTCCGAGAATTCCAATCTCTAATCATTACCCATAATGCCACACTCAAACCAAACACACAACATGACGTCAGTGACGGATGTGTCACCCTGGGAAATTCCAAGGATTCCATACTCTATCTTATCTCTAACCATCTTATCTCTAACCATCACCCACAATTCCACATGCGAAGAATTACCCAGAATTCCATATCCGAACCAAACACACAACGTGATGTCACTGACAGATGGGTCCCCTTGCGCAATTTCAAACATTCAATACTCATTACGTCACTCTCTTAGCAAACAATGACGTTACGAAGCCCTATCTTATCTTTATCTTGATCTTGTTCATGGTGTCTGACCAATCACTGCACGAATCCTTATCTTATCTTGATCTTGATCTTGTTATAAGTGCCCCTACTCCTATTCACTCGTTTAATGATAAGAAAATTGTAAGCCATGATGCTACTCAAACTTTGAGAAATATTTCATATTTCAAAAATTGTCAGATTTGAAAATTGCTCACTGAAAATTAAAAAAAAAATTTAATTGAGTTAAGGACTGGAGATATGCCAAATAATTTAGATAGTAAAAAAAATGACAATATTTTAACACGTTTCTCTATCAGAGCATATTAAGTTGTTATTTTTGTTACGATTATTTAATATGCATAAATATTTCTTTGCCCTTTATAATATCTGAAAGATAGCTATGGTGTTGAAACATTTTAAGTTCGATTTCCCATAATCGAAAATTAATTTTCATAAGGAAAATGATCTGGCACAACTTTTAATTAGCCCATTATCTCCTTATGGCCCGTTAATATTATATAAGATAAGAGCTTTTCGGCGTAGATTTTTCTAAATAAACTCGTTACGTTTATTTATTTACTTTAAAAAATTTATATGACTATGCTAATTTATCTGTAGAACCAAAGGACAATTTCATTCTTATAAAAATAATTTGAATAAAATACACACCCAGTAGTTTAAAAAACTCTTCTTTCAACTGAGTAATTTGCATTTGTAAGTTACATAAAGTTTTGAGACTTTTTTTTTTAAATAATTTTTTGCAGCTTCCGATTATTTGTGTTCATCGTCTAAAAAAAAAGTATCGCATTAAAAGAAATTAGCCGATATTCATAAGTCAGCTTTAAATTTTTTTACAAAAATTACGCGAGTCATTTCTTCAGCGATGAGTTAAACAGACAAAGCCTATGTAGTCCCCCCTCCCGCCGTCTGAAAAGTTCACCGTCAATTTCAAGAAAAACAAAAAACGATAATAAAGGACTTCGAAAAGTACTTGTATGGTGCTGCCATCTACCGTGAAAATGAAACGTCTTACCTCGTTTTAAATGCTCTAATGATAATTATCAATATATTACTAAACTTAATAAACGAAAGATGACACTTTCATCATTTCAATAACCACATTTTCCTAATTGAGAACCATTCTTTTCTTGAGGTCACTGTAGAAAATGATGTTTAACATTTCGTTTTTATATATCATTTGGCGGTTGTAATAACAAATGTTATTACGTTTTACACGATTCAAATTATAGTTCAAAATACGGTTGGCTCTGCTCTGTTTGGACGAAATGTAATATTTGTTATCTCTTCTAAGATTTATCGGATGATATCTCTTCTGGTTTCAAATTAAACAACAAAAGTTTTTTCAAAAATTGAAAGTAATATAATAATATAAATGACAGTTAAGCACACATGAAAATTGTTTCTGATGAGTTGATATAGGTGAAGACAACAATGCGTCGTGTGTTTCATCAAACGACCACAAGATGGCATCACACGTTTCTAGTCCAAAGCATAATTTGATTGCGTGTGGTAAATGCTGTAAAAACAGAAATTAAACAATTTATGAAAGTCTACGAAGCAATAAGTAATTAGCTGCAAGAACCAGGGAACGAATTTCTTTTTCTTCTTCTTTCTGATTTATGATTTATTCACTCTATGATTTATTTCTGAAACATAAATAAATTGCATTCGACTTTCGATCTATTAGATTTATTTATCAGCTTAGCAATCTTTCAGTGCAGGAAGGTAACCAAAAGAAATCATTTCAGACTAATAAAAATTATTAAGAATGTGTTGAAACACTGTTCATGAATTTACAAAAGTAATTTTGCAAATAATGAAATTAAATTACTATCAGATCGTCTTCTGATTGTGATGATTTTTGCATTTAATTCAAATTCCAAACTAAACAATGATTGGTAACGTACCAAATTAAAGCTGTACTTGGTTAACAAGCAAAAACATCACAAGCGCCCGGCTAGCTCAGTCGGTAGAGCACGAGACTCTTAATCTCGGGGTCGTGGGTTCGAGCCCCACGTTGGGCGAATTATTTTTTCCCTATTTAAATTCTCTGCCGCTAATCGTATTGAAGATTCGACTTGAAACCTGACGGTTATTCATAGATTAATAATTTTTGTGTTTATTTCTGTTTACATGCAGCAAAATAGAAAATGTGAATGCAAGGTGAAGACAGCAATGCATCTTGTGTTTTATCACACTGCCACAAGATGGCATCACATGTTTCTAGTTCAAAGTACATGATTTGATTGCGATATGTTAAGTATGCTGTAAAAACAGAAATGCAACAAACTGTGAAAGTCGATGAAGCAATAATACGTAATCAGCCGCAAGAACCAGGGAACGAATTCCTCCCGCCCCCTTCTTCTTTCTGATTTATGATAAGAATGCCGATGCAGTAACCATAAAAAACGTCAGTTGCGTTATTCTTAGCATTATCAGAAGAACAGATTATTTAAGTATTTTTAAATATTTACCGTTTCTTATTATATTCTCTATAATGTTCGTGCAAGAAGCGAAGGAATATCGGATACATTAATCTTTTTTTATTACATATGTTAACCGTTAAACGATTTCAAATACTGTATACAGATAATAATTCCAATTTTTTTTTTTCATTTATTCACGTTATGTAGAGGCATTTGCATAATATCAAATAATTAAAATTATATTTTAAAAATTATTTTTAAGAAGGTGAGTAATATTTCCTTTGTAGATATTATATCACTTATAACCATCATTTAACCGACTCATCATTACAAACACCATAAAGATGTGCACAAGTTCGCATTGAGTGAAGACACAAGAAATAAAAGAAAGTCATTGATTATATTATTCTTGATAGTTATATCTTCCTGCTGGTTCAGGATAATACAAGAGTATACAGAGGATTTGAAATTCTAATTTCTTACTTTACCCAAAGTAATCGGGGAAATTTATCCCGCTTTGCAGAACAGATGGTTCCATTAAATTTAGAATGTCTATTTATTTATTTATTTTTATTCGTATGGAGTTTCATCTCTTTTTCCCCCCGTCCCTATTGGGGAGAGTTCAGTCCCCTCATGTGGGAGGTTAAGTATTTATGGCTGTAGATCCGTGTGTTCACGGGGCCGGTTTGCCTGCTTACGGGATGAAAAACGGCGGAAAAAACCCTACTTCCCGCGCCCAAGACCGGCTAACTTGGCTACGGATGAGGAAGATCCTCAAATTCCTTACGTCTTTGACGGGAATCGAACCTGGGACATATGGTTGCGAAGCGCACAGCCACTAGGATAACCGTGCGGACAATGTCTTTACTTACTCTCTCTCATACGAATTTTGATATCACTACATCAAAATAGAAAGGAGGGGATTGCAAAGGATGACGAAAAAAGTGATATGCCACAGACACCATCATTCAACCGCTTTCAGATTTATTCCTTAAATGTTCTACCTACTTATTCAAAAAAATAAAATAATAATAACAACTAGATATCTCATAAAAACACAAAAGTGTGTGTCAGTAGTAAGAAGAAGAAGTAGTAAAGGAAGGCTGGTTACAATTTAGAAGTAACTATCTGACTGATATTATTGTTTTAATTGTTGAAAATGAAACTTTTCGGCTCTGAATTTGAAGCACAACACATCCACAAGAACAATACTGTTATTAAATATTAAAACCAACATCAATCATATCGCTGGTACTAAATTGTAGCCATCGGATCTGTATTTACGTTTTGTTGTAGCACCATGTGATAAGATACTGAGAAGATAACTGCTATTCAAACTACTCAAAGTACGTCGTGTGAAATGTCTTATAACAGGATACAACTGACTGTTTCCATTTCCATTACAAATCAGCATTTCATATTGTAAAAATACATCGGATAACAGTGGGATGCATTACCTCCCAGAATCTTTTGGCACAATTGTAATAAAAATAGAAAATTAATATGAAAATATATAACACAATAAACTAAGCTGGTTTGGTGAAGGCACAAGCTAGAATTAAATCACAGAATTAAATCAAATTCAATTAATTCAATTAATTGAATTTGAAATGTTCGTGGCTGGCAGTGAGATCTTCACCTTTTTTATCGAAAGGCTAAAGACTATTGAAAAGTAAAAGTTCCATATTTGGTTTCTAGATAAAGATGTAAAGATAATTGATAGTAACTGTTTATTTACCCTTCTTGACAGAAGTATTGTGTTTATCCACTGAAACTGAAGTTAAAACTCTGTCAGAGCAAAATACCGATAATAAGGTATTGAGCAAGGTGTTGATATTTTGAAAAGCGTTCTACTTGCAGCTTGTATGGAATTAAATAGCCTCGTTTCAAGCAACGATTTTTGCCAAGTGACAACAGCATACGGTTGCGTTAAATCAATTCAAATATTACACAGAGAAGGATAATGGTGAAACCAAAACTGCACCTATCCTTTACGTATTGACTATTCTTCATCCAAATGTAACTAATTTCTAAGAAACTATTCAAGTAAAGGAGAGAAGCAATATAGATTATCCCCTTTTAATAGGGAGTGATTGATATATTTATATATATATATTGAAAGTAAAATCCAACTTTACTTTCAATATATATATATTACCTGTCCCTATACCTAACTGTCATTAGGTATAGGGACAGGCCAGAACGCTGTCGGCACAAAGGGTGCTCCAACAGTATTTTCGCATGAATAGACAAGGATCAGTTCTAGAATTAGAAGAACACTGATAAGGGTTTTCAGCCGATAGTAAGATTGAAAGCCTTATAAATTGTCTTCTCATTTAAAATAAAGTTCTAATGAAAGAGGTTTACTGCTGAAGAGACTAAACAAAAACGGAGTTTCCAGGAGGGAGAACCGTACCATTCGCTAACTAGTTTCCGTAAGAAAGTCATACACAATTTTACCAGAAGAAAACTTGGAAAGTGACTTTCTTCCGGAAATTTTTCGTAGCAGTAAAACGAAACAAAAGAAAAAAAAAAAGAGGTAAAACAAAACAAAAACCTGAATCTGACAGAAATAATATTCTTGATTCATCTTTTCATTTTCATCACCAAGAGAAGTAACATTAATATCACTATGGATTTTCTGGGAATAACATTCAAAAATGGAAATCCAAGACAATAATAACGCCATTATATTGCTTAAGTATAAAGAGCTAATAAGCTTCATTTCGGCAATGAAAACATTACTTAAATTAAGGGGATATTAAATCCCACATACTTTTAAAACCGAATAAGAAACTCAAAGATTGGAATCAGAGAGTTTCTTGCCGAATATAGTAAAACTATAAAGTATCGGCGACACTTTATAGTTTCGCTATACACTTTACCAAAGTGTATAGCGAAAAGAAGATATATAAATAAAGAAAAGCAGAGTATATAAGTTCTTTTCGCTATACACTTCGGTATTAGGTCTAGCTACTCACTAATGAAGCCTCAATAAAGGCTGAAACCGGTCTGGGTAGTGACCTCCCTCCATAATGTAATAACAGCATACATTTCCTAGGAAATGTGTTTATACATTATGGAAAATACCTAAGAATAGCGATCTGAACTTCCCCCACCTTTGCAACGAGTCGTCCGGTATTGTACTACGTACTAGGGTCACTTGCATTGGCTAACGCTAGTGTCGCCGATACTTTATAGTTTTACTATATTCGGCAAGAAACTCTCTGATTCCAATCTTTGAGTTTCTTATTCGGTTTTAAAACTATGTGGGATTTAATATCCCCTTAATTTAAGCCATTATATTGTGTTTTTATGTTAAACCACTGCATTTATCATATTCCGATACAAGTATGATAAATCGAACTGATAAACTGCATTGATCTCTTATCCATCTGACTGAATTGAATTAATAATGTCAACAGTTTTTTTTTTTTAAAGGATAAAAATTCATGATAAACATTAATAAAAATTAGTGTTTGTATACATACTGTATACAAGCACTTAATGCAACTGTGCAAATAAAAACCCAGCCATAAGTAATACGTCGAAGTTCTTCATACCTTCCCTATATCGAAGAATATAATGTAAGTAGCCAAACGGTGATTTGTGTAATTTATAATATCTAATCAATAATAATCTCACAGCAGGAATTTAAAGGTCTTTTCTTCTTTTTATATTAACAAACTAATCCGTACCAATTCCACATTGTCTGATGTAATAGTAATAACTAAGACTTAATGTTCTTTTGGAAGACTTGTACAGCTACAGTAACTCAGTTGGTGTAGATAAGCTTTTTGGTTGAAAATATCCCGGATTAGAATCCCAAATACGACGTGCGGAACCTTTATCAGGTCTTTTCACTCAGCAGTTGCATTAGCTGCTGTCATAAGAAGTAAAGAATTTTTTTTTTCTCCTCGAAATATAGACAAAAAATACTACTTACTTCTAGACAGGAGCAGCAGCGGAATCGAAAGTCGAGTGCATTAAATTGTCTGAAAGCCCCTAATTAGAGTAATCGTCTTGGACGAATGAGAAATGGATAGAGAATGTCAGCGTGAATAAAATATTGGTTTTGATAAAATATCCTTTTTGACAAGACTGTCATATTTATATCGCCTCATATTCGAACTAAAATGTTTTTATATTTCCTACGAATATTAGCATGGGATTCCAAAAATTAATGATTGATATCAGAGAAAAATTGGGCAGGTTGTATTCATTCTTTGGTCCACCAATAACAACAAACGCATAAAGAGAAGACTGTCAACTACACGACGATTCGTTATTTTGTTCGTTTCGATTGAATTCTGTAAGTTACCCAAGTCCCTTTTTTTCTGAGATTTTTTACCACATAATTTCAGGCATGCACTAAGACTTATCGTATGAATTATTTCAATGAGATTATTTCTAAAATAGATATTTTGATAATAATCGCACACTAATCACATTGAATTGCTAACCTTACACTTAAGTTTCTTCTTTCTTTATCTCACTACATGGAACAAGCATCTATTCGTTTTCCTACTCTTTCTACAAAAACCGAATATCGTAAACCATCATCGGAAATGTACAAGCACATATTTCGGAACCAGATATACGGAGGAAAATGGTTGGTGTCGCTAAACAACCAAGAAAACGACAGCGCAAGTCAAACAGAACTTGCGAGAGGATGGTTGGAAGCCTTAGAAGTAGATGCACGAAGAATTTTCCAGAAAGTAAAATATTAAAATATATATATATATATATATATATATATATATATATATATATATATATATATATATATATATATATATATATATTAAAATAAAATATATATAAAATAATATATATATATATATATATATATATATATATATATATATATATATATATATTAAAATAAAATATATATAAAATAATATATATATATATATATATATATATATATATATATATATATATATATATATATATATATATATATATATATTAAATTAAATATTAAATATATTTAACAAATAAAAAATAAGCGGAGGAATTGTTAAATCAGTATCTCAAAAATCCTGAATCAGTTATTTCTGTTCCACACAATTCAGTAATTACTGCAAATATGGGATGTGAAATACGTCCTGATTCCATTAACTATTTTCTTTGGTATTCAATGATTTTTCGCATTTTTGCAATGATCTTGAAGCATTTTTAATAACCAATGTTGCTTTATTTCTAATCCGAAAAATTCACAGGCTATCTTGACCATTGAGAAGTGCGAAATTCTCAACATAAAAATATCTGATTATGCAACTGACATCTGAAACGCTCACGAGAACAAAATTGCTTTGGCTCGATTTGATTTTTGATTATTTTAAGTTTATCGCACACACGAATATTATAAACTAATGGAACATTAGTGTCATGTGAGAAAAGGGTTAGCTAATTGGAGAACGCTAAACATAGGTTATTTAAGCCACTTCAGGTCTTCAATAAGCTGGGTTATGATCACACATGGGAATACAAGATTAATATGTCGTTTTTCTCATCCGTAGTCATCAAATTTTGTTCAGATTTTAAATAATGCCAATAATTACAGAACTGTTTGTTCATGTTATTACTATAAGCGTCAGAAACTTACATACTTTGGACGGGGGTCATCCCTGGTTAGGGTTTTACATACCTTTCATAATGAAAGATAAATGACCAGAATTAAGAGACTTCTTCAAATAATATCGGGATTTAACATTGGATCGATAGAGGTTTAGTAATAGAAACATAATCTTTCGAATGGATAAAAAATTGCTCATGCAAGCATTAAATGTAAAACGGCTCAGAAATATGAAATTATCCAATAAGATAAAATTATCGAATAATATACAGTTGCATAGTTATAAATCAACAATGCATGTCATGAATATTATTTATAAATTTGCAGCGATATTTCATTCAATAAATATTGAGTGCGTGCTCAACAGAAAGTGACCAACAATGAAAATTAATACTTGCATGTTTTGTTTACTTTTTAAACTAACACAAATACTGTAGCAAAATGATTGAAAATTATTATTTTTTTCTTTATTGCAACAGATGGATCGTTCACCAATTGGCTTTGCCTGCTTTGTTCCAATAGCATGGATGGATTTAAATCAATTTATTGTAGAAATGAGAAGGACATATATGATAAAGACAACAAATACAGTGGAAAATGAATAGTAGGAAGGAATATGTATATATATATATATAATTTCTAAGCGATATACTTGATATGTTTTCATAAATGTATATGCATTAGTAAAGGAAAAAGTAACCAGTGTTTAGTAAATGTAATCAGATATATTTCCTAATTAAATAATATTAAGATATTGAGCTTAATGTAATTATAAATATTTTATTAATAAAATAAGTATGTAGTATAATTCTCATTGTTCAAGTTACATCTGAAGATTCACTATGAGACACTAATTAATAAAGCACTAACGAATTCAACTACGAAGTTTCGTGCAATGAACGATACTTTTTGAATTCATCCCGAAGAATGCATAATAACTGCCATGTATCCGTCATGTTGCAATTACCATATTCATCTTTGGGAGTAATTCTCGAAATTTGAGAAGAAGAAAAGTGGAATGGATGCGAACCTATTATTATTATTATATGTATGAATGTATGAATTAACCGTATGAATGTAAAAAGCATGACTATTAATAATCTCCTTGTAAAATGTATATTTATCACAAAAAAGAATACATTCAGCGTTGTGAACTAAATCTCTGTAGAGAACAAAAACGTAAAAAATCATAATGAGTATGCATGATAATGGTATTGAAGGTTTATAGCAACATTTCTGAACCTTTCGGAGCTCATAGACCAGTAAAATGCCTAAAACAATTCTACAGACCACATGCTACGGTAATTTTTTTTTATAAAAACCTATCTGGGGATTACCAACATTTGGGAAAAACTGTGTCAGTTATAGCATAATAAATCTAAAAGCATGTTTCGAACATATATGGAAACATAATTAATCAGATTGGAAGTAAACGATTTAAAGTGTATCATCATTGAACAAAGTTTTAATTTTTATTAAATAAATAAATAATATAATATATTATATTACTACTTCCTTTTAATGAGATGGTTAAGCTTTTTCAGACCTTACCGAGTTGCTCGATATCTGGCTCAATATTGGTCAACTTCAGTGGAAGATCGGCACACACACGAACACGACTGTATTTTGTTTTTATCTGAAGGAGCGATGAAAATCCTTTCTCACAAAGTTAAGTTGTAGGAAACTGCATGAAGAATTTCAATGGTTCTTCAGATAATTTGAGAAATTCATTTTTTGAATTTGTCGAATTATCTGAAAGCGAGATCCAGAATTGAGTCGAACCAAGATCACGAAATTGCATTTTAAGCCCACCCTCACTTGAAAGCTCAATTAACTGTTCTTTTCTTATAAAAGTTATTCGGAAAATACGTTTCGAAATTCGGTTTCAGAGTTGTGGGCACAAACTCTTTCCGCAAATTCAGAATCAACAGAAATATAATTTTCCACTAAAAACTTTTCCAGTGTTGGAAAAGGTGCAAATTATCTGTCTTTTACATAACTAACGTATAACACTAGGTTGTTTTTTTTTCTCTCGAATACCTTTATTTCGTGGTAGGCATCAAGAACAGTTAAAAATTTTTTCCCTGAAGGGAGAGATTTAGTTCATTTAATTTCGAAAAAATATCTGAAGGATAGGATAGTGTTAATAACTATGCTTCGTCAACAAGGAGTGATGCAAAATCAGAATTACGTTCATTTACAAACAATCAAACTTCGTGCCTTAATTGAAATGATCTTGTTAGTACTTTACCCAGGAAAGCTAGCGAATTTACCCAGGAAAGCTAGTTGCATGTATTCACTGCCCATTTTATCGGAGATTACTAAAAATAACCTGTTATTTAACGGTCGAGCTTTAATAAAATTAACTAGCTTTACAGCGTTGTATAGCACAGTTTTAAATTCTGGTGGCATTCCTTTATGCCAACGCTTCGCTATGTGTAAAACAATGTACCCAATTCATATCTGGAGCTACTTCCTTGACTAGTGGTTCGTGGCTTGAAATCGTGGGAATGCTGCAACTTTCGAAATACACACTGTAAGTACAGCGTATACGTGTTTGGAGAAAATATCAAATTATGGTAAACATTAAAAAAGAAAAAACAAAAAAATATTTTTTATTATCGATAAAATTATACAGTTCGGTATAATTCAAAATTATTTAAAAAGAAAATATATTCTTCTTGTTTTTTGTTTCATGAAAAAATGTTGTTTATTATCGATAAAATTATATAGTATAGTATAATTAAAAATTACTTAAAATTACTATAACAAATGTTATTTCTTTAATTGTAATGTCCAAATATTTAAAGAGATTAGCACTACGAACACTCTACTACTGGCGCAAACTGTATATAAACAACAGTGGAACTGTGCGACGGACAGTGTCGCATTACGCTAACAGCTCGCATAAAAAATAATAAAAATCCATCTTGTAGCACTTAGGAGAGCGAAGGACGCTAGCAGCACTGTGTTTACCACAGTGTCATATTGCTACGTGCTACAAGATGGATTTTTATTATTTTTTATACAAAATAAGAGAAAATCTCGATTGTTGATGATAAAATTAAATATTACAAGCAAATATAAATAAATTAATAAATATTTTTATATATCGAGAAAAAATGGGGGTACTGCAGTTCCGCAATGCCTATGCACGAGCCGCCCCTCTCCTTGACCTTAGAAACAACCCACTATGCCTATCTGTAAGGGCGCGAACTCCATCCGAACAGAAGCTCATACATTTTCCCCACTGGATCTCTTCGTGATTATGAAATGCGACATTGTCCGTCGCATCAATAGGCATCAAAAGATGGTGAACTAACTTTTGTCCAGTTATACTAAAACAGTTGAATAAAGTCTCGAAATAGATGACATTAATCACCCCATTCATGAAAGTGGGAAAAGAAACATTATAAATAATTACAGACACATCGTACATTGTCTGTAATCAACCAAATCATGGGGCACATCAACCAAATCATGGGGCACAGTACCTATCATAAACTCTCCGCATACATAAAAAATCAAATAATATAATCACTGGTAACCACAGATGCTTGGTGATGCACCACACAAGGCCTACCATTTAATCCTGTAGTATGCTTTTCTGGAGGCTTCAACTCTCTGAAGATCAGTCTCTCCCCACCCAAACATTCCCCCCCCCCACAATCTCATTGATTGTCCAAAATATTTTAACTTTCTTCTGTCAATATTCTTAAGGAGCCTTAAATTTCTGATTTTTTCTAACCCATTCATTTGTAAGCCTTTCAGCGTATGATATCCTTAACAGCCTTCTGTAACACCACATCTCAAAGCAGTTATCCTTTTGTTATCTGACTTGTTTAGGTTCCAGTCTCACACTCAAATCCACAAGTCGTTGTTGGAAAAACAACTGCATCAAAATACGAACTAAACAAAAACCATAATTAAACAGAATTGCATTAAGGTATAAAATTATTGATTTATTTATCAACTTCTAAACAGAATAACTGAGTAAAAATTTCACTGTGTTGTAACTTAAATATGGAAAATATTCCAACGACACAAAATTTTATTCATTTAAGTTTACAAATGCATATTTTATTTTGTTGAAATATTATTTACAAGTATATTCAGAGAGAATAATTCGAAACATGTAATCACCTAGAAATATTTCAAAAGTTTTAGTTAACACTCTTAACATTTTACAATTAGCTTAATAATTAAAAAAAATGCTTGTTACTCACAGTTTTTTTTTTGGGGGGGATTTACAGTACATTAAAATAGCTTGTCGCTCAAAAGAATCTTAAGATCGGATGTCATAGGAAGCACAGCTCTATATATCTTATATCTTATACAGTATTAGTCTCAAAACTACACCATGCCTGTATAACGATTCCACATATTCCTTTGTCACCAGATATGCACAAGCAGTCTTCATATAGTGTTTGTAAATGTCCCAAAATAAAGAATCTTTATCGAATTGTATAAAGCCCTGAAAGTCTAATTCAACCATCAAAGAGTTCAGATGAATGGTGATAATTCTTCCCATGAATCTGATCGCTGGTAATTCAGTTTCTAAAAACAGCAAATGATTATCAATGGCGTACATTGTAAATACAATTTTATTAATACAGACCAGTATTTTACAATAAAAACATTTATTCAAACCTACCAGTTTCGCTAGCAAACAGTCTGGCTTTTTCAAGGCATTACAGATATATGAAAGTTAGTAAATGCAAATTAAAAGGAACATAAAAAACGTTGTAAACCAAACTAGTATCTATGGTTACACGTTTCGCGTGACAGACATGACTTATTGTTCTTATTCATTATCACGCATGCGTGTTTGTTGTAGACTTGTAATGTGATTACTGGCTAGCTGTAGTTCAGATTGATTGAGAGAGGGGATCAAGTTTTTCCACGAACTGTTTAGAATTACACCCTGATTTCTGTTGAGGTTTCTGCCAGTTATTAGTACTATTGTGGCTTCCTTAAATACACGATGCCTGTAGTCGTCATCGAGATATGGCATGGAGCTGTTTTGCCAATCTATCGTGTGGTTAGACGTGCAGAAATGATGTGCTAAGCCGGAAGAGATGCTTCTGTTGTGGTTTACATCACCAACATGTTATTTTTGTCTAATTCCTAAACTTCGTGAAGTTTGTCCGATGTAGGCAAGACCACAGGAACAGGGAATGTAATATACTCCTGGATATTTGTAGAACGGAACTTTATCTTTTGGAGATCCTGAAACTTGTCTGATGTTGGTGGTTGGTTTGAAGACCACTCTGATGTTGTGGGCTCTTAGTATTCTTGCTATTTGATAAGAAATTGACTTGATGAAAGGTATCACTACAGTAGAAATGTGCTGACAGTGGGATTCTTCTTGTCTGGGGTTGTCATTGTATAGATATACCGTCAGCACATTTCTACTGTAAGAATGAATTGATGTAAACTGAAAAAATGCACTCGCATCTTGTTCCTTATAGGATTGTTTATCATGTCCGCTTCCTTCAAAATGTAACATTTGCACTGATGACTCACGGGCATGATTTTACATGCTTGTGGATGTGACCTTGAAGTGATGTTACCCTACTTAGTGACATCATCGGGGAAAGCTCATTCATTTCTGTGTCCCATCCGGTAATTTTACTGTAGTAAAATTAATGTATACATAATTTTTTATTTCAACCATATATTTTTGAGCATTGATATTAGCACAAAATCTTCGGTTATGTTTCCAGTAACATGAGTAAGTGCACACTATATCTTCATGTTTGGCCAACCAATTTCGTTTAAATCAATAACAGGTGCCTAATATAACAGGTGCCTAATAATTTCGAAAACATTACCGATTTTTCTCTACCTTTGGCGAGTAATATTTGATATTTGTATGTTAA
This sequence comes from Typopeltis vanoorti, assembly GCF_054136105.1. Lineage (NCBI taxonomy): Eukaryota > Metazoa > Arthropoda > Arachnida > Uropygi > Thelyphonidae > Typopeltis > Typopeltis vanoorti. Next base: position 79,057,963 of record NC_143553.1, on the reverse strand, counting down.
TTGTATTATCCAATCTCTTAGTTTATCCAGAGAAAGAGAACCAATGTCCCATTTCAGTTGGTATTACTAACTATTATAATAACGGAATTAACTCACGTAAATTATTCTTTATTTGTAGAATTTTCACCTGAGTATCACCGGCATCATCAGTACAGGTACAAGGCCAATTAAACAATAACTGTTATATTCACAAAGCGCCACCTAAGTAGCTAAGATTAAATTTCCTAAATTTATTTAATTATTATTATTATTTATTTACTTTTTAATTACTTAAATTTAATTACTAAAACTAATTATTTAATTATTCAATTATAATAATTAATTTTTTAAATAAATATATATATGTGTGTGTGTATGCAATTATATATTAGGAAAGATTTGCTGCTTTATAAAGTACTATGGAAGCGAAATCTGGACAATAAAACAAAAAGACAAACAGAGATTAACAACAGCAGAAATGAACTTTATGAGAAAACTGCAAAGTATACTCTATTTGATCACAAAAGAAATGAAGAAATTATGAAAGAATTAAATCAAGAACCAGTAATAGAAAAAATTAAAAAATATAAACATAAATGGATGGAACATGTTCAAAGAATGAAAACAGAAAGATTACCAAAGCAAGCCTTAAAGTACAAGCCATTAGGAAAAAGAAAACCAGGACGTCCTCTTAAAAGATTCAACGATGACTTTTAATGCCAGAACAGGCCATGCTAGGCCTAAATCCTTGATACGCATGATGATGATAAAGTACTATCTCCCACAAGGGGGAAAGACGTAGACCATCGAATCTGTTTAGGTTAGGGGAGTGAAGTAATGTTTCACATGTTTCTTTGTATAGCCGTTCCATTAGGAACCGATTTTTGTGAATGACCTTTGTCTTGTTCCACTTAACTCTATGTCTGGTGTCGATGGCATGTTCTGCAATTCTTTCCCCCTTGTGGGAGATACTACTTTATAAAGCAGCAAATCTTTCCTAACATATAATTGTATACACATATATATATTTTTAAAAAAATAAATTATTATAATTGAATAATTAAAAAAATAAATAATAATAATAATTAAATAAATTTAGGAAATTTAACCTTAGCTACTTAGGTGGCGCTTTTTAATATAAGTTATTGTTTATTGTTTAATTAGCCTTGTACCTGTACTGATGATGCCTGTGATACTCAGGTGAAAATTCTACGAATAAAGAATAATTTACGTGAGTTAATTCCGTTATTATAATAGTTAGTAATATGTCTACTCACGGTATTTTCTTATTGAAACTTATTTCAGTTGGTGTTTGTATTTAATTAACCAAGAATTCTGCTTTTTAACTTTTTTAGGTAATTCATTCCATCTACAAAGTGGTTTTGTCATGGCGTGTCTTACTTACAATAATTCCATCTGAAATACAAATTTCTTTAGGAAATAAAGTTGAGTCTTCATCATAAAGAAATTGTTCATCTAAATGCTAGTCATTTCTGAAATTTCGTGTTTGTTTTTTTTTTCATCTATATTCGCACGGTTTTCTATATTCTTCATCCTTATTATGTTAAGTATTTTACCAGCACAAATAAATAGTTATTTATTATTTCAACTGAATATTAGGTCTGGTACTATAATTTTCAAGTTAATTCCTCTGTTACAACTTCCAAAGATTATACTTTAGACTGCCGTATTTATCTTTTGCATTAGTAAGTGTTGACTAAAGGACATGAGTCAAAAATGGGATTGGACTATGCGTTGGCGTTTTCTTATTGGTAAAGTCACCATTATCCTGTTCTGTTAATTTCACACTGTAGTGTGAACAGATGGCACTACGACTTGATAATTTGCACTCGTAAATATTTTTCGTATGAATAAACAGAAATCTTCATGTTTCCAATAATCTTTTACTATGTATTAACAGACCATTGCTAGTATGATATTGCAAGCGTAATTCTAATAATGGGTTAATTTGTCAAAATTAATATTCTGATATGAGGTTTAAAATGTCGGCATTTTTGCAAGTTTAATCAGTAGGATTCATCATAGATTGCTCTACTTCCATGATTTTTAAGTTTAAGACTTTAAACTTAACAAATGTCGGAAAGTAGGGTTACCCTATTTCTTGAAAGCAATATACGACACCAATGTCCACCATAAAAAAAAAAAAAAATGTAAATGTAAAGAAAAATGGCTGGCCTGGTTGTCCAAGTGGTTAGTGTATCTGCTTTCCAGCAAAAAGGCTGCAAATTCAAATCCCGCTGTGGGCGTTTGTGATGTGATTATCTGTGAAAATAGTAGTGGTGGTGCATGTAGATGTGTTGTTTTAGTTGTAGTGAATGGTGGCAGTGTTTAAAGTAGGTGCCATCCCTTGATGAGTTTTTGAACTCCCTGGAGGTGTCATATAATAATAATAATAATAAAAGGAAGTGTTTACCTTCAAACAAATATTTATTCACTTTAATTGTACCATTCATATTTTTTCAGAGGAATGAACTTTCTTTTAAAAAAAAGTGTGTCAATTCACAACTAAATTCACTTTTATTTGAAGGAGACGATTAGTGTTTTCAGTTCTGCTCAAGTCTGTTTCAGTCAGCAGGCTCTCATCAGGGAAAAAATTCTTTCAACTGGTGCTGTTGATCAAGCAAGCATTAAATGAATTCCATCAGCTTTTCAAAATTTTGACATTCACTCCCATTTTGTTTTCATCATTTTGAATACTGCAACCCATAAATTTACAACACTCGATGTGGCTCTCTGATATGCTTCTGTATTTTTTCAATCTGATTGCTTGTAAATTATAATTAAAATTAAAGAAAAATAGATTTTTCTTTAATTAAAATTAAAGAAAAATCTATTTCAACAAATGCTTTTCGGAATGAGCTATGGCATTAACAAATTCTACAAATGCTTCAACATCTGGGCACTGAAGCTCAAACTCCTGGCTTATTGTATCCAAGAAAATTGTTTTGTAGCTTCGTAACTGTTTTCCCACATTTCTAAATAAGAAATACATTTCTCATATAAATTTAGGGATGAACTTGTTGTTTCTTCTGGCTATTAACTTTACTTTAAATTCCTTGTACTTCAAAGCTTCTGTAGATGAAATTTCATTTTTTCCCCAAACGTTCACACAGTTTCTTGAAAAAATTGAAGACTGGCATGTTACAAATTAGGCTAATATTTCACCAAGTGGATTTTCAAAAACGTCTCTGATTAGTATTGGGCTAGTATTTTCGCACATGAAAGAAAGAATGATTTCAATATGACCCAAATAAAAAGAATACTTTGCAGACCAGGTAGAAGACTTCAAGGTCTTATAGTACTGTGTGGCAATACGTTTTGTATTCTAGTCTGTGAATTCGCAAATTTCTTTTGGTTTTTCTACTCTTACTGAAAAAATGTGAAAATGCAAGAGACATTTCCTAACTTTTATGTCCATTTCTTGTTGTGACTTTGTACGAAAATTAGTTTATCTTGTCTTCTCACTCCCCCAAAATTAGTATTTGTGTTATCCGCAGAGTACGATACCTTTTTTTTGCAAGAGCCATTTCCTGTGTGTGGGTGTGTCATGTTATGGTCCACCACAAAAAGTTGTAAACATAATGTTGTATGTTTAGTACATGGAGGCAATTTCAGCCATCCATTAACAACTGTGAGTAGAATTGTCACTCCTTTGTATTGACGCCAGTAAATCATTTAAGATCAAAAGACCAATGTCACACAGCACGCGACAAAAAACATCCACTACCTGAAGAATTATGCTACATTAGGGAAAAACGTTTTGGCAGTGGGTGATTATTTTCATCGAAATGATTTATTTAAATCAATCAGTTACTGAATCAGGTCAGTGGAAAACGTTCGCCAGTTCTCAACAGAAAATCAACTAAATATAAAACATTTTGTAGAAGAACAAAATGAATTTAGAATGAGAACTTATGTATCGACTCAATCTTCATTTTAAAACAAATTATCGAAAAATAAAGAGAATTCAATCTAAACACTATCCATAGATTATGAAGAAATCTTTCATCTAGAAAAAAATACCATTCTTTGAAGTACTAGTGAAAACCAAATTATCTCCACAGTCCATAAAAGCTACTGGCAATATATACACGAAGATAATACCATTGAGGAATAACCAGAGGATATACCGAAAGGACAGACAGTTCAATTTCAACAAGAAACAACTTTACTAAGATATATATAATAGCAGAAACATGGGATTCCACATGTGAAGAGAATGATACCAATAGACTATTTTAAAAAAAGCTAAACCATAAATCAAAAGGAAAAAGAACAAAGCAATTTTCTAAAAGGTAACTGTGAGGTTGGAACAGACTAGTATGTCAAATACCGTGAAAGGAAAAAGAAAAATTCTCAGTTAAATTTAAAATGTTTCGTGGGTGTAATTTAAATGAAAAGGTTCCGTCAACTAAAACCACAACATGATACATTTAATTAAGAAGAATGCTCAAAACATCAATATGCAGTTCATAGTATGATAAAAAACGATGTTACATAAATAATTATGAACCATAATGCATAATAGGGTTCATATTAAATAAATATTGTATTCATCAGTGTAATGAATATTTATTTATTCATTTATTTTAGTATATAGGAGATGGCTCACATAAAATTCAAAGTTAAAATGTTGCTGTTGAGAAATAAATAATTTTTTGTTAATCTATACGTTCAAGAACTTTAGGGATTCGAATCCACATTTCAAATCAAAAAGCGTGTTTCATTCTTTTACAAGTCTTATTCATATTCACACACTATTTTAAAACCAAAAATGGGGGGAAAAATAAATCATATTTTGTTAAACTGCTTATTTGTGTTTTGTGAACTTCATCTAAGGATGGCCATCATGTACAGATAGATGATGGTTAAGTCTTACACAGTGGTTGAATTAAAAAAAAAAACTAACCACCTCTTAATCCTATGTGTGCATTTCCAATTATTAATAAGGCAGTTATTTTAAATGAAATACTTTTTATTTGAAACAAGTTACATTCATTTCAGTGGAACAGGAAAACATTTTTTCCGCTTTGCATATAATTTTTATTATTCCACAATTTCTATTTATCTTTGTTACACACCTGTTTCCAGTTTTTCTGCTCATCTTTCTCGAAATAGGAGCCATCTGGATCACTACTATATATTGAAAATCCACGGTTTTTATATATCTTATATTTTCCTTGACGGCTTTCAGAGTTGGTTTTGTATAACATACGGTGTGGATAATCAACCTTTGACCTGATAATATCAGCAAAACTTCTGACTTCAGATTTGTCCCTGTAGTCCTTAGTATAGCACATGATTACTCCGCATGTGACATCTGCTGAACTCTCATCGTGTTCTTGTGTTGAACATTTTGCATGCCAGATGAGGTTATCCTCAACACATTTCCTTACCTGCAACCAGCCTCGGTCAAGAGCAGTCAGACCTCTCATATCCTTTTCCGTTTTATTAAAAAAAAGCATCCACTTTCCTCCCATATTTGAATTATTTTCTTCTTGCTTAACATCCTTATATTTAGCTTCTTTCTCTCCTCCTCCTTCCTGATCCTCCTTCTTCTCCTCATATTCTTCATCAACTTCGTTTCCCTGCTCCATCTGATAATCTTTACTGTATTTGTGGATGAAATCTGCAGTTATAACTTTACTTGGAAGCATCACGTCATTTTCTTCGATAACATTTCTGACATTTCGAAAGAATTCCTGCAAAATTAATATCAGCTGATTAGTTTCTTAAAGATAAATGTTAATCTTTACAAATGTGTAAGAATTTACAATACGGAGGTCATCGAAATAATCATGCAGATTCTGTAAGAATGAACTTTATTCTTAAAATGATAAAATGGTTAAACTTGTTAACAGAAATTTACAGATATAACAGGATTTTCTCAAATATTTTATTTGCTTTGAATTCAGCCAAATGCACAACTCAACTAACATATGGCATCATCTACAAGCGACGTTGCATTATATCAACGTGTAAATATTGCACCTTCTAACATTATCGGCGATTTATTTTGAAAACAATAGTTTATCATTAGGAAGATAACAGTGTTGAAGTTCTGGAAAAAAATGGAAGCGCCATAATCATCATCATATGAAGAACAAACTTGGAAGTAAAAGAATTCTTTAGGATGTATGAAAAGGCAGGATGATTTATTACAATGATTGTCGCGGTAAAATCACATAGCTACATCAAATGATCAGAGATAGCAATTCATCTGGTTATCTGAAATGTGTACAGTGATGCGCAGAAGACACATAAGAATGTATCATAATCAAACAATAGTTTCAAAGCTTATCATTCTAAAAAGATTCTTTGATTAAACACACAAATGGTGCACTTTTCAAATTGAAAAAGAAATATGCCAAGTGTAATTCATATCAATGAAACAAGAATTCCTTTGCACTAGTTCAAGTGCTATTTAGGCAGCTTAATTAGAATTCACTAACGTATAGACCAGTGAAGATTTTTACCAAGAATGCAGTGAAGGTTCATTCGGTTAACGGGAGTGGTCGACTACTGTTCTCTTAAGAACCACTCATCTTAACTGCAGTCCATAAATAACGCATCAGTACATTTGAAAAGTGTGGAGTTTAGGTTCAGTGTGTACCATATCATCGAACTAAAAAGTATGCATTGTTTTATACAAATATATTGTAAAAAAATAAAATCACAAGTTATATTTTCCTATTCCATTAATAATTTTGTCCATATTCCTATTCTAAGAAAAAATAATACATCAGAATTAAATCTGGTGTGGTAACAACCAACATGTTATTGGTTTGGATTACATTGTACATTGAGGAATAGAGCAATTAAATAAATAACACACTAAGAAAGAAACACAAGCCAGGAATCATTAGGTCTATAAGAACTGCGCAATCAACCTGATTTACAGCATACGACAAGCAGACGAGTTCTAATAAAGGCATAATGTGACACAAAGAAGTAATGAGTAAATAACAATGTTGTACCATCATTTTACATTACAGTTTAAGCCAATAATAAAATTTTGTCGTCTAAATCTCAAATTATCAACTCATCGTTGTTTGTTCAATATCCAGATAGATACCCATCTGGATATTGATAGATGGTGCTCTACTAGAAAATGGTGATCAGACATTAGGTCAGCAACCCTGGTCGGTTCTCCGCATTGCTTAAAAGGCGACGTGGAGGTCGCATCCCAGTTATCCAATTTTTATATTTGAGCATCCCAACCATGATGTTTTGAAAAATACCCAGAGGGAGCCCAATATCTAGGTGAAAGAATACAGTAAAAAGTGCCTTAGAAGAGAGGAGATATAAGATTTGGCCAGCCAGTTTGGCCGAGTGGTTAGGGTATCTGCTCTCCAGCCGAAAGGCTGAAGGTTCGAATCCAAGCGTGGGCATGGATATTTGTTGTGAAAATACTAGTGGTAGATGGTGTAGGTGGTTGTGGCTGGTGGTATGATGAAGACGGATAGTTGTAGAGCAGGTACCTCCCTCGATGAGTCTTTGGACTCCCTGGAGGTGTTGGGTAATAATAATAATAATAATAATAATAATATTGGAGTCTTAGCAAATAACAGAATAATTTGGAAGAAATTGTCGATTGGAAGTGAGTAATGATGTAACTTTTTCACATGGTACTGTTATGATATCCTATACCACCCTCCCTTCAAATCATCACGTTAGGAATTTGGTGATAAGAATGATAACGAAAAAAACTTTAGTTTGCTGTCGTATTTTTATAACCTATATGGAACAGTATTTTTATTTTTTATTCTTTTCTTTTCTATTTTTTAATTTCTATTTTTATAACCTGTACGGCCAATGTAATCCTGAAAATCGAGCATTTGGCTACATGGGAAACTGTTGCAGGTTTTGCAATTTCGGGGATTTGCTAGATTGCAATAAAAGATATCGCGAATATTTAAGAACAGATCGATTAACTTTTCAAAATCAGCTAGTGTGAAGGAATTCACTGATGGAATTGTGTGCATTTCTACTAATTTCGAGTAAAGCCTTAGGAAAATTTTATGTGCCTCAGAATCAATACCAACTGAGCCCTCGTTTAAAATAAAAAAAAAAGCACAAACATTGGTGAAGAAAATCTCCAGAAATTGATGCACAAAGGTTTTCATCAATTTCTATTGCAATAAGGATTCGAATCTATGCATTAAAAATAACGTGTAAATGTTATTCTGCCTGTAATTACTTGTGAAACTACGAACGTTGTATTTCGTTCTTCGCGAATTTTATAAATTATAGCCCATTGAGATATGTCAAGTTTATTTTTGAATTTAATTCTAGAGCATATTTTGTATTCGCTAAAAGGAAGTCTTCAATGTTTCTCTTAAAAGTGAAGTAATCGAATACTTTTTGAAATGAGAAAAAGTTACATCATTTTGAGTATAGGCCTGCATTACAAAATTTTTAAAATATCTGCTATTTTAAATGAAATTATTTAATTTTCAAACAAGTTACCTTCGTTTCTGTAGAATGGTAAGTGATTTCTATTTTGCTTACTTACGGCTCTTACTATTACACAATTTCTTTATCTATTTTTACTCATACCTCACAGAGTTTCCATCTGTTCTGCTCATCTCGCTCAAAAAAGTAGCCATCTCTTTCACTTCTGTACATTGACGTGTCGCTCTCTTCATCCACTCTACATTCTTCTTCAAGGGCTGCAGAGTCTATTTTGTAGTACATAGGTTCTAGATAATTAACCTCTCTCCTGATAATATCAGCAATCTCTTTCACGTTGCGTTTGTCCCTGTAATCCTGAGTGTAACATAGGACAACTCCGTTAGTGGGATTGATTGAAGCCATTGAACACTTGGCACGCCATATGACGTTGCACTTTACCAATTTAACAATCTCTGACCAGCAGTTGTCAAGAGAAGTCAGACTGTTGTTATCCTTGGCTGTTTTATTTAAAGAAAGGATCCACTTTCCTTCGGTATTTTCTTCTAAGTTCTCATCATTATATTCAATTGCGTTTTCTTCTCCTTCCTCTTTTTGATCTACTTTCTTCTTCTTTTCATAAACGTCGACGTTATGTTGATTCTGATAAGCTTCACTATATGCTTGGATAAACTCTCCAGTTTTGATTCTACTTGGAATCATTGAATCACTTATTCCAGTGCTCTTTTCTGCCATTTCGAAAGAATGCCTGCAAAATTAATATCAGCAGATTAGTTTATTAAATATAAATGTGTGTCATTGACGAAGAATAGTTTTGCAATCTAGTTCTAACCGAAATAATACAAATTTATTGCAGATCAGTTTCATTCTTAGAAACGACGAAGTACTTAAACTTACAATATTACTTTTGTGGCATCATTATAATCCTCCATATCAATTCGTTCACTTTTGGATTCATTAATAAGAAAATAAAGGCATAGCAATGCTTGAAATAATTTTAAAAATTGCCTGGTTTGGTCTCTAGAGCAAACGTTTTGTCTATGTAAATATAATTAAAAATATAATATATATATATATATATATATATATATATATACACACACACACAATCAATAAAAATTGGAGAAATCCTTAGCCATCCCATGGTACAAATGTATATACTATTATAGATTTACAAATAAGAGTATAGTGAGTTGGAGAAAAAAGTTGACTTCATTTCTTGAAGACACTCTTATTGTATATTCCACTACATCTAAATAAGTTGATATATTTGAAAACTGTTTCAGATGACTGAGTTAAATGTAAAAATGTAAGCATTTGTTTAAATAAATACTTGCAGTAATTATTAAATAAATTATTGAAAGTTTTTCATACTTCACAGAGATATTTACTCTGAAGAAGAAGGATTGGAATTATGGTGAAAAAAGGTAGCACTGTAAAATTACATCCTGTCTTCCTCTGGGAAAATGAAATGGCAATGCTGGATTTAATTTTCTTGAGGTTCTCTCTTTATTACTGCAGCGCAGCAGTTCAGCATTCTACAAATTTACTCATAAAGTTTTCATTCTATACTACTTTTTTTTTCTGGCATCTTACTCTGAAACATGTTTGATGTATTATTTCCCTACTCATTGTTCCCTACAGATGGAAACTACTACTGTTATTGTAGTAGTTTCCATCTGTTCTGCTCATCTTGCTCAAAAAAGGAGGCCATCTATTTCACTTCCGTACATCGACGATTTCCGTATGATATGGAATGAAAAACCTGAGTTCCAGGAAAATAAAGCCATATCATCTCTGTATGTGACCCTTCAATTCGCCTGGTAATGTTCGAGAATCTCGCACGTATTCAGCAGTGGACCTCACAATCAACCTGCACGATGCTGCAAGGACATCTGTCAGCACACCAGAACTGTCTGCAGTGTTGCATGCCTTCGGTTACCACAGCAGAGCTGCTGCAAACAAGCCACAATTCACCCCCCCCCCTTTCCGAACGAAAAACGACATTAGGACTGGTATCTTTCACCCGTTGTTGGACTGTAGATGATTGGTAAAGGATCCTGTGGAGAAACTAATCATGCATTTCAACATTTCATCCTGATGGGAAGAACCGGCAGCACTGCATCATTCCAACTGTTATGTTTGGTGACTTCAAAACTATAACGTCAGATGGATACCTGAACATCCTGCACACCCTCAAGCATTTGTTGCTGTGGAAGTACTCCTGCAGCGACTCTTACATGTTTCAGCACAACAATGATGCATGTCCGAGACTGGTTTCTACAAAGAAACGTTGAAGTGTTTGACTAGCCGGCTCAGTCTAGATCTCAAACCCATCGAATACCTTTGGGAATTTGAAATCCAAATTCGCACCAGACCAGAGCAACTGGCATTAGCATCAGCAATGGGGGAGAGTTTTGCGCAGAGAGATCGAAGCATATTTCTGTTGCAACGTATCAAAAATTTGTTGAAAGCATGCCCCGGAGAGTAGTCGCTGTCAGCTGTCATTCAGACCAAATGTGGTCTGAATTGACACCCATTAAAACGTACCTTTTGACCACAACTAGGTGTACAAATACTTTTGTGAACATACGTTATGTACTAGAGCTACAACCAAATATTTGATATGTAAATATTTCGTCACTAATCTTACCTGTACATCATCAAGCGGAGATGAAAGAGTGATGTAAGGGAAGCATTGTGAGAGTGTATACTTCCAGAAGGGTCATTCTAGGTATGAATGCTATATATATATACAGGGTGTTCGGGATAAATTTGACATATTTATAATTAATTATATTTTTCCGTAAGTTACATGTATTAACACACACTTCTCTTCATTTAAAAGTTTGGACCCTTCTTCATTCATATACAAGATGTCAGAAAGGATGGATAGCTGGAACCCACCTGAATCATGGAAGAGAATAACTTGTATCATGATGATTCGTGCCTGCCATCAAAATAAGGATATTACGACTGCTGCCCAATGCTCCCTGAATACAGTAAAAACAATCAGGCATGAACTAGAGACTTGCAATGATGACTACGAGGATGTAGCAAGAAGAAAGATCCCTAGCAGACGATCTGATTGCGTTCGTACAGCAGAATTCCTCGCAAATCTGCAGGAACAGGTGTTGAAGAACCCTGGCATTGGAATTCGGGCTTTGTTCGTGGAGTTGCTAACTGTAGTCAAGCCCTGGATAACAAGGGTAGCCAATGGTAGGCCGTATGTATGGCAGCAGGATTCGGCCCCTTGCCACACCTCTGGGAAAAGTCAAAAATGGTTGTCTGAAAATTTCTACGACTTCACCAGTCCAAATGTTTGGCCTCCAAACTCCCCAGACCTTAACCCCATGGATTATTTTGTATGGGGCGCAGTTGAAAAAGACACCAATCGCACTTCCAGTAATACAAAAGCCCAGTTAATGGATAAAATTAAAACAGTTTTTGCGGCCCTTCCCAGGGAGACTGTAGCATCAGCTTGTTCGAGGTTCCGAAGCAGAATTGAAGCTGTGATCGATGCTAATGGTGGTTATTTTGAGTAAATCTTGTTGATAGTATTGTAATTAACTCTGCCTGTAATGTTTTTTTGTCAATTCATTAAATTTAATAGATACAAAGAAGATTTTCTTTTTCCTTACGAAACTGTCAAATTTATCCCGAACACCCTGTATATATATATATATATATACAGGGCAATATATATATTCCAGTATATATATATTCCAATATATATATATATATCCAGTTCGCTGGATATATATATATATATATATATATATATATATATATATATATATATATATATATATATATATATATATATATATATATCCAGCGAACACGAGAGAGGCATTTATTTTTCGTTTATTATCTCATAATAGATAATCTTAAAACCAATTTCTCAGAGAAATCAAAGGAATCTATCGGAAATTCACTAAGAACGAAATATTGAAAGCAAAATTGATGGAAGAAACAGAATGTAAAATCACTAGCAAAAAAAAAAAAGAATTAATCGGAGAACGAAAATTCGCAATATTAAAATTTATGCAATATCAATAAAAAAGAAAATGGCAAAATAATAAAGCAATTTTCCAATTACATACTAATAAAAAGCAGAGAAGAGAAACGTAAAAGAACAGTTAACTTGGGATATGTTCCATAATTTTTAAAACTGCATAAAACCGAAGCAATGAATTAAAATAAACCTAAAATCGCATAAATAATGTTTATGAAAATTCAAGAAATTAAGAATGCCTAAGTTTCTTTTAAAGCATTATTCATTTAATTTTATTGAAAAGAAACATTTTTTTTTTTTTTTTACATTTTTTCATCAGAATTATCGTCGCAATATATTAGACAACATTTGGCAACGTTTGCGAACTAGTACAAAATCACTTTCATCACCAGAAGTGATTGTCAGCGCATGAGATCTGTATGGTAAAGGCAATGGTTCTTCACAAATAGAATTAGCTTCACCCTCATTCTGTGCTGATTTTTTGATTCTGACAACGTAATCAGTGATTAAACTTTGCGATGATGATGATTTCACTAATATTTTATACAGCTCGCGATATCCAGATATACAGTTCTTCAGCTCATGTTGGAATTTAACGGCTCTTTCAGAATTTGTCATTAACTAGAAAATAATTTTCCAATTTATTGCAAAGTTCAAGACTTTCTCGAATTATATTTGCAGTGAAGGGGACAGATTTTTCTTCCGCTTCACTATCGTTTTCTGGATCTTCGACGATATTTAAAGTTAATCGATATCCAATAATATCATCATCATCACTTAAGGCATTATCCACAAGCAAGTCGTCTACATCGTTCTGGCTAAATGTATCAAAACCTTCTCCACCAATTTCATGTGCCAAAGTAATGATTTCAGCTGATAATGTAGATGTCTGCACTCTTTGCAACACATCCAGGCCAAGCTGCTTTCCAGCAGACATTTAAAGTTTGTGGTCTTATTTCAGCAATAGCAGATGCAACATGATTTAAGCAGTTCAAATTAGAAATTTTTTTCCAAACGTCAGTTACTGTTAATGATGAATTTTCTAGTTTATCCAATATAAATTGAAAAGTGTGCTTAACGTAATGTTTTTTAAAAGTAGCAATTATGCCTTGATCTAATGGCTGAATAATGCTTGTTGTATTGGGTGGAAAAAAACACTACCTGCATGACTTGGTGCATTGTCGACAATTAATAAAACTTTAAAATCGAGAGCTTTTTTGTTACATATATGTTTCCACTTTTGGTACAAAGCAATTATTGAACTATTCAGTAAATACAACAGTTTTTACCCAGGCCTTTGTATTAGCCATCTGATGTACCGTCAGCTATTTTAAATCTTTGCCTTTTAGAGCGTGATCTTAGAAATCGATTTACATTCAACATTCGATCTCCTGATCGAATGTTGAATGTAAATCGAATAGTGCTACAAAGCAACAACGTTACTCGATCTTTGCTTGCTTCAAATCCACTTTCTTTTTTCTCAGACTGCGATGTAAGTTCGACTAGGCATTTTCTTCCAAAACAATCCTGTTTCGTCAACGTTAAACATTTGATCGGGACAATATCCACCATCTTCAATAATTTTGGGTACCTTCTCTTGAAAATGTTTGGCTGCTTCTTCATCTGCTGCTGCAACTTCGCCTGTAATCTTCACGTTATGACAATTCTTTATCAGCCTGGGAAGCGGAAGTAGACGGCTCCAATTGCTTCATCAGTTCATAAGACCGAGGAGCGTTTTGTTTAATTAAATAACCACTTATAGGAATTCTTCTTTGAGTTAATTCTTCAATCCAAATTACGAGCGCTCGTTCCGTATTTTCTAAGAAAGCATCTCTCGAGTACGATGATAATTTGGCACTTAGTTTTGTGCCTGAAATGACGGATTATCTTATTGCGACTTCATTCGTTTTAATTGCTCTTATAGTAGATTCGCCTAAATTAAAATGTTTACCAATCGCCGTAAATACCTCTCCTTTTGCTAAGCGATCTAAAATTGCAATTTTCATTTCCAAAGAAATTGCTTTTCTTTGGTCTTTTTTTTCTCTATTTTGCCAAATCAAATCTTTAAAATAACAATTAGCAAAATGTAGACTTTCGATAATAAAAAGACAAACACTTATGCAAAATTAAACTTCACGAACACTCACTGCTTACATGTTATGCCAGAATGTGCTGCAACACGCTGTTCATTATGTACAACGGCAACGAACGAATTGGTCAACAACACGTGAAATCACGTACTTTATAGGTAAAATCTTCCAACTGTTATACAAGTAAAATAATTACCACTTTAGAAACTGCAATGATCATAAAAGAAAAGTTAATTTTCCGCCATGTAATAATAATCAACTCATTGATTACCCCAGGGTTTCCCAAACTGTGTTCCGCGGAAGGTGAATAAGTGTTCTGCGAGAAGTTCTCATGAAATTTGTCATTTTAGTTTTCTAAGCATTTTTCATGAATAAATATGTTATAGTGAAAATAGTCTGAGGAGAATAACATTTGTGAATATGTCGAAAACCTCATACCCAGAACGTCTAAATAACATCTGTGTAGCAAATGTTAGTAACCAAGCCATGTATTTTTAAATGTGGAAGTATTCATGAATTATCGTTAATTTTCACACGTTAAAAGCTTTCAACATTCGGGAAAGAGAATACTGCTGCTTATGACCGGTCATAAAAATTGCCTGCAAGCCGATTACAATGTGCGGCGTATCCTTTGTTCTCAAAACTGAACGAAATAACATCTGTGTTGCAAATGTTAGTGACCAATCAGAGAGGAAGTATAAAGAAAAAAGTTTCCACTGAAATTGAAAATCAAGGTAGTCTGTTTCCGGTTCTCAGATCTAGACATATTGAATACTTTCTTCACAAGTTCGTATTGTATGGTGAAAGTGCTTGTTTCGAAACCGTAGTGCCATGATTTTCTTAAAAGTAATAGGAATACAGATTTAAATTCTAATATGAATGAGAGACAAGGCACTTTGTTTAACTTTGGTATTAAGAAATATCTTATTGAAGGTGTTTGTGATGGAACAGATAGTGAGTCATCCACCCTGAAGCGACCTAAAAGTGATCTACAGGATGTACAAAAGGAGAGGAAAACTACCAGCACACAGGAGGAAGACTGCATTCGCTGGTAAGTACTTATAATAATAATACATATTATAAATTTGTGATCAGAATGGGATACGTCAATGAAAATCAGCACAAATTAATTTAATGATGTTTATGTTTAATTGATATTTAATTAATTATTAATTATAATTATTAATTAATGATAAACATCAGCTAACTTAACAATTAATTATTAATGAATACATTACAAAATAACTAAGATGTTCCATGAAAATTTCAGGATGTGTGAAGTGTTTTTTAAAAGTAATAGGAATACAGATTTAAATTCTAATATGAATAAGAGATAACTTAATAATTTACTGGTCGTAAAAATACAACATATATAACATGGGAGAATACAAGAGGATTAAAAAAAGTTTACAAATTATTTCATTATTACTAATACAGATATCATAGAAAAATTATTGATGTAAGAGTTGTAATATCCGTAGATATAACTGATAGAATTAAAAGATGAAGAATTTGATAATCTGTTTGAAATAAAAATTTTACTTCTGTTTCAAACTTTGAACCTAACCATAATTATTAATAGAGGATTTTCGGAGCAAACTGCAACTGTGAAAATTATAAAGGCGTAGTCGATAAAGTTATAAGCAAATTCTTCAACTGAGCTACATCCGTTACCACGAAGCAACGATTTTTATTGTTGTAAGAGAAAACAGCATATTAGTGTGATGGAAACTTCTATTGATCTTTTCAAAATGCAGTAATTTTTTAACCGCATGCAAATATTTGTATAGTAGTGGAGCACTTAAATATCAGTTGTTTATATTTTGCATACCGTTTTATGTAAAGTCATTCCGACGAAAAGCTGTATACTTCACCTGTATTAATACAGTGGTGTCCAAAATATAAGGCTCTGGGCAGCGCGTTTGTCCAATAGAATATGTTCCAAAGGTTTTATAAGAGGTTACTCTCGCTCTACCATGAAGACAGAGTTTAGGTTATAACAGCAAAATGTAATCGAAGCCATGGAAGATCAGCTTGCAAGTCGGTCTCATTCCAGTACAAATACACGAATATCTCGACAAACTGTGGCAAGACGTCTGCGACTAGTAAGCCTATACGCCAGGAGTGTAGTCTGTCCTTTATTCACAGCTCATCGCAGAGCACATTTTCAGTGGTGTAATCATACAAATTGAGCAAGACAACAATGGATTAATGTATTATTTACAAATGAAAGTCATTTTGCTCTCTCGTCTGATTCCAGGCGACACTTGCTCTAGCGTGAAAGTGATACTGCTTACCATCGCGAGAATGTTCTAGAAAGGGATGCACAGAACTACAAATGCCGAAAGGAGGGACTATGACAGATGAACGATATTGTAACGAAGTTCTTCAACGTCATGTTCGACGTTAAAGTGGCGCCACAGGTGAAGAATTCATTTTTATGGAAGAAATGCCACACCACATCGTACGCGAGCAGTGAAGATATTTCTGGAGACCGAGAATATTTATTAAAACACGTGGCCAGCATGCTCCCCAGATCTCAACCCAATAGAACAGTTTTAGACGCAATAAGAGACGCATTACTGTTGGAAATTCCTCTCCACAAAGCTATCCTTGCTTTAAAGGACTGTCACAGTTTGCCTGAATAAATCTGAATCATTTGGTGCAAAGCATGGTATGACGTTGTGAGAGCTGCAACGCAGTTAGGTTTGGACATATTTCATACTGAAATGTCTCTCCTCAGTTTTCTTTAAGTACTGTACATTAATTCTTTAACTAAGTTCTTTTGTCAAAAATGTACTGCAATTTAATTTGTAAGATATTTATAGCCTTTATAACACATTTCTGTATCTAAGATATATCCATATATGCATTTTACATCTAAGATTTATCCGCTAACAGAATATTTTCACTGACGTGGTCTTTGCACTCGAGCGGATCACAGTGCCACCTATATTATTTATTTATTTTTTAATAATAGTTTTATTATTCAAACACACATACCTTTAACAATGTCTATATGTGAATACTTGCAAAATACTACATAATATCATTATTATCGTGATCATGGAGTAATAATATACATATTTATAGACACAATTAAATATTTTCTATTCACTAAGACATTTGGTATATCCATTTTTTATAACAATATATATCAATATTTTAACTAGCTAAATATAACGTAAGTATAAATATATATTATTATATGTATTTATATATAATAGTAATTTTATATAAATACATTTTTTCTGTAGTTAATCATTCATATTTATATTTCAATAATTTTTATATATTACGCATTTAATGCAGGTATTTTAGAAAATATAAATTAATAATAATGATAGTAATTGATATTCAAATAATTCAATTTGAATATCAAAGTTTGTGTTTGTTTGTATGCAACGTATTGTTACATTTTTATCACAACAAAATTTCAGTATAATAATAATTTACTACTAATTTATAAGTGACACTCTATGTACTTGTATGATTTGATAATTTTCAGACATATATATATATATATATATATATATATATATATATATATATATATATATATATATATATATATATATATATATATACAGGGTGTTCGGGATAAATTTGACATATTTATAATTAATTATATTTTTCCGTAAGTTACATGTATTAACACACACTTCTCTTCATTTAAAAGTTTGGACCCTTCTTCATTCATATACAAGATGTCAGAAAGGATGGATAGCTGGAACCCACCTGAATCATGGAAGAGAATAACTTGTATCATGATGATTCGTGCCCGCCA
The DNA here is from genome assembly GCF_054136105.1 of Typopeltis vanoorti. NCBI lineage: Eukaryota > Metazoa > Arthropoda > Arachnida > Uropygi > Thelyphonidae > Typopeltis > Typopeltis vanoorti. The sequence goes on along the minus strand of NC_143553.1, from coordinate 79,039,656 downwards.
TCAAAATAAGGATATTACGACTGCTGCCCAATGCTCCCTGAATACAGTAAAAACAATCAGGCATGAACTAGAGACTTGCAATGGTGACTACGAGGATGTAGCAAGAAGAAAGATCCCTAGCAGACGATCTGATTGCGTTCGTACAGCAGAATTCCTCGCAAATCTGCAGGAACATGTGTTGAAGAACCCTGGCATTGGAATTCGGGCTTTGTTCGTGGAGTTGCTAACTGTAGTCAAGCCCTGGATAACAAGGGTAGCCAATGGTAGGCCGTATGTATGGCAGCAGGATTCGGCCCCTTGCCACACCTCTGGGAAAAGTCAAAAATGGTTGTCTGAAAATTTCTACGACTTCACCAGTCCAAATGTTTGGCCTCCAAACTCCCCAGACCTTAACCCCATGGATTATTTTGTATGGGGCGCAGTTGAAAAAGACACCAATCGCACTTCCAGTAATACAAAAGCCCAGTTAATGGATAAAATTAAAACAGTTTTTGCGGCCCTTCCCAGGGAGACTGTAGCATCAGCTTGTTCGAGGTTCCGAAGCGGAATTGAAGCTGTGATCGATGCTAATGGTGGTTATTTTGAGTAAATCTTGTTGATAGTATTGTAATTAACTCTGCCTGTAATGTTTTTTTGTCAATTCATTAAATTTAATAGATACAAAGAAGATTTTCTTTTTCCTTACGAAACTGTCAAATTTATCCCGAACACCCTGTAAGTGTGATTGAATTGAAGTGTCTTTAGGAGGAGGATTATCCTGAAGGATCTAATCTTGTTTTCAAGGGAAATTAAAATGTAAAAAGGGGGGTAGATAGATATGCGAACATCGAAAATTCTTCGAAATCTGTTTTTTGAACTATAATTTGCTGTTAAAGGTTGAATACCAAATCAGAAGAGGGATAAGAAATGCTTACAGAAAGAATTTATTAAATACACCGAATTAATTTATCTAAATAAGTACTTACAATTATTTGACAAATGACTTCTTTTCAATATTTATAAATATATAATAAATTTGTCTGCAAAGTCAATTTACTTTTTAGTTTAAAGAAACATATATATATATATATATATATATATATATATATATATATATATGCAAACATCGAAAATTCTTAGAAATCTGTTTTTCGAACTATATATATTTAATATATTTATTTAATAAATTAATTATAAATTATATATAAAAAAAAAAAATCAGCTAACGCCTTTTTATTCCCGTATATACGGGAGTAGGCGAGGCCATTTAGCCCTATCTAACTTTTGGAGACTGAGTGGGCAGTTCAATCTCCACTGGTACCCAATCAGAGACAGATGGCCCAAGGCTATCACTAATTAAGCGGTACGCAGTGAAGAGAGACGGCTCAAATGTGCCGCCATCTCGTGGTCTCTAACCCTAACACAATACATTTAATGTCTGAAATAATGTGGGTTCTACGGTCGATTTTCTTGAGTTTACAGGACGAAAAACCCGAGTTTCCGGGAGGAAAAACCTGCTTGCCCGTGCCAGAGATCGACTAACTCGGGAACCGGTCGAAAAAAGGCTTAGAAAAATTTCCTCTAGTCGCCGACTAGACTCGAAACCAAGACTTCCTTCGTGCGGCCTAGCGCGGTGGTGTGCAAACGCCACATCCACTGAGCTACACAGGCTCTTAAAACTAAAAAGTCAATTGACTTTGCAGACAAATTTATTGTTTGTAAATATTCGAAAGAAGTAATTTGCCAAATATTTTCAAGTACTTCTTTAGGTAAATTGATTTGGTGTATTTATTCATTTTTTTTTTCTTTAAGAAGATCTTATTCATCTTGCGATTCGGCAAGATGAATAAGATTCATCTTGCCGAATCATCTTGCCGATTCATCTTGCGATTATATATGTATATATGTAATTAATATAATTTAATTAAAATATGAAAAGTTAAGAACTTACTGCTTTGCGATTGACTACACAGAAACTCCTGAAATAAAACCGAAGGTTAAGTTACGAAGTCAAAACCAGAACTAAAAGTGAATGATATAGAATTTCAAGGTTACGCTCTTATTATGGTGAACTGAAACACAGCGCCCTCTACCACTTACTGGTAGCATTCATCCAAATATCGAAAATTCTTCGAAATCTGATTCTGAAACTGTGCTTTGCTGATAAAGGCGTAGATGCCGAATCGCAAGATGAATAAGATCTTCTTAAAGAAAAAAAAAATGAATAAATACACCAAATCAATTTACCTAAAGAAGTACTTGAAAATATTTGGCAAATTACTTCTTTCGAATATTTACAAACAATAAATTTGTCTGCAAAGTCAATTGACTTTTTAGTTTAAAGAAACTCGATGTAATCACGAAATCGAAACTAATACTCAAGTCACAATTTGCTCATAAAAGATATGTCACATGCAAGCTGTCAATATTTAATATAGAAAAATAAAAAAAACATGTAAAATAACTCGATAGTCTGTCATGGGAAATACTATCGCGTCATATTAACCTATCAATTACACGAAAGAAAGGTTAGTGAAGTATTTATAGTTTACTCGTCTGTGAATTCCTCGTGTGTTCCCTGATCCCTGTTTTTAGGACACAAAAATTTAGCCTCTGGAAAGAAAAACCTTCTTTAAAAAATCAGGTGGTTCTGTAATATTCTTAACCTTGTAAAATGTTTCTTGAGACCAACACTGAATTCACTTTGCATGTGTTTCAAACCAAACGTCGTTGGCATTAATGAATTGAACTAATCTAGGAAGGAAATCGAACAGAGCAAGTCAAGAATAGTGGATCTGCCTGTTTCCAGTATTTCATATGAAATAACCAGGTTTGAATATCATAATTTATTGACTACTCTAATATTTTCCTGAACATTCTTGTTTCACATCATCAAGACAAAGACATGAGTAAATTAAAAACATCTTAAACAGGTAACGTGCATAAAGAAAATATTTGAACAAGCATAACAATGGAAAGCTCGTATTTATCATTACTTTGCTTTCTGGTTCGTGGTCTGCTACATACTACTGGTAACCGCTTGCGTGTCATGTTGAATAATGGAAAGTCCAGACTTAGTAAAATCATCTCTTGTTTTTGTACAACAGTCGACGATGTTTGAACTTTCTTGGGAAAAATTAGTGATCTAGGTACAACATGTTTTTTTTTTTTTTTGTTATCATAATCTTTATGTTTGGTTTCAGTTGAATGTGCTGCTAGTCCAGATTTATGTTTCCTTTCCTTCTCTACATCTTCAATACTTCTAATTGGTTAATAGAGTTGGGTGAAACGCTGAAAATGTCGTAGACATATCTGAACAAAAGGTTTTGAGTTATGTTTCCTGGTACTGAATGGCTTTTTCTTCAAACCTCTCCATGAGAAGATTTGATAACAAGGGAGAAAGGGAAGAGTGTATTGATAATACTTTCTTCTGTTCAATATGTACTTCTTGGAATTTGAAGAAAGTGCTATTGATGGAGAGATCTACAGTGTCTGGTGGAAAAAGGTCTTGTAGTAGGTGTATGATTATTTCTGTACTTGTTAAGTTGGTGGACAGCTTAACAACGTGAAGGCTTGCAAGTAGTCAGTAGGGTCTAAATTAATGTATTTAGTGCGTTCTATGAAATGTGTTCTTTATAAAAGAGGTTGTCTTGCCGATGCAGGGCAAGTCTTTATAAGGCCTTCTGGACTCCATATTTTCGTAGCTGTACTAGGAGATATCTTGACTCGACAAGTTTTATTCTCTTCACACACGTTCACCATGCTTTTGTCATCAAATTAATGGTCGTATTATGGAAATGACCCTTTAGGTCGGGATCCAGTTTTACATAGGTGCTTGTGTCATTCAGCAGAGGTGGCGTTTTTTCTATATATTCTAATAATTTTTATTAACATGCAATAGATAATGCTAAATGCAATGAACCAAAGAAACTACAAATTTACCACTTTATAATTTTGTACTAACCATGTGTACAATCCGGTACATCACTTTACTTTCATTTATCATTATCTCCCAGAGAATGACATATTTTATAATATTTAGAAAACAAGAGTATAATTTCTAACTTTACACTTTTCACTCTTAACAATCCTCCTCCTCCTTCCTATTTCGAAGCTACGGTTAACTTTTATGAAGAAAGTGGAATTAGCATACACTATTTATGTTTGGTAATTTTTATGGGTAGAAAACAAGCGTTCAATGCTGATTGTCAGATTTTTTATCCACAATATCCTGTGCATCAAAACTCTGAAACACTACTTAATGACACTAAGAAATTTCTTCAACAACACCTATCATAACAGAGACACATATTGCATAACATAACCCACCATACCACTTTACACCCCAAGTGCAATTTGAACACGTCTCATTCCCATACTACTCAGCAACCTACCACAAAACTTAAAACACATAAACAATTACAGAACATTAAACCACGAACTGTGGAAGCTATACAAATACAATTAATATAGTACCCACACCTATTTTCAAACCACTAGCATCCAGTGCCTGCTTTCCACCTTAAAAAATACCAGACATAAATAGTGTATGCTAGTGGTCGATTCGGGCTTAGGGGTCGAAAGAAAAATATAAGATATCATTGTTCGGGTAATATTTAATTTGGTTTGCTTGGATTACCTCCATCCTGAACGACAACGCAATTAAGAGTGAATCGTGGGAACAGTGACATGAATAGCACCTGTAAGATGGAGCAAGGTCATGAAAATAGTTATGGAGGCCAATCATGTAGGCCAAAATGACGTATTTACCAATAAACGGATGTCAGTGGTTCCCGCCGACGGATATCAGTGGGATTTTAATAAAAAATGCCACAAAAAATTGCCACATTATTGTTATTGTTATATAACCTGTACTAAACGGAAAATATAATATGAGAATAGCCTAAATGTAAATCGCTATATGATAAAGATAACACTTTGTCAAATAAAAAAAAAGAAATACATAAATACATATATACTTGAGTAGTCTGAAGAGTTCTCGGCCTAACAATGAAAAAATGAATTTATAATTTCAAAATTATTTTTATTTTTCAAAATCTCCCTTAAGACTAATACATTTATTCAGCGATGCTCCAGCGATATTATCGCGTCCCTGTAGTGGTTCTCAGTAAGATCTGCAAAATACCCCTCTACAACTGCAATCACCTCTTGATTCGAATCAAAAAGCTTACCAGCGAGGAAGAGATTTAGTTTAGGGAAGAGATAGAAGCGAGAGTGAACCAAATCTGGGGAATAGGGTGGATGTTCCAACAATTCATAGTGCAGATCCCTTAATTTTCCCATTGCAAAAACACCTTTGTGGGCAGGTGCATTGTCCTGATGAAAGATGATTTTTTTCTTCTGCAAACCGGGTCTTCTCTGAGAAATTTTTTCGTCTAATCTGGTTAAAAGAAAAAAATATTCCCTGGTTATCATTTTATCCTTTTCAAGATAATTAATAAACAACTAATAAATGCCTTTAGCATCCCAAAACACTGATGCCATGTCCTTCTCTTCTTTGCCGTTGAACAACCGGTTTCTTTCTACTGTTTTGACTGCTGTTTGGATTCTGGTGTGTAATGTTTAATCGAAGTCTCATCCATAGTAATACATCGACTCACAAAATCAGTTTTATTCTTGTTAAAATGCTCCAAGCTTCATGTGAGTGCGTTTTTGTGCGAGTCTAGCATCCATCTCGAGCAAAGCTTTTTCATTTGCAATTCTTCATGAAAAATATATCCTTCACGTTTTTTTGAAATGCCTACAGTCTCAGCAATTGGATGACCGAAATTTCCGGTCATCCAATACTATATCTTGTACTTGATCAATGATTTCTGGTGTTGATATACTTTTTGGATGTCATTCACGTGGATCATCTTCAAGGCTGGTACGGCCACGTTTAAACTCTGCAGTCCATTTCTTAATTGTCGAAAATGAAGGACAAGAGTACCCATAAACGTTTATGAACTTCGAATGAATTTCATTTGGCGTTAAACCTTCTTTTACAAAGTTTTAAATTTTTAATATTTTATAACCACACAATACTCAATTTTATCCATTACAAGGGATACAGACAACACTTTGGCTTCCGACTGCTGTTTAAAAGAAAATTCTTGAGAGAATTACTTGCAATTTCACATCGATGCTTATGACAGATGTACCAACTTAGAAAAAAAATTTTTTTTTCTAAGTTGGTATAATACTGATACTCCGAATCGTTCATTATTCACTATTAATGTTGTTTTCCATAATTTCAGAGCAGCAGCCAGAAACGAACATATGTGTTTGCTAATTCCAAATATTTGTAGTGGTTTTAGGATTCAGGAGTGTGGGAAGGAATCGAATGCTTTCTTATAGTCTATCCATAGCATGTTTAAGTTAGTTTTTCGTCTTTTTGAATTTAAGATCATCATTTTATTAATAAGGATCTGGTCTTTTATTCCTCTGGATTTTTGAAAATTGCTTTTTTGTTCACTCAGATATATCTGATTATCTGATAAATAGTGGTATATGGAATTTGCTATGATTGAAGTGAACAGTTTAAGCATAGTTGGTAGGTATGTTATTGGGCAACAGTTACTTGCATCTGCACCCTTATCTTTATCTTTCATGAAAAGAAAAGTGCGCACAGATGACATCCAGTCTTCCACTGAGACTGAGTGCAACAAATAATTAAATTGTTCTGCCATTCGATCCTGTTGACTGGTTAGATCTGATCAAAGTTGGAATAGCCATATAAACTACCTATACAACAAACTCAGGATAATAGCAAGCAAACTATATCGATTAAAAGATATTGCCCCGACACACACAAAAATACTAATCTATAAAGCATTATGTGAAAACATTTTAAGACACGCAATCACATCATGCGCATTCTGTGCAGACTACAAACTTATGGTTGCAGAATAAAATGGTGAAACTGATATCCTGGGAACAACCCACTCTTATGCAGGAAGCACGGACAAAACACAAAATATTTAAGGTGAAACACTTATGCCACTATACAGTCATGTTAAAACACTACTACAGCCCAACATATGGAGTAACCAGAACAACATATCAAATAACAAGACCACAGTCAACAAACTACATAACATACAAGTATAACAATCAATACGGCAAAGCCACCTGAAACTTCTACGTACCTGACATGATAAACAAACTGCCGTTCGACGACAGAAACCTAGAGACCTACAGAGAGCTGAAACAGGCGCTATATAATATTATAGCGAGAATGAAAATTAAAGAAATTCCTCTCTCTCTCTCTCTCTCACACACACACACACACACACACACACACACACACACACACACACACACACACACACACACACACACACACACACACACACACACACACACACACACACACACACACACACACACACACACACACACACACACACACACACACACACACACACACACACACACACACACAGTTAAACCGCGCACAAGTAGTAGTAGCCTTCTAAGCACCTACCTACAAACAAAGAGTAAAATCAACACCTGGCTTACGACGATTATAGAAACAAAACTACGAAACCACCGATATATATTATCTTCCTCAGATAAGCTCTGGAAAGCTTCAGGGAAGAAATCAGAAATGTCACCCAAAGAAACAAGTAAATATCATAATAGATTTAATAAAAAGTGAATCATTGCAAACTTAAACGACTCATTGTAAATATGTATGTGAAAAAAAATGTAAAACACATTTTTAATATCATTATTTATGTAATTTAAATAATATATTTTCCTAGCATTCTGTACTGAAAAAAAATATACATAGATAGATAATCGTGTAATCTATCCTGTGTAACTGAACTATAATTGATTGTAAACTATTAATAAAAACGTTATTACTTCTACTAACACATTAACTGTTGTGCTATATGACTTGCGCACTGTACAAAGTATGAGATAAATTGGAATATGAATTGAACCACATGTGAAAAATTGTAGTATTATCTCTTAAATTGTATGCAATTATATTAAATTGTATGTATTATATAAATACGTGTTATATGTATTATATAAATATATACATCATATGTATTATATAAATTGTATGTATAATTAAATTATATGTATATATAAGTAATTTAATTGACAGATAATATAGTACTTTTGAAATAAAAAAATTATTATTATATGTCTGCACTCCATGGAGTCAAAAACGTATCGCCGGAGACCCATCCTAATCGATTAATACAATACCTATCATATATCTTCTTAAACTTATTCAGTATATGGGATGCTCACAATCACCTCTGACAACTCATTAAACTCCTTTTCCTCTCTTAAAGTAAAGAACCTAGTCCGCACATCCTTATTAGCTAGACTCTTACTCAATTTTCAAGTGATCTCTTGTTTTCCCCCTTACTCCTCATGTATTGAATATTTTTTCTGTGTCAATCGTATAGTCGTAGTATCCTTTTTGTAACTCATAAGTTTCTATCATATCAGCTTTCATCCACTTTTCATCTAAACTCCAACCCGCACACATTCATCTATACTCATAGGGAACATTCCAGAGCCCTATCACCAGCTTGGTCACACGTCTCTGAATCCACTCCACCACTCCCGATCCTAAGAAAAGTAGATGGCCAAATCTGTGCAAACATGTGACAAATCTTAGCAATATAGAGCGGGATAATAACCTCGTGTCTTTACTTGTCAATGTGCTTTTCAGAATCCAAGTATTACTCTGAGCCATTTTTCCAGCTCTTGCAATATATCCTCTGAATTTCAAATCTCTATTTCCTGTAAACTTGTACCAACAATACGATCCAAAGTATATAAACTTTTCATCCCGAAGTACATTACCTTAGATTTTACATTAAATTGACAACCATTATCTTTTGCCCATTTGTACATTTGTATTTGCATCAAATGCAAATGTACAAATGAAAAGAAGGCCATAAAGTACACTGAAGTTTTTTAAGCCTTGCTTATATCGAAGAATATAATGTAAGTAGTGAAACAGTTATTTGCATAATTTCTATTCTCTGAATAGTATAAATTTTAAACTATACTCTTATAAAAGCGACATGTTTGTATTATATATATATATATTCCAATTTATTTAAATTATCCTGTAAGATATCTATATCAATCACTTTTATCAGCTGTTGCCATCTCTAGTTTTTGCATCATCGGCAAACAAATGAATATCTCCCTTCACATCTTCCGCTATATCATTAGTATACAAATTAAAGAGTAGTGGTCCTAATAGAATGTCCTGAGGCATTCTATTCAATAGAATTCCTGGGGCACTCTATTTGTCACCCCCATTCGCCTTGATTCCACTCCATATTTTGATGATTCAGAATTATTTACTTAAGATGATTATTTTAGATAACGATTCACATAATTCAGAAAACTATTCAGATAATTATTTTATTCTAATAACTCAGTTTAATTTAATCAGAGATAATCAAAGATCTGCAATCATGAGAAATCAGAAATTCATGACAAAAATGAATATTGTGGTGGTGAGACTGAAACTAAAACCAGATGTGTGTGTGTGTGTGTGTGTGTGTGTGTGTGTGTGTGTGTGTGTGTGTGTGTGTGTGTGTGTGTGTGTGTGTGTGTGTGTGTGTGTGTGTGTGTGTGTGTGTGTGTGTGTGTGTGTGTGTGTGTGTTATACTGTATATAATACGGAGCACCAAATGCAAATGTACAAATGAAAAGAAGGCCATAAAGTACACTGAAGTTTTTTAAGCCTTGCTTATATCGAAGAATATAATGTAAGTAGTGAAACAGTTATTTGCATAATTTCTATTCTCTGAATAGTATTAATTTTACACTATACTCTTATAAAAGCGACATGTTTGTATTATATATATATATATAATACAAATTTTAATATAAACTGACTAAAAACCCGAGAATTATAACAAAATGAGATTTATTTGAAAAACGCAACATGTTTCGTCGAGATTGACTTCATCAGGCGTTAAGAACATAGAAAGATATTAAAAGACTCTGAAAATAACATTGAGACACTCTAAAGCTATACAATTATAAAGTTATAATATTCGACTGTGAATTACAGTTATTATGAACTTGAGCTATAGTCTGTGTTAAAGTTCTATTGTTGTACACTTGTGCGTGTCTGGAACCACGTGATCTCCAGTACATTTGCCATTATGAGGTAGAACGCCGCATTGTAGAGTCAAAAGAAATCACCTTGGACCCGCTTCATGTGAACAATAATGTCAGCTATAATTTGTCTGACTCTTTCAGCTGTACTATCAGATACTGGAGATCGCGCGGTTCCACACACGCACAAGTGTACAACAATAGAACTTTAACACGGCCTATAGCTCAAGTTCATAATAACTGTAATTCACAGTCGAATATTATAACTTTATAATTGTATAGCTTTAGAGTGTCTCAATGTTATTTCTCAGTGTCTCAATATATATATATATATATATATATATATATATATATATATATATATATATATATATATATATATATATATATATATATATATATATATATATATATATATATGTATATATATATGTATATATATATATATATTTGGTATAAATCTTGTACTGAAGATTTGTACCAAAATCGTACCTAATGAGGTTAACTAATCGAGTCCTTTTTGTTAGGAGAAACTGAAGTAAATAATTCCTCTTTGGCTTGATTGTTATTTTAAAAATCGTTATTTAGGACTTACATTAAAATTTACCCAGTGATTCCAATTATAGTTTCAATTGGATCGACCATTTAAATGAATACAACAAAATTATGTAAAATAAAATTACGCTTACAGCATATATTCGCTGCCCGAATTAAAATTATTATCTTTCTCATTTATTGTGGCTTCTCCTCTCCATGTGAGTTTGTGCACCTATTTGTATTGGAGGATATTCTTGGTAGTGACTGTCCACATCCTTAACAAAAATTGACGTGTATTTTCCGTTATTATTGGCTATGATCTTTTCTCCAAACTTTCCCATAATATTTCTGCTGTCTGTTATTCTTTTCCTACACTGATTTCCAACAAGACAGATTTTTTCCCATTTATTTGTATCAGTTGCATTCTCTAAAGATTCAAAAATATTCCTCCACTTCTTCCTTAAAAGCACTTTCTGTGGGACCATAGCCACAAATAAATAGGTCTCATCGTCCAGTTCTCCATTCTGAGGTTTTCCCATTGAAATTCACGAAGACAGCCAAGATTTGTTTATTAGGCTAGCTAAATCTGCTTGATTTTGTGCATTGTAAAATTTGTGAGATGTATTCATTGCGAAAGTTGAACGATTTGTGGAAGGAGAGCTAAATTGGTGAGAAGGCCATCATTGGTGCCGTTAACAATATATGGTTTTATTATCCAATTTAAGTAAATATAACGTTTTACTTAATTCTTAATAACTCAGTCTATTTTCCACACTTATAAAATATTAAATACAATAATTTAATGCAAAATAATTTAAAACTAATGCAATTAGGGAGCATGCAGACGAGTGTGTGTGTGAACATCCATTAGGCGAATGAGTGTGTGAAACAAAAATGGATATTCAATTTAAGGTTTAGAGGAGGCTGGGAATATAATGGGTTGCTACAGGTTATATATAGTAATGCTAGGAATAAGAGGGAAGAGTGTTTGTCATTTGCGTTAGTGAAACCTCGCCAAAAGTTATAGGCATTACTGAGAATTGGTTAACAGCACATATCATAGTTGCAGAGATAGAATGCATGGAATTTAGTATTTTCAGGGAGGATAGGATTAGACAAAGCAGGGATGGGGTAATGTTAACGATGACAGATGAATTGCAGCCAACAAGAATAGGAGTCAGTCATACAGATGGCAATTCTTTTGAGTCAACTTGATGTAAGATAGAGGCCAATAAGGCACAATATAAACAATAGAGTCTGTACGCTAGAAGATGACAGGGATGATGTGGAACACATGCATCAGCATATTAGTACACTGGATGCAAGTCGAGTAATTATTATGGGAGACTTTCACTTCAGAGATATAAATAGGAAGGAAGAAAGATCGCAGGAAGGAAGTGGAATTTATACACTTACTAAGAGATAATTATTTGAAGCAGAATTGTTGCATAGCAGACTAGAGGTATGAGAGTTTTGGATTCTGTTAGAAGACCTGCTCATAACTAAGGTAGTTGCCTCCAAATAGGGAAAGTGATCATGTGGACTTGACCTGGGAGGTAGCAAAACATTTGAAAACTCCTGTTAAGAAGGGGTTGTAGAACTAGCTGATCAGGTTGGCTGAGTAGTTAGCGTATTCACTCTCCCGGCTGTGGGTTCAAATCTCGCCACAGGTTTAAATGTTTGTGATTGTCTTTCTAACTATCTGTAGAAAGGGAATCTACAACCCTACCGCTTCTTCTAACCGAAGACTTCACCCCTAAAACCCAAAACCCAGTGCAGTACGGAAGTGACCATGCAGCGTCAAAATTACGTCACATGTGAATAACTAACAATTATGTCGAACTATAAGGCAATTGATTATCATACATTCAGGAGGCAGATTGAAGAAATACTTCCCATTGATAACCCTCCGGATTATTCCGATGGGAGATAATCCGGAGACATCAATGTCAATATTGAAAGATGTTGAAAGTTATCTTGTATGCCGAGAAGTGGAAATTTTATAAGGCTTTCATTTTGCCGTTTCCTGAGGTTAGGAAGTAGTCGATCTTTGGCATGGGCCAGTAGGATTTTTTCATTCATAAATGTGGTAAGAACAACATCTAAAGGATTAAACTAAATTTATCATATCAATGTCAATAATCAAATAAGTTGAATACACACCCCTTACATGAGGCATTTTAATACATTAAACCACAGATAGAACCAATTTTACCAAAGTGAAAAAATATTGTATTTATTGAAGATCGGTAATATATTTGTGCATACTATTTAAACAGCAGTTCAGTGCAGAATTTTTAAGAAGTATTTGAATTTCGTGGAGATTTTTATTTATATATATAGTTAGATATAGACAACATATGTAGATAAAATATATATTTAAATATATATACTATATGTAAGTAAAATATAAAATTACATATATATATATATAATGTATATTATGTAGACATAATGTAGATTTATATAACTGTTCATGTGTTGCCCTGTGGAAAAGGGATTCGTTTCCATAGCGTTTAGCTGCCTAAAGACACACTGTGATAAGTTATCTTGTATGCCGAGAAGTGGAAATTTTATAAGGCTTTCATTTTGCCGTTTCCTGAGGTTAGGAAGTAGTCGATCTTTGGCATGGGCCAGTAGGATTTTTTCATTCATAAATGTGGTAAGAACAACATCTAAAACTCGACTTTAAAAATAAAAATTCACCCTATATATATATATATATATATATATATATGTTAAGGATACCAAGCAATTTTAAACCTGGTTTTACTCCATTTCCCAAGTAAGCAAACAGACCAAAAGTCAAGTTTGCGCCTGCAATTGATGCAAGTCTAACTGATCCCACAGGTAGTGCAATCAGGGCAACTCGTGGCAAAGGTGGAACAAGCTCCGATCACTAATCTTAATATTTACCCTTAATGCCAAAACACATCTCATCTCCAAGAAGGGGATGTATGATGTTTTGTATTAAAGGCAAGGGGCCACTACCCAGACCGGTTTCGACCTTTATTGAGGTCTCATCAGTGGGAGCTAGGCTAGAAATACCAAGATTTAGTAATACAGAGCTTGTAAGTATTTCACCAAAATAAGTTACCATAAGGTGTTTTAACCTTATTAAATAAAAATCTCTGGAGGAGATATAAATGTAGAAAGTATTTTTACCTTGGGTATAAATATGCACTACCTGTGGGATCAGTTAGACTTGCATCAATTGCAGGCGCAAACTTGACTTTTGGTCTGTTTGCTTACTTGGGAAATGGAGAAAAACCAGGTTTAAAATTGCTTGGTATCCTTAACATATTTATACCCAAGGTAAAAATACTTTCTACATATATATATATATATATATATATATATATATATATATATATATATATATAGAAAGTATTTTACCTTGGGTATAATATATAATAAATGTTAAAGATACCAAGTTATTTTAAACCTGGTTTTACTCCATTTCCCAAGTATACAAACAAACAAACAAGTCAAGTTTGCGCTTGCAAGTCTAGTTGATCCTGCACGTAGTGTAAGACCAAGGCAACTCATGGTAAAAGTAGAATAAGCTCTGATCACTAATCTTAATATTTACCCATAATGCAAAGCACATCTACTGGAAGAGATGTATGATGCTTTGTATTAAAGGCAAGGGGCCACTACCCAGACCGGTTTCGATCTTTATTGAGGTCTCATCAGTGGGAGCCAGGCTAGAAATACCAAGATTTTAGTAATACAGAGCTTATAAGTATTTTAGCAGAACAATTTACCGTAAGGTGTTTTAACCTTATTAAATAAAGATTTCAGGAGGAGATATAAATGTAGAAAGTATTTTACCTTGGGTATAATATATAATAAATGTTAAAGATACCAAGCTATTTTAAAACTGGTTTTACTCCATTTATATATTATACATTTTATCCAAGATAAAATACTTTCTATATTTATATCTCCTCCTGAGATTTTTATTTAATAAGGTTAAAACACCTTATAGTAACTTGTGCTGGTAAAATACTTATAAGCTCTGTATTACTAAAATCTTGGTATTTCTAGCCTGTCTCCCACTGATGAGACCTCAATAAAGGTCAAAACCGATCAGGGTAGTGGCCCCTTGCCTCTAATACAAAGCATCATACATCTCCTCCAGGAATTGCAGGCGCAAACCTGACTTGTTTGTCTGTTTGCTTACTTGGGAAATGGAGTAAAATCAGGTTTAAAATAACATTTATTATATATATATATATATATATATATATATATATATATATAGGCCTCCAATAATCAGGGCGTTGGTTTCACACTGAGCGATAATATTCATCTCCCACCTAAAGACATTCGCAAACATTCACGCCCCAACTGGATTCGAACCCGCGATTCCCGTTGGAGAAGTAGACTAACCACTCGGCTAGGTGGGTGGCAATATGACAAATGTTAAGATTTGGGGACAAGAGATGTCTGCAGTTTTCTGCTGTATTCTCTCTCTCTCTCTCTCTCTCTCTCTCTCTCTCTCTCTCTCTCTCTCTCTCTCTCTCTCTCTCTCTCTAAAAAGTCTTTGTTCATTGATAGACGGAACACAGTATCCATGAAGGTTTATAGGATGGGGACCATCTACCAATCTGTCTTCAAAGGGTTAGTTACGGCTGAAGAAGCTTCACCACCCTTTAGCGAATAAAAGGCGTGTTGTCGTTATTGTTGTTGTTGTGTTATTGTTATTGTTGTTATTATTATTGTTGTTGTTATTTTTTTTAATGAAATTTATTTGAATCGTAATTTTCAAGTAGATTTAAAATCGTGATTCAATTTCAACTGTGGTTTTAATTTTTGAAGATAAAAACTGGTAAATAACATTGAAATCGAAACCATTACAACGTTTGTAGTGGAACAGGTGACAAAGTGGTTACGACGGATTACTATGTCAGTATTATCAAAATGGACTTTGAGTAGCTACCGTTGTGCAATCTGTATCACGAGTAGCTCAATTTGATGAGCACGTGGCATAAAATCGCTGTTAATCACCAGCTGATAGGTGAGTGCTGTTATTAGCAAACAAACAACAGGTCAGTAAATAAATCGTCTATTACCATTTTAATGCGAAATATTATTATTTTTAACGTGGACTGTATCACAACAAACGATAACTGTATGCCTCTGTAACGCAATTGGAAGAGCTACAGGACACTGCGTCTCTCGGTTTCGAAAAGACCTGAATTCGAATTTCGCTAGAGGAGTTTTTATTATTATTATTATTATTATTATTATTATTATTATTATTATTATTATTATTATTAGGAAGAACAAAGAAACGCACCTAAAGCAGCCACATACGACGCAGCCGATTATACCGGAGGCAAAATCAGACGACGAACTGAACAGACAAAAAAATGCAGGTGAGTCCTATAATTTCAACTCTTTAAATATACTAACAGGAAATCTAGAGACCATAAAAGCCAGCTTAATAGACCTTGTGCAAGAACTCTTTAACAAACAGAACGAACAAATAACAAAAAATCTAGCGAATATGAAGATTTGGTAAAACATAATAATTTAGCAGTTATAGAAGTGTTGCAAACGGTAAAAGACATTAAAATGAGCATTAACACACTAAGTGACAGGCAACACAATTTGATGAAAGAGACATCCGAACTCCGACAAGAACTTCATTCTCTAAAACTACAATACGAACGTTTAAATCAGCAACAACATAAAAAAGATCTTGTCATAAAGGGTCTTCCTGAAACTGCACCTACAGAAAACCTCATAGACGTGGTTTTAAAATTAGGCCATGTAATTGATATCCCCCTACAGCTTAACGACATTCAGACCGTAAATCGGATTCCTAGGAAGAGCAAAAACCAAGGCTCGCCACGACCTGCACCAGTCATAATTCGTCTTAAGAGCAAGTCCAAAAGAGACAATCTCATAAAAGCTAGCAGGCAGAAAAAATCAGTTGCCAAGGACTTGAACGCACAGCAAGACAATACACCCATCTTCCTATCCGAATATTTAACACTATTCAACCAGAATCTGTTGTACCAAACAAAGAAAGCAAAAATGGAAAAAATTACCAATTTTCGTGGACCAGAGATGCCAAGATATTCATAAGGAAGTCACGAACTTCAAAGCCGATACAAATTAAAAGCACAGAAGACATAGAAAGGCTGCCACGGTGAAGAAAAAGGCCTCCAAAAAAGTTCAAAAAGAAGCCCACAATAAAAAAGAATGTGAACTATCAAGACAGATGCAATAACACACACACACACACATATATATATATATATATATATATAACCAGTATCACCCTCAGATAAGCTAATTACAAAGCTTCGAGTGTGCAGTTGATATACATCCCAGTAGTAGTATTTATCGAACATTATTCACTTAACATTCTGTAATGAATTCTAGTAGTAAACAGAAAATGTGATAGTAATACTTCAGTTATATATTTAAGTTTAAAATTATATATTTAATTTACATATTTAAATTAAAAAAATTATTATTATGTAAACTGCAACATAAGTAATATTGTTTAACTTGTGAGTTACTAAGTGTAAAGTATTACTATGATTATTATTAATAATACACACTTTTTACTCTTGTGTCAATGAGAAATTCCGCAAATGATAATGATATTAAGAGTAATTATAATTCTTACTGAACCATTTTGCAAGAAAAAGTTGCATTGTATATATTAGTATATATACAATGCAACTTTATAATATTAGTATATTATAAAGTTGCAACCTAAATATTAGTATATTCATATAATTATTTGAGAGATAATAAACTATTATTATTAAAAAAAAATTATTATTATCATCATTATTCGTTTAAAGGTGAGTTGCCCTATCTCATACGGAGTAAGCAAGTATTTCCCTCCCGAAAACTTTGGTTTTTCGTCCCACAGATAGAAAAATCGGCCAGAAACCCTACTGATAAAAAATTCTATTGGTTGGCGGTAGATGGTGTTGTGTTGCCTAACCATACTTAATTAGTAGAGACAGTGGGGTTTTGTGCATTGGATTGCCCTTCCGCGACGAGTCCTTTGAGCTAACACGCAATGATAATAATAACAGTGATGATGATGAATCTATGTCAGGAGATGCGACATTATTAGTGTTACTGTTAAACTTGCTGACAGGATTTTTCATCACACTTCATAAGCCACACCACTAGTATAAACCATAACCATAAATAGCAAATCTGAGATGAAATTTCAAGCGAGTTTGAGCTTAATAACTAAGAATTGGAAATAACGTATTCTCATATTGGGGAAGCAGGGTTTTTTTCTCCAGGAAACGTGTGTTTTTCATCCCACATAGGTGTTACACAGTTGTCAAGCTAAGAAGTGATTAGAAAAAGAATCTACGTGAGCCACTTACCTTTTAACGTTCCTTTATGATTCTTCAGGTAACAGTGCTGCTGCATATTCAGATAAGAAACGATTCGTTATAATGAAAAAGATTCCAC
Source organism: Typopeltis vanoorti (assembly GCF_054136105.1). Classification (NCBI taxonomy): domain Eukaryota; kingdom Metazoa; phylum Arthropoda; class Arachnida; order Uropygi; family Thelyphonidae; genus Typopeltis; species Typopeltis vanoorti. The sequence continues at coordinate 79,021,566 of NC_143553.1, read as the reverse complement.
CTTTTTTCCTGAAATAATATTTTTATATGGCTCCTATACAAGAATAAATGTAAACTAATAACCAATTATTAATCTGGGTGGGATATTGATTTTTTTCTATTTTTCTAAATTAATTTTATTCAGTTTTGTATTTTTGATATTTTTTACATAGTCCGCAAATTGCTCTATAAACAATTTTTTAAGCTACTTAAGCCCTTCAATAAGCAGGCTTATTGAAGGACTCTTTCACCGGACGATGATATTTATCTGCCACCTAAAGGCAATCCTACTGCGGATTTGAAACTGTAGCCGATTAGTTAGAGAGAGGAAAATATTCTCTCTCACTAATCGACCTGGTTAACTATTCGGTTAACCAGGCCGAATGTATATCTACAATACGATTGACGAAATAATGCAATAGGCATTATTCCACACTCTTATAGAATTAAATGGCTTGTCTTTTCCTTAGAACATATGAAACTCTACGATAAGTTGGAATTTAATTGTTCAGGGTCGTAACAGGATTAACATTTTAAATGAATGATTTATGTCACCTCGTATTTGTATTTGCATTACGAAGCTCTTTACTCAGCTGTGACCGAGACTTCATCAAGTAAACGCAAGCTACGTTACACGTGCCATTTTGACTTGTTTTACAGATCTTATTTACTTTGTTCCCTGATGATTTCTTTGTAATAACGCTAAATATAAGGAAGTTAAAAATTCTTTTTTTTTTTTACACTTACAAACCACTATATAATCATGATAATTTCAGTTATGTACAGTGCAAGGACTCAGTGAAGAAACTATAAAATATCTCTGTGACAATGAGATAATAAAGAACTGGGTCCTAGACACCTGTTCTGATATCGAAAATGTAACCAAAGTACGGGTATTAAATGCGCAGTTGGTTACAACTTCGTTACCTGCAAAGGCATTGAAAAGCTATACACCGATTTTGTAGATTACAGGAAAAAAAATTTTTTTTTAGAGTTTGATATTTCAGCTGAGGTCAACTTAAATAACTAATTACAGTATATTTTTGTCCTAAATAAAATCCCAAATAATAATCTTTGGTTCCAAAAAATTAATAGATTTCTATAATTATTAGGAGGTGAACTCGCTTTCACCCAAGATAAAAAGAATGCAAAATAAGCAGACGCCATCAGTGGATGTTTATTGCGCGGATTATTATTATTATTATTATTATTATTATTTTATTAATATTATTATTATTAATATTATATTTTTTTAATTGATCGCTCAAATATTTACATATGTATAATTATCATCTTGAGTAAAATTTAGTATATATTTTACAAGATTCATCACTGAGTGCTACATATAATGAGATTTCGATAATATTGATGATAACATAGTATTTGCTATTTTTTAAAATAATCACAGTAATAATTTACAGTTATATAGTTACAGAGTTACACAAGTTAAATAATATTACATGTTGTAGTTTACTTTTTTTTTTCCAAGTTTGAGAATGCGATTATACACAGCATTTACACATATGCAATTAAAATATTATATTTCCTAATTCTCACAAACGTATAATGTATAACTCATTATTTACATAATATTTTAATAATAATAATGTTTTATTACATTATTTTTTCTTGTTACATAGTAATATTATATTAATGATATTATCACATATTAATAATAATAATATTTTTTATTTATTTTTTTTTAAAAAAAACATTTTATTATGTCTCAGTATAAGTTACATACTATAATAATATTTACAATATTTACAATAAGGATTATACAGAATTTTTGAATTTAGAAGATACATAATAATAATAATAATAATAATAATAATAATAATAATAATAATAATAATAATAATAATAATAATAATAATAATAATAATTTATTTATTTTATTTCTTTTATTTATTTATTATTTTTTTATGTCTCAGATGAGTTGCATACATAGTTGCTGTAGTAATTATATATATATATATATATAATATTTATAACGCATTACAAGTGTGTATAACAGATACTTGCAAGTTAGTAATTTTCTTCCTCAAAGCTTAGCAGAACTTATCTGAGGAAGATAATAGATGACAGAGGGTGGTGGTTTCATGGTTGTGTTCCTGTAGTGGTCACTAGACAGGTGTTGATTTTACTGTTTGTTGGTATGTGCTTGAAAGACTTCGACTGCTATTACAGTTTAACTTTCTTTTTTTTTTGTGCAAATAGGGTTGGATTTAGACATGGTGTGTTTGTTTCTTTGTGTTCTTGTAGGGATAGTTTTTGAGAGGGGGTTTGTCATAGGTTTGTGTGTGTGTGTACGGGTGTGGTGGGGGAGAGAGAAACAGGAATTGCTCTAATTTTCATTCTCGCTATAATATTTATATAGTGCCTGTTTCAACTCTCTGCATGTTCCTAGGTTTCTGTTGTCGAACGGCAGTTTGTTTATCATGTCAGGTACGTAGAAGTTTCGGGTGGCTTTGCTGTAGTGATTGTTGTACTTATATGTTATGTAGTTTGTTGACTGTGGTCTTGTTATTTGATATGTTGTTCTGGTTACTCTATATGTTGGGCTGTAGTAGTGTTTTAACATGACTGTGTAGTGGCATAGGTGTTTCACCTTAAATATTTTGTGTTTTGTCCGTGCTTCCTGCATAAGAGTGGGTTGTTCCCAGAATATCAGTTTTATCATTTTAACTTGCAACCATTGTAGCCTGTTAAGTCTGTAGTCTGTACAGAATGCATATGATGCATATCTTAAATTGTTTTCACATAATGCTTTATAGATTAGTATTTTATGTGAGTTGGGGCAATGTCTTTTAATCTGTTTAGTTTGCTTGCTATTATCCTAAGCTTGGTATGTAGGTAGTTTGTATGGCTATTCCAACTTTGATCAGCATCGAAGTGAAGTCCAAGATAGCGTGTTGTTTTCACCTGTGTGATGGTTGTGATTTTAGTTTCTGAACTTTGTGTATAGGAGGATGAATGTTTGATAGTGAGATATTTAGTTTCTATGGGCAGGGTTTGGGGATTTTTGAATATCATTAGCTTTGTTTTTCCAGGGTTTATGTATATGCCATTTTCGGTTAACCAGTTAGTGATTTGATTGATGTCGTGTTGCATATTTTTGTAAGCGATATTTGCATTGTTGTGAATGGATACTATGGCCGTTTCGTCTGCATACTGGAAGATTTTACTTTTTAGGGGGAGTTGGCTTATGTCGTGTGTGTATATGTTAAATAGAATGGGAGATAGGACAGCTCCTTGCGGTACTCCACAGGTTACATGTACCTCTTTGCTGTATGCTGATCCTATACGTGTGATGTGCTTTCTGTTTTTTCGTGTATGCTTTAAACCACTGGAGTAGACGACCTCCAATTCCGATATGGGTAAGTTTCGTTATCAAGGTTTTATGTGTTAGTGTGTCAAATGCTTTTGTTAGGTCAATGAACACCACTAATTTTATTCTGTTATTATCCAATGCAGCGTTTATTAGATCTGTGAAATCTTCCAGGAGTTTTGCTGTTCCTTTATTTTTTTGAAAGCCATATCGTGTTTTGGGTATGATTTGAAATTTTTCAACGTATGTGGAGAGTTTCTGATGTACAATGCGCTCCATAATTTGGTTGATTACAGGCAGAGTGGCGATAGGTCTGTAATTACTTATTATGTTTCTTTTTCCCTGTTTGTGTATGGGTGTGATTAATGCAGTCTTCAGTGTTTCAGGTATGTGTCCCGTTTCGAAGATTTTATTTAACAGTTTTTGTATAACTGGAAGTAGGTCGGTTGAGTGTTTCTTGATGTCTTTTGGTCTGATTCCGTCTATCCCAGGTCCTTTGTTAGGATTAATTTGTTGAATTGACAGTGATAGTTCTTCTTTTGTTACTGTGGGGAACCACATCGACTGGGTTGCTCGTGGACCTAGTGGAGAATCTTCGTTTGTGTGAGGAAAGGTTGTTTCTTGTAGCTTTTGGACAGAGTTCACGAAGTGCTGATTAAAGTTGTTTGCCAACTGTTTGAGGGATTTGGGATCGCAGTGGTTCTGTGTATATTGTCCAGCATTTCATTAATCAGGTGCCAGGTTTCCTATATATCATTCTGAGCTGTTGTTAATTTGTTGCTGTAATAGTTTCTTTTTGCCGTTCTAATCTGGGTTGTTAGGAGATTCCGTTTTCTTTTGTATTCAGCTTTTAAAGCGATATTGTTCGGCGACTTCTTAAGGTGTTTCTATAGGGCATCTTTTCTTTGTATGTCTGTTAGTAGGTTGTCTGTTATCCATGGATTTTGTTTCGTTTGGGGGCGTATTTTTATTTTTGTTAATGCTTTGTTATATATTTTGTTAAATGCAAGTTTAAGATTATTATATACAGCTTCAGCAGAGTCTAAAGATGCTATCTGCATCCAGTCTGTTTTTCTGATTTCATCGTTCACTATTGCTTCGTTTACAATGCTATGATACTGTTTTGTAGTCTCAGTGATTTTTATGGGTTCTGGTTCAGTGTGTAACTGCAATGCTGTGAAATAATGGTCTGCTAGTTCGCATGTTATGACGGCTGCTGTGTGGCTGTTTGGAGGGGCCCTTATATTTATATGATCAATGCAGGTTGAGGTTGTTGTGTTTCCGACTATATCTTCTCGTGTATATGACTGTATGGATGGGGTTATGTTATATGCCGATAATAGGTCTAGGTATTGTTCTGTGTTGTTATTTATGTTCCTAATGTTTATATTAATGTCTCCTATTATTATCAAGTATTTTGAGGTGCCTACTTTCGTGGCTGAAAGCCATCTGTTTAGTTCTAGGAATTTTGTGGTGTTTACGTTGGATGGTCTGTATATTGGAGTTCAGGGAGTTTTCTTGTTTGATGTTTTTTATTTCGATGCATATGTTTTCTGCGTATTCTAATTTATAGTTTATTTCTGTTACTTCAAGTTTATGTTTGGTAAATATTATTATACCACCGCCTCGTTTTGTTTGTCTGCAGTGTTTGTGTTGTTGGAAGTGTGGCATTTGGTAGGAGGATGCCTCTTCGTTTGTCGTATATAGTTCAGTCAGTATTGAAATGTCTATTTCGTCTATATCTTCCTTCAGATAAGCTTGCAGGGTCAGCCAGTATTTTAGAATGCTTCTGATGTTGATGTGGAGAATAGATAGTCCTCTTTTGGGGATTGTCAGTTGTTTCCATTCTGTTATTGATTTCAGAATGTGGCACTTATCATGTTCCGGGGTGATTACGTCTGCTTGATGGTGTGCATTCATGTTGGTTGGTGTGCTGTTTTTCTTTACAAGTTGTCAATATTCCTTTCGATGTGACAGCCTGTTGAGGTCATCTACGGATTTTATTTCGAATGGTTTTGCGTCTTGTGTCTTTCTAAGGAATATTTTGCTGTCTCTTATCGTATAAACTGGTAATTGTTTTCTGTTTTTACTTTCCTTGCTTGGTAGAATATTTTCTGATAGTGTGGCGTAAGGTATTCAGACAAGTATATTGGGGTATTGTCGTGGCTTTCAGATCCTTTACTACTGGATTTTTAATCCTGCTAGCTTTTATAAGTGTAGTTTTTGTTAGGCTGTTGGTGAGTCGTACTACGACGGGAGAAGGACGGGTATTATTTTCTCTTTTCCTTTTTTGTGGTAACCGATGCACTGACTGGATGTCTCTTGATTCAATGGTAGAGCCGATTTTTTGGCATAGTTGTATTACAGTGTCTCATAGATGTTCCGTAGCTATTTCTGGGAGACCATTTATAAGGAGTTCATTTTTGTGCTGCTGTTGGTTTGAGAGCTCGTACTGTTGCTTTAAAGAGTTTAGTTCTTGCCATAGGTCCGTTGTCTCTTTAATTAAATTATGCTGTCTTTCAGTTAGCTCTTTGACGCAGTTTTTAATTTCTCTAACGGTCTGTACCATACCTTCTACCGAGTTATTATTAAATTATAAATAAATAAAAAAAATATTAATAATAATAATAATAATATTATTATTATTATTATGTACATCAGAAACTCTCCACATACGTTGAAAAATTTCAAATCATACCCAAAACACAATATGGCTTTCAAAAAAATAAAGGAACAGCAACACTCCTGGAAGATTTCACAGACCTAATAAACGCTGCATTGGATAAAAACAGAATAACATCAGTGGTATTCATTGACCTAACAAAAGCATTTGACACACTAACACACAAAACCTTGTTAACGAAACTAACCCATATCGGAATTGGAGGTCGTCTACTCCAGTGGTTTAAAGCATACACGAAAAATAGGAAGCACATCACACGTATAGGATTAGCATACAGCAAAGAGGTACATGTAACCTGTGGAGTACCGGAGCTATCCTATCTCACATTCTATTTAACATATACACACACGACATAAGCCAACTTCCCCTAAAAAGTAAAATCTTCCAGTACGCAGACGACACGGCCATAGTAGCCATTCACAACAATGCAAATATCGCTTACACAAATATGCAACACGACATCAATCAAATCACTAACTGGTTAACCGAAAACGGCATATATATAAACCCTGGAAAAACAAAGCTAATGATATTCAAAAACCCCCAAACCCTGCCCATAGAAACTACATATCTCACTATCAAACATTCATCCTCCTATATAGAAAGTGCAGAACCTAAAATCACAACCATCACACAGGTGAAAACAACACGCTATCTTGGACTTCACTTCGATGCTGATCAAAGTTGGAATAGCCATACAAACTACCTACATACCAAGCTTAGGATAATAGCAAGCAAACTAAACAGATTAAAAGACATTGCCCCAACCCACATAGAAATACTAATCTATAAAGCATTATGTGAAAACATTTTAAGATATGCAATCACATCATACGCATTCTGCGCAGACTACAGACTTAAGAGGCTACAATGGTTGCAAGATAAAATGGTAAAACTGATCTGGGAACAACCCACTCTTATGCAGGAAGCACGGGCAAAACACAAAATATTTAAGGTGAAACACCTATGCCACTACACAGTCATGTTAAAACACTACTACAGCCAACCAGAACAACATATCAAATAACAAGACCACAGTCAACAAACTACATAACATATAAGTACAACAATCACTACAGCAAAGCCACCCGAAACTTCTATGTACCTGACATGATAAACAAACTGCCGTTCAACAACAGAAACCTAGGAACATACAGAGAGCTGAAACAGGCACTATATAAATATTATAGCGAGAATGAAAATTAGAGCAATTCCTGTTTCTCTCTCCCCCACCACACCCGTACACACACACACAAAGCTATGACAAACCCCCTCTCAAAAACTATCCCTACAAGAACACAAAGAAACAAACACACCATGTCTAAATCCAACCCTATTTACACAAAAAAAAGAAAAAAAAAGTTAAACTGTAATAGCAGTCGAAGTCTTCCAAGCACGTACCAACGAACAGTAAAATCAACACCTGGCTTGTGACCAGTATAGGAACATAACCATGAAACCACCACCCTCTAATCATCTATTATCTTCCTCAGATAAGCTATGCTAAGCTTCGAGGAGGAAAATTATTAACTTGCAAGTATCTGTTATTCACAATTGTAATGCGTTATAAATATTATATATATATAATTATACAACAACTATGTATGCAATTCATATAAGACATAAAAAAAACATTGCTAATATTAATAATAAATAAATAAATCAATAAATAAAATAAATAAATATTATTATTATTATTATTATAATTATGTATATTCTATATTCCAAAATTCTGTATAATCTTTATTGTAAATATTAGAAGAAAATGTGTTGTAAATACATAATATAGAGGCAAAAAAGTATTTTTTAAAAAATTTCTAATTGAAATCCAATGTAGAAAATGTAGCACTTTGTGCTGAATTCTCCAAAATTATAAGTTGCAATGTCCCTCAAGATGTTTATTGTATGTGTTAATATTTTAGCAGATCAATAAAAAAAAATATTATTTACATGGTATGATTGGTAAGAGCTAGACCTTTTATACATACATACATAAATGGCCAAGCCATCCATCAATCTTTAAGGCCCACCTTTCCTAATTGGGTTGTGGGGGCAGTAGCTGCAAGACGAACTTCCAATGGTCACGATCGTACGCCACCAAGCTCAGGTGTTCTCGTGGGACTCCCAAACGTGTCCACCCAAGGTTTTGGATATAATCTATCCAGCGAGTCCTTGGTCTTCCATGTCGCCTCCCACCCTCTGGCTTGGCAAAGAGAGCCTGCTGGGAGAGCCTTTCTTGTGGCATTCTGACCAGGTGCCGGTACCAACGTAACTGTGATCTCTCAACACAGAGAAGCAACGGTTGATTATTGAGGGTTTCCCGAATTGCAGAACTTCTGACTCTGTCGAGTCTTGTCAGCCCCGCAATCACTCGAAGGAATCTCATTTCAGCCGCTTGGATTCGCGTCCGCATTCTTTCAGTCATTACCCAACTCTCATGGCCATAGGTGAGGATGGGGACATACACTGTATTGAAAACATCCAGCTTTACCTTCTGGCTTAACTTCCACTTCAATACTACCGAACGGCCAAGCTCCCGCAATATTGCGCTTGCTGAGCCAATGCGAGTATCTAGCTCTTCGTCCCACTTTCCATCACTCGTGAATATTGACCAAAGGTATTTAAGCTTCTCCACCTGCCTCAGTGGGACTCCACTCATATGTAGAGTGTGCAGAGATGGTTGTCTTGAGACCACAAATGTTTCAGTTTTGGCCACACTGATCTTCATTCCAGCTTCTGCACAAACAGCTACAAACCTATCCAGGATCCGCTGTAGGTCATCTGTGGAAGAGCTAAGTAGAACTATGTCATCTGCAAAAAGCAGACGTCCAATGCTACATCTTCCAATTCTGACACACTCACTGCCTCGGCTGTGCCTATCAATCCAGTCCATAAATGTTATGAAAAGGAGGGTTGACAGAACACACCCTTGGCGGAAGCCAACGGAGACTGTGAAAGGTCCAGACTTTGTGCTGTTTACCCTGACACAAAACTCCGGGCATTCACACAGGGACTTGATGGCAGCTATAGTTGGCCATCTACTCATTACTCCTGTACTATATGCCAAAGCTTATCCCAAGGAACCGGTCATATGCCTTCTCCAAGTCCACAAAACATGTGTAGACATTCTTGGCATATTCCCAAGATTTCTCGAAGACTTGCCTTAAAGTGAAGATTTTGTCAGTTGTCCTTCTACCAGGACGAAAGCCACATTGTTCTACCTGTAACTTTGACTCAACTATGCTCCTGCACTTTCTTTCCAAGCACCTTGCATATACTTTCCCAGACAGGCTAGGCGGAGAGAGATGCACGATAGTTGCTGCAATCTCTCTCTCTCTCTCTCTCTCTCTGGTCTCGCTTCTTGAAGACTGGTATTATTATGCCTATCTGCCATTGCTTTTGGTGTGCTCGCCCTAATATCCAAGCAGCTTGAGACACTCGAGCAGCCAAAGAAGGCTGTCTCGATTTAAGGCTTTTAGCGTTTCGGACCGAATTTCATCATCATCACCAGTAGCCTTGCCCGATTTTAGTGATTTTATTGCTAAATTGACCTCTTCTGCTGTGAGATTAGTCATCGCTTCGATCTGCACTTGGATGTCCACAACTGCTAGGTCACCTGGGTTAAGAAGGCTCTCCAAGTATTCCCTCGATCTCGGAGGATATCTTTCTCGGCCATCAGAGGCCTTAATTGCCCCTGCTGTGCATGATTTCCTCGAAGGATGCGGATGATCTGCCAGAATACTCTTTTTTTGCATTTGCATAGGATGAGTCTAATCTTTCTCCAAAGGATTCCCAAGCGTTCTGCTTTGCTGTCTTGAAAAGCTGTTGCTGCTGCCCCAGCAGCAGCAACAGCTTTTCGTGCCTCAGTGTACCGGAAACGCATCTCAGGTGACCTGACCCTAAGCCATGTTAGGTAGGCCTCCTTTTTTGCCCAGACAGCTTTTTGGACCTCTTGGTTCCACCAGTGAGAAAAGGTGTCCTTTTCTCACTGCTCGTCGCTACGCCGAGTCGTTTCTGCTAGAGCATGAGAGTGCAGAGGCAGTGACAACAATTCTGAACAGCTCTCACTCCCCCTCAACATCTGCAGTATGCTCTTTGAACCTGGAGGAAATGTCATCTGCAAAATTCTTCCTCACAGCCTCAGTTTCCAGTGCCTTCCATTTCACTCGGCATAGCTGCTTAGGCCTACCAGCGTCGATGCTAGCATCTGGTTTCTGAAGCCGTAGAGTGCAGACAACAAAGTGGTGGTCAGTTGACAGTTGTGCCTCTCTAGACCTTTTGCATTCTGAAATTTTTTCTAAGTCGGAGCTTCGCTGTAATATAATAAAAAAAATTTCGGTTTTGATGTGTGTTGAAAATGAATATCAAACATTCATTTCATACACTTAATTTTGCAATAAAATAAATAAATAAATTAGCTGTTGAAATAAAGAACTTAAGAAGCTTCACTCGGCCGCAGATTATATACCAGGTGTGGCTATTAAGTACCGAGACTGGTTGCAAAAATGCAGTTTATTACAACTGTGCAACTTAATTGTTATCTTCTTCAACATACTCCCCTCCTCTATCTATACACCATTGCATACGAATTTTCCATTGTTGGAAGCAGTGCTGAAAGTGAGCAGGTGTTATCTGCTTCAGTAGCGCTGCCATTTTCTCCTTTACCTCATCCACTGACTGAAAATGAGTACCCTTCAATGCGTATTTCAACTTTGTAAAAAGGTAAAAGTCGCATGGAGATAAGTCTGGCGAGTAAGGTGGATGATCCAACACCGGGATCTTCTTATCAGCCAGTTACTGCTTTACAAATAACTAAATAACTAAATAACAAATAACTAGATTTACAAAATAACTACATATTGTGTTTGAATTCATTGTTCTTCTATTTCGAAATACAAGGTTATTAAATACTTATTTATGAGTTATTATTACACTTAATACCTTCTCGATTTCTTACTGATAAAATAATATTAATTAATTATTATAAAAGCGAACTTAACTTTTGCACAATCGGCCTTTTATAAGTGAAGATCCTTAAATTCCAAATGATGGTACTTCGTAATCGTTGAATATATATATATACTAGGGAACTCCGCCCCCCCCCTGGCGCTTCCGCACCCCTCCCCGAGTTCCGGTCTGGTAGGCTAGTTCTCCTTGAATTTTGATGACTCGAATTTTGAAGACTCGAAAGGGGGTTCCAAACCCCTGGCGCCCAACTCCTTTCCGGCCTACCAGTCCAGTTCTCCCTTGAATTCTGATGACTCGACACTCAGGATAGCCCCTGAGTTTCAAAACGTTTCAAATAACTTGACAAAAAACGTGACACAAAAACGTTACAAAAAAAGCTTATCATTTTATATTATAGAGTAGATATAACATAGGATTTCCCCCCCCCCCCCTCCTGGAAACTCGAGTTTTTCATCCCGCATACAGGTAAATCATCCATGAAAACACACAAATTATAGACAAAAAAAAAAAAAATACTATTCGTGGGGGTGAGCAGCAGATGGCGAGCTAGGTGTAGTGGAATGATGTGTCCTCTCACAATGAGTCCTTGAACTCCTTGAACTTTGAATGAGACAAACCCAAAGTAACATAATATGTATGTGTTTTTATTTTCCTGTCGGAAAAAAATAAAAAAAGTACGTCAAAAAATCTCAGACGAAAATCAATTTTCTCTCAGAAATTCTTAATCATTCCTTATTATTATACGGGATGATTAAAAATAAATAAATATTCATAGCAGCTATATTTCGTTGCTTATTTGTTTGTATTAAGAAAAAGGCCGATTTCCCCCCCCCCCCCAGTAAACATGTATTCATACTCGTAGCTAACTGATCAGGCAAAACTTCTCCACGTGCTGTTATTACAACTTGTGACGAATGCTTTTGTTTAGAACTATAAAAATAGCATTATTTAAACTATAGCATTACTCGACAAAATTACTTACCCGTTCAATATTGCGCGTTTCCAGGCATTTTCTTTTCTTCTTGCAATTATGAAAACTTTTTTCAGCTAAAAATTCGAACAGGATTACAAACACAACATATCTAGAAATGCAAACATGCAGGAAAAGTTTATTTTATTATTTAATTGACTGAATCATTTCATGCTTAGAACAAATTAAACGAATGCCTTTTCGGAGAGATTTTCTTTAACGCACTTGAAAACCTCATTATTCTTGTCTGCGATTCCTCTTCTCCTCTTCCTACACTCTGAAAATTAAAATTAACAAAAATAAAACAAATAATATCCGCGCGGTTAACCTAGTGGCTATGCACTTCGCAACTATATAGCAAAGGAGTGTCCTGGGTTCGATTCCTAGCCGACGTGAGGAGCATAAGGATCTTTCTCGGACAAAGCCAAGTTCGTCGGTCTTGGGCGTGGACTGCAGGGTTTTTCCCCCCCAGTGTATGTGGGATAAGCAAATCAGCCCCGTGAACACACGAGCTACAACCAGAGGATATACCGGGAGGCATAGGGCTAGTCACCTTATCCTCGGGATGGGTACGACTCAGAAGAGCTTAAGTAAGCTCTGTAACAGGCCAGTAGGCCTAATACGTAGGAGAGAGAAGAAGAAAATAAATAATTGAAGTTTTTAGTTTTAAAACTACAATGTTATCTATGTTATCTACAATGTTATATATATATATATATATATATATATATATATATATATATATATATATATATATATATATATATAATGATTTCATTTATTTTTTATTTATTAATATTCATGATCCAGTTGCTTTAACGTATGCCACCTTATTCCTTTTTTAAAACAAACCAAAAGATAGGCGATTGAATATTTTGGAGCGAAATGCGGGTAATTTTCGGTTTTAAATGGTAGTTAGATTCCTATAAAATCTCGTGTAGTGCGAAACCGTATTACCGGGCTAAGAACCAGTAAAAAGAACAGAGATTGGATTACGCTTCAAAATTCGTAATTGTATTTTTATACTATCGGAAACTTAATTTTTATTAAAAATACTAATAAATGAGCTTACAATTATTATTTATGATTTATTTATTACCATGTATTATTAATTGTTATTTCGAATATATTTATTAATATTTATAAAACGGTTACTTTACTTAAATTTCAACTTTTTACTACGCATGATACCTTTTCCCATTTTTAAGACGATCCGAAATGTGTATCTTTGATTCTAGTGCAGTTTTCCAAAGCGTGATGAGTACCCCTAGGGGTACAAGAAAGGTTAGAGGGTAGGGAGAAACATCTTCAAAAAAAAATTGATTTTTTTTTTTTTTGTCGCCGCATTGTCGCAGATAAGTGCAGATCTATTCTATCAATAATTTTTGAGAAAAACTTGAAAGAAGTATTAACAAAATGTAATTTTTTGGCATGTATCTATTGATCTTCATTAGGGACGCTTCGGGTTGACGACAGGATCGCATTCCAATCGCTTTATTCAAACTGTTCGCATTGAAAGTTGAAATTCAAATAGTTCGAACCCACGCAGTCAAAACTCTCCCCTATATTTCGGAATCAACCGTATCTTAAAGAACAAGGTTCTTTGGCGATTGTTTCACCACCCGAGCAAAAATTTATAAAAGATCAAATAAAAATCAAAATAATCGTAAAAAAACCTTAAAAGTCATGATCTTCGAAGTCACAGTTTTTGATGGTCTCAAACAAGCACCAGTTCGATAGCGCAGAATTTAACACGGAGACTCTTTTTTTTTTTCATTATAACAGCTAGCGAGTCAACAACGGAATTCACAAAACAAGATTGGAAATGTTGAATTTTTAACCCAACATAATAACAGAGATTTCCCGGTAAGAAAGCTTAAAAATCTCGTGTTATGCAAGGTTTGCTGCAAATCTCGAACCGTGTTAGATCGAAATCATTCCTTAGAAATATTGTTATACATGGGATTTCCTGAATGGTATGATCTGTTCTTTATGTGATTTAAAAACTATTTTTATGTCTTTTTGTCAATCAAAAAAGTGCCATGTTTATTATTAACGTATTAATAATAGTTTGTTTAGGAAACATGGTAGCCTATACAGTGTAAACATCTCAGAGATAATATGTTCAAAACAGTATATTTAATGCGCTTTGAAAAATTTAATTATTTTTAGCTAAGCTCGTGCTTCTAGGATGCGATATTCTTGGAAGCATTTATTTATTTTTAAATAAATTAATAAATGAAATTTTTATAAACAGATTAAAATTTCACGGAATACTTTGTCAAGGCATACATGGATGCAGAAAAACTGCTAATAAAACTTTCCTGATATGGAAAGAAATGCTAAGAAAACGATAAGTAAGAGTGGTAGTACTCTGCACGCCATCAGTCTTCTGCGGAGTGAACATGAACAAAAAAATAAAGACAGAAGAAGCAGAGCATCTGCAGCAGATTTATAATACTTTACCTTCCGGTGCACGCAACTTTGCTACACTTGACTCAGCTGATATAATATTTTTGAGCGTACGAAGAGGAAAAAAAAACAAGATATCGATATTGACATGTTCTGTGGTGAATGGATTTTTTTTTTTTAAATAAGAGAAAAGGATGTAAGCTGAGATGAATTAACAGTAGGGAGCATTTTAAATTATACTCTTTTTTCTTTCCCATTGAGGCTTTTCATTTGTTATATGATGCCACACTCTAAGAGGAAGGAAATCTCGAAATCACGTAAAGGAAAGAAGTGGACGAATTTTTAGAGGGATGCCACATCAAAAACAAATACATTTCGTAACAAACTTTTGATTTTTGTGAGGCAGGTTTAAAAATCAAAACTATGTTGAATTATAACAAAATTAATTCTGTTTTTTTTTTATCTTATTATTTTTTCTTCTATTGTTAATTTTTTTTATAATATTAGAAATAAATGCATTTTTTCTTTCGCAATTTGCAGAAAAATTTAACTGCAAAGTATGATAGAAATATTTGAGCATTTGGATAAACATTTCCTGTGGATATATAACCTTATTTTGTTTAATTTTTATAGTCTAACTGAGATGGTCCAATAATGGTTTCATACAGATTAAAATAGTTTCAACAAAATTTCTCAATCTAGAATTGAGAAACATACACGTACTGACTGAAAGATGAAGGAAGAGAATATGAGTTCCGTTATGTGCATTTTGCGAAACGTAATTAATAACAGTAATCAAAATTAAAGAAAGTTTGCTGATGGTATAATTTCAAAATAATTGTGATTATCTTTGATTATGCCATATATCCAATGACCACATTACGGTGGTTTTATTTATTCATACGCTTTTGAACTCCTAAGTTAATAATATATTAAATAAAATCTAATATTTATAGAATTCGGTGACATCTACTGTAAGCTTAATCCTATATGGTAAACAATCTCTCTTATGATTTATTTACTTATTTATTTATTTATCTCTCTTATGATTTATGTATTACAATTAGCTTATTTACAAAACTAAATTCCGTTTTATCTCGTGTCCGAATATTTCAAGCCACTTCCGTATCAAATACTGCATACTAATCTAATATATCGTAACAATTACGCTTAGTGACATATAACTGTCTTACGAAAGAAAAAACTTTCGTAAGACAGTTCTGCATCGCAAGAAAGTTAATGCCAAAATAAACAACAAATACCCAATTTTAATCAGATATACTAATTCTGAATTCTGATCAAAGGAACAGCAATTGTAATTGTATGCAGAAGGTAATAAACTCTACGTCGACTGTGTACGTTCGAATCCACTAAGAAGTGGATTCGAACCAGAGATAACAAGATACCTTAGCTTGTATTAAATTACTACTGTTCACAATATTAATTACTTTTCCTTATTAAAAAAAAAGTGAAGAAGTTAATATATTCATTCTAAAATTTCTTACGGCCGCTACAAATATTTTCAAAAGACCACTTCTTTTAACAATCGACAAGTAAGTTTTCATTCGAATAACAGATTGCATCATACATCCATTTGTTTGGAGAGCTGCGCAATTCTTTCCTGGTTTGTGTATAATTTTTCATTGTCATTTACATGTGAAGATATCGTACCCGAGGAAAAATACTGATTATGCATGATATATCATTTCAGATGATCATCAGTTAGGATTTATCTGGAGATCATCATCTTGTTCACAAGAGCATTATCTTTTGTGTGAATCACTCACTAGATGTAACTTTCACCGTAAATATAAAATTGTAGATATTAAAACTAACTCAGTATACTAATTTTTCTGCGCATTTGTACATAACTCTGTATCAACTATAGATTTTTTTTAAAAAAAAGGTTCGTAAGTGGGAACCACATTAAAAAAAACAAAAAAAAACTATGATACTGTGATGTGCTGCGCATATGATTTTTACAATCGTTGCACTTCAATTTCGAATTTAAATTAAACTGATTGATCAATTGATATAAAATTGTAAAAATATAAAATTCAGAATGTAAAGAGTTTTGCAAATCACTTCTATTTATTAGAAATTGCTATTACTGTTCTCAAGTTATCCATTTACACAAAAATGCGCCATTAATTGCAGAAATATTCGAATATTCGAAATACAGTTCCAAAAGTAAATGGTAGATAAACCTTGATACAGACTTCTTCGAACTTTCATAAAATCCAGTAGATGACTACTTATTTATTAAATATTTTTATGGATCAAATGGATCGAAATTTTGGCCCTTTTTTTTTAAAAAAAAAGCAACCTGTGTGTGTGTGTGTGTGTGTGTGTGTGTGTGTGTGTGTGTGTGTGTGTGTGTGTGTGTGTGTGTGTGTGTGTGTGTGTGTGTGTGTGTGTGTGTGTGTGTGTGTGTGTGTGAATGACAGTGCACATTCAACTTTTAAAAAGAAAATGCTATTAGCGAAAAACTGAAATATTATTTAAAAAAATAAAATAATAAAATAAATAAATAATGGAATAAGCATTTCTCAAATCCACTAGCTTTCAGAGTACTGTCAACTTGCGTGTCGAGTGTTAAACAGATGAATAGTCAAAAGTTGGCAGCTACATCTGTATCAGTACATCCAACAAATACATTTTGTTCACTATTGAAGGAATCTGTTGTGCTTGTTAGGATTACTGTTCACACATTTGATTCTTTTATTCTCGCTAACTAAAGCTATAATACCAACTAAAGTAAACCGAAAACAATACCTATAGAAATAAAATATTAATTTTTAAGCAATCAAAATCACAAGTGATAGCATGATCCAAGATGTCAGTAGTGGTGAAGTGTGTAACTTCTGAAACATAAATTATTTGAAATTTTAAAATCACATAAAAATTAATCGTTTTAACACCTTATATTTCCCAAAGGAGTAGGTAGAGATCTTTTAGTTAGCCATAACTAACTTTTTTAAGACATGTTGGCAGCCACTCCTCTATTCATCGAGTCTTCACTGATAGTGAGCCTAAACAACTAACAAATGAATACTTTTCAGGAGAGAGAGGGAGTAAAAACGTTAAAGAACTGCGACCATCTCTCCTAAATCCTACCACTCGTATTATTGTCTGCAGTATGTAAAGCCATTTACATATATGATAATATGATCACTTTAATTGTGTGTGATCAACTTCGCCTTTTAACTTACAAATCATAAACCATATATCATAAATTTAATAATGGTCAATTTACTAAATTAATAATCATAATACATAGTTTGCTTGCAAAAGAATAAACCTATGTGTAGATTGCGAATTTTTTTTATTTTATTGTTTTTAAACTTAACTGTTTTCTGTAACAAATGATTTCAGCAACAGGGTTTTTCATCTTGAAAGCCTATCAACTTGCCAGAAGAAAAACATTTTCATGGAAAAAGACGCTAATTGCGAATGTTTTTCAAGAAAAAAAAAAGTGCCCAATTAGCAAACACAATACTCTTTCACCAGAGTCAAAGTTGCTTCGGTCGTAATTCAAAATCGTACCAATATTGGACGATATCACTGACACAATTAGGGAAAAAAAAAAAAAAAAAAAAAAAATCAAAAGACAAAACGTTTCATGCTACGCATTTTCCTAAGGGCTAGTTACTCAAGATAATCCTATACGATTATTTTAGAATGATTTGATATATTTATTATAATCTTTACGTAATTCAGATACAAGATTTTTTTTTTTCGTTCACGCTTTCTAGCGATCCCTCGGGAATTCGAAAACTGCCTTTCTTCAGTAGTTTATTAGATTTTCTAATCTAGGAAGAATTGTAATCCCAAACGTACTGACAATTATAAATTATTGCTAACGTGCAATGTTGTATTTGGCCGAAATTGCGTGCAAGCACAATTCGATGGTATGCACAAAAAAAGTTAGATATACTTTTTTGTAATTATGTTCCGACTAGATGTTATTTCATACTTGTCATCAGGTAAAGATAATTCATCGTAATCTTTGTTTCAATAATATATGACCAAATGATTTTGTTGATGTGACTGCTAAGAAATGATCAATAAAAATAAAAACATAAAATTGGTGGAGCCTTCATCTTGATTGTACATCACAAATGGATCTCGGATTTGGTATGCGTGCGCAGAAAAAAAAAAGTATATTTATTAGTTACGCATTTCACATACTCTATAAATGCTGTGTACTATTAACTCGCTAAACAATTTTCGCTAAAGCAGGTAAGTAATAAGAAATATTCCTCCTATTAGTAAAGTCAAAGATTTCAATTTCTCCAAGCGTCTCCATAGTAATGCAGTAGCCAAAATTTTGCGAAATTCGCCCTTCGGTTTGAAAGATCTGGATTCGAATCCCGTATAGGACGAGATATTAGTTTCTAAAGAAAGGACGATCAGTTCAGTCTAATAGGAATCTACCTTCAGAACAATATTATTTGGAAGGTAGACCAGTATGTAATTTTAATTGTACCTTTAAAATAGTATTATTCCAGCCAATTCATAACATTACTGTGTGACCAAACTTGAAGATCTGCTGATGACGAACTAGTAGTTTTTGCATAGCAAAGAATAATACAGTTCAGGAGTTATTCAGTTTAGACGATGCTTAGCTTGCTTAAGTGGATACCGAAGTTTCTAATCAATGCATTGCTAATATTGGTATATATTTATTATTAGTATGCCGGCCTGGTTGGCCGAGTGTTAGCATATCCGCTCTCCAGCCAAAAGGCTACGATTTCGAATTCCGCCTTGAGCATGGATGTTTATGTTCTTCATACATACAATATATCAATATACAGCATATATACAATATATCATTTATGCATACAATATACGCACTCAATATGCACTGTCACCATAGGAGAAGTGGAGCTAGCTCTTCCCCCTTTGAATGAGGGACGATGTCTTCCTCAGAAGTGAGAGAAGATGGGCAGCAACTAATACTCATTTATTATTGGTATATTATGCATTGTTTTTACCGATGTACAGCGGTCTGTCCTCCCACGATGAGTCCCTGGACTCCCTGTTGGTGTCACATAATAATAATAATAATAATAATAATTGTTTTGCTTGTTTAGCAAGCTTACTTCCTCTCGTTCTAATTCCATTTGCTTTTATCTTAAATTTACAATGTTTTTAGATTTATAGATGAAGAATTGGATTTAAATTAAGTGATCATTAAGTATTTATACGGCAGTTATTTATTAACTATTGAAAACTATAAAATTATTTTATGAATGGAATAATTCTTCATAGGTTGGGAACCCTAGCAAAGTTGTAGCTAATATTTAATCAAGCTAAGTATTTGACAAATCGTGTGTAAGGATGTTTTTTCTATATATCTTCAAGAATAAGGTAAACATTATTGACATTTTATTCAGTTGTTCCTCCCTTCAATTTCAATATGTCCTATTTTCTAACTTGTTTTCCCAGTCTTCAGCTTAATCTATCAGTGCAGGTCTAATCTTTACTAATGTCTAAGACAAAAGGTGGGGAACCCTTGGCACTCGTGCCAAATGGCACTCCAACGACTTTTTTCCGGCACGCTACCCAGGGCTCACCTTAAAAATAAATTAAATACATATCCAACCTCTTTTAACTTAATATAACTCAATTTTATTAAGTAAAGCGATACCAAATAAAAATGCAAGAAACAAACAAACAAACACTGTCACCTGTTTTAGTAATAATAAGTAATCAGAAAATGAAACAAACACCCTATTTCCAAGGAATCTATCTCAGCGATATACTGACGTACAAGTTTTGTCCCGTTCAGTTGTTGCATCGCTCGCCAGACAGCCAGACGTGGTTCCTTTACCATCATTTTATATATTTGTTCATGTTTTGTAAAACATTTATCGGTTTTCTAAAGTGTGTATATATGTGGATTTGGGTTTAATTAAATCGTAAGTAATTAAAACATGGATTGGAAGTATTTATTGTCAATTGATATGTTTAATTTATTGGATATAAATTCAAATTTTCTTTACATTGCCATAAACATTACTGTTTTAGTAAACATGTTGATATTGATAAATCATATAAACATGTTGATATGGATAAAATAATGGCTCATGGAGAGATACCAAAAAAGTAGTGTATGGAGGAGCAGAGTCCAGGATGAAGCAAGTGACCAGTGGTGTGCCCCAAGGCCCTGTGCTTGGACCATTTTTGTTTAATTTGTAAATAAATGATATAGGAAATGACTTGAAGGGAGACAATCAGTTGTTTGTTGATGATGTAAAGTTCGGTTGTGCAATAATTAATCAAGATGATGTAGAGAGTTTGCATAATAATCATTATTATTATTATTCGTGACACCTCCAAGGAGTCCGAAGACTCATCGCGGGAGGTCACCCACTATACAACACTCCGTCTCCACTACTTCACTGAACCTCTACTACCCACAACCACCACCACCACAGCTAGTATTTTTGTCTGTAAATTGCGTGTGTTCTAAAGAATGATTTAAATAAGCAAAATGGGCAAAATGGGCAAAAAGTAATGGCTTGGACACTTTCCACTTCAATTTGGAAAAGTGTAAAGTTATGCATTTTGGGATTAAAAATCGTTTTATTTGTGTTGTGATCAGCAGGTAGATATATGCGTGCGATTTTATTGTCTTGTAATGGAACACGTTGTGTACCACATTGATGGAACGATACTCCAAGAGATTGATGAGGCTAGGGATTTCAGGGGGGAGGGGGGGTCACAGACAATTCATCGCAGGAAAGTTTATCGTGGGGAAAATTCATCGAGAGGAAAAATCATCTCAGAAAAATTCGCTGAAAGCGTTATTCGCTAGAAAATTGAAGTCAGTTTGGTTTAACACGTGTTATGTAGAGATTGTGATATTTGATAGTAAATTGTATCTGAGAGATACCGCGAACTCCGATGTCAGTAGAGTATTGGTTTAGTTGTTGTTTATTTACCTTCGAAAATGGCTAGAAAAATATATCGACAGGATAATCCATCAGATATTGAAGAGATTCAGCGAATGTTACTCGAGTCCGATGATGAGAAATGATAGAGTTGAATGCGAAATTGAAAGTGATATTTGATAGTAAATTGTATCTGAGAGATGCCGCGAACTCCGATGTTAGTATAGTATTGATTTAGTTTATTATGATTATTATTATTATTATTTGTTTCTTTTTTTCAATAATTTCTAGATTGTAAGTGAATATAAATAAACCATCATATATTATATTTGTAGTGGTTTATTTTAAAGTTTTATCCCATTTCAGCACATACTAGTAATGAATGTGTGTATATCTCAGAATTGTCCCGCGATGAACTGTCCGGACACGGGTTGCATCCCTTCTTTATGTTCCTTTAAGCCAACTTTTCACACTTTTCATTTTCATGTTCTTATTACTTATTATTACGTGACGCCTCCATGCAGTCAAAGACTCATCGAGGGAGGGCATCCACTCTACAACTCTCCGTCTCCACCACTCAATCCACCAATCACAACGAACCGAAATTATTCCAACGCCATCTACCGTCTACAACCACCACCACTACTAATAGTATTTTCACAGATAATGAAAAACATCCATGCCCACGGTGAGATTCGAACCCGCTGCCCTTTGGCTGAAGAGCGGATAAGTTAACCACTCGGCAAACCAGGCTGGCTATTACTACAACTGTTTTAGTAATAGTTTTAGTAATAGCCAGCCTGGTTTTAGTAATAGCCACGTGGTACGCCAACGACATTTTTCAGTATGCAACCAAGTGCTCACCTTAAAAAATAATTTATTTAAGTATAGATTCTGGGAAATATTTTAATTAAATAATTTAAATAAAATAATTTATTTATTTAATTACTTTTTAAGGTGAGCACTGGGTTGCGTGTGCTGAAAAAAGTCGTTTGCGTACCATATTTGGCACGCGTACCAAGGGTTTCCCCACCCCTGGTCTAGTGTGTTTGGTGTGTGTGTTATTTTTTCAAGAATTTTGGATATGGCCAGTAGGTTAGCTATAGGTCTGTAGTTCTGTGTGGCATTTTGTAAGTTGATGTAATTTTCAGTTGCTGTGTAATACCAGCGTCGAATATTATGTTCACTAGTCTCAGAAGTACAGAATTAATTACTTCAAAGTGTTGAAAGGTCTGTGAGTTTTATTTTTCATCTATTCCTGGAGTAGTCTTTGGCTTTAGTTTTGAGAGAGCATCCTTTATTTGAAGATTGGTTACGGGTGGGAAATACATGGCTCGCTGCTTGCTCTATATTAGTAGATTTATGTTGTTGATCGTTGAAAAATTAGCTTTCCTGAGTCGTGTGATATTAAATCGTAGGTAAATGAATCTGGCAGTTCCTCATGGTTCCAATCCTGACTGACGTTTTGTGCGATAAAATCTTATAGTGGAGTTTTCTAGTCAGTAATTCGTTATGTGTAACCCATGTTTGCTTCATATTGAAATTATATTCCCTAAATTTTTGGAGGAGTGGTGTCTTTTTCAGCTACATTTTTTTTTTGTTAGTTGATTTTGTGTTTTTTTTTTATAATTTTGTATATGAGTGTTTGAGTGACTTTTTTAGAATTTTCTTTAAATTTCTTTTATTGTAATACTGTTTATGCCGTCATTTATTCGTGGGTTATCGTCTGTTTCGCGTCAATTGTGTAGGGTTTGGTTGCTTTTTTATATATGTGTCTGTGTATAGGAGTAGGAAGTTCGGAAATAAAGCTACTGGGACATTTATATTAAGTAGTCATTTCCAATTTGCATATTTTGTATATTTTTTTTATAATTTGTCGGCAATGTCCTTGACAATGATAGCGGAATTGGACTTGTGTGGTAGAGTTTTGGGGAGTGGGGGAAGAGGAGGTGACATAGTGGAACGAAGTTGATTATTAATTTATATTTAATTACTGTGATGGGATTGGAACCCATAAGTTGATAAGCTCATTGCATGATTGTGTTAGTGAAATGTTGATATATCTTCTCTTGTTGGGGAGTTTATGGTATGGTTTATGTTGTAGCAAGTTAGCATATCAAGACGTGTTAATCATTTACATTGATGTCTCCTGTTAGGATGAGTCGATGTGTTTTCCCTGTTGCTTAGATATGTTTCTATTTTGGAAGCTGCGCTGATTGTTATCTGGGGTTTTGTATATTATGTTAATTCGGTATTTGAATAAGTGCTTTTCCATGTTCGAAAAGAGTTTTTTCCCGTCGTGCTGTATTTTGTCTTCATAAACGCTCCTTAATGCCGCCTCCTCTTTTGTTTGTTTGGTCTACAGAAAGAGTAGGATATATAAGATGTTGCATGCAGAAGCTTCTTGGTCACGTATAGCAACTTCGATCACTATTAGTACATCAATGTTTGTCAAGGTGTTGTTGAGCAGTGTTATCAACGTATGCCGGTGTTTCTCTATGCTGTTTTTGCAAAAGATTATGAGTTCGGATTAGTGGCGATTTTTTCTTTCTTTCTTTTTTTATGGTCCTCGATTAACAGAGGTGATGTCCATGTTTGCCAATTCAGTTGTATTAGAGAGCTTTTTTTTTTTTTGACACTTAAGAGTGTTTACTTCTTTTTGCATTTCATCTTGCATTTTCGCTCTAGAAGTTTGCAGCCGTTTCTATTGCTATCATTAATTTCGATTTTATATCAAGTACTCTTCCACTCTAATAATAATAATAATAATAATAATAATTAATAAAACCTGCAGGTATCATCAAGTGCTCTAAAAACAATAATCAATCACAACATAATGCATCACGAAACAAGCTAAGTTGTTCTGCTCAGGATGAGATGGTTTATCCGAAATAATTCCTTTTTTCTTTTTTAGACAATCAAGCACGCTGTCAAAAATGATAATAAATGCCAGACTAATACATTCCAATATTCTGATTGCAATCTGTGTAGGCAATGTGCTAACGGAATTTCAGGATTATCAAATGAATTTTACAGGTAAGTGAATGAAATTATAGAAGTTGTACACATTATTTTTAACTTATCCATATTGTTAGATTTAAATTATTCAGATTGTTGGATACGAACTGTAATGTCATATATACAATCATTTATACGGAACAATTAACGAAATGTACGTGTTTCTAACATATCAGAATTTCAGTCGTTTACATGTGAACTGTTGTTGAAATGCCACGGAAATGTTTAAAGAAATAAATTATTGTTTTTACAGGTAATGCTGGAACGATTGTTGTAAATCAAAGCACATACGTCGAGAAGTTTATTCCATTTTCAGATTTCGTGGATTGCATGAAGGAGGAATTTGCTATTAGTGATGTCGTTCTGTATCATGAAAATGGTGAGTTACTGACCTTGATATCGTATATTCCACTTATTCCAAAATAATCGCCGTGTATCGCTTCTTTCATTGGTTCACAAAATATGTTTTCTGATTATATGAATATCTAGAATTTTTTTAAGCTTCTTTGTGTGGAATTAGAACAAAAATATGTTTATCTGGACATCCAGCATTGTAAATAAAGCAGATTTCACATAGAGATCTATGAGAGGATACACACAATTGGGAAGGACAACGGTAAATATATGCTACAAACGAATTAATGCACCAAGACAAAACACCTAAATTAGTAGAGGGCTCCAGTCCAGCAGTGAAACGTGCTGTGCATGTCAGACCATGAAGCAAATTGCAAATTATGCAGGAGTATAGCACCAGTTAAACGACACGACAAGCAGTACTTTATAGAATTTTATAAAATGTTTTTTTTTTTTTTTTTTTTTAAGTAGTTTAATGCTGTTCATTTGGCTGAATTTATAATACTGGAACTCCCTTCCATGAGGCTTTCCATTCAAACTTTGTTGTGGCACTTTACTGTTTCGAACGACTTAATTATTTCTCTAAGAGAACAAACTCAATGCTTGCAATGATACACACAGTGGCAAAATTTTAAGACAAAATTAATTTAATTTAATTTTATTAACTCAATTAAAATCTAAAGAGGTCTCTTGATGCTTGTTTAATTGGTTTAACACCTTGAATCGATTTCTAGGACCTGTAGTATTCCACTGTGTCAGAATTCTCTCTCTCTCTCTCTCTCTCTCTCTCTCTCTCTCTCTCCCTCCCCCAACCAGTGGTTAAATTCAGCCCGGGCTCGGTCCCTTTTTTCTGATTTCACTTTTCTCCCTTTACGGTAGTTATGCCTACATCATTATGTTATTATTCAACAACTGTTTACAGTTTTGAATGTGTATATAAATTCAATATCAACTGTCGCCTGATTACGAACGCGTGATGAAAGGGACGGGGAGGTTTGGAGCTTCTTGTAAAGCGTTATCTTGCAGCGATTGACGAGTTAACATTATTGCAGCGTAGTATAGTGAAATTTTGACAGACTCGTTGCGATGCTTTGTCTTTTCTGGTTGGCAACATTGTCAGCAACAGCAGAATAGCAGTTGTTTATCAGAGCTCGTGATTGTGAGAAGCACAAAGAAAATCGTGTAATGTTTATTTTTTTTTTAAAGTACGCCTACTATTTCAACAATGGATAAGTACATTGGTAACTTCTTTAAATGGAAAATAGCTCGGATGACAGTGATAATACAAAACGAATTTGTAATGACAGTTTGTGTTTGGTTTCTTCCCATCAGTTGCAATGCGATAATGTTAAAACGTTGAACGAAAGGAAAGATTTGCCAACTTGCTGGACACTCGACCAGTGGATAGCATTCAAAGGTAAATATAATTAGTTATTTTGTAAGGACCGAGGTTTGCGGGTACATAACCTATGCAGAGTTGCAGGTCCTAGGCGCAAGTTCCTCACATCAGGGTATTCACTTAGCATCAGAGTGGATTAATGAATTAAGACATATTAAAGGGGAAGGGACTAGCCATCAAAATCAACACAGAAAGAAAATTTACGAACATAGAGATACCAAATCTCACAAAAGTGCAGAAGCAATTATTAGAAGTAGAAGTGAGAATTCATTGTGACTCATTGTAGAACAGAACTCTTTACTTCAAGAAATCGCGTGCAGTGTATTCCGCACTGCGTATCATATTGCAGAGCATAATCATTGTTTTGTAGATCAACCAAATTTATCTTTAGATTCTTAATGGGCTAGATGTGGGGCGTGCTTTACATAGTAACGTGACATGCATTGAGATAGTGCATCATTTTGCAAAACAAATGAAACACAAAATTTCGGAAATCATTATAAACCATCAACCAAAATTTCTTCTATTCTGGATAAAAGTACATTCATATCTAACTAGTGTGTTCTGATAGTGTACATACAGAACGCAATAAATGGTGGTGATGTCACAACACTATTCTTTGATTTAATGCAATTAGAAAGCACCAAAGCAATGGACATTAAGAACTCACTTATGAAATGTCTTGAAAAGTACGGTTCTGAAAAAAAAAAGGAAATCCTGCAGGAATAATTAGATTATGTACGGATGGAGCCTCAGTTATTCTAGGGAATCGATCAGGTTTGGCAACATTGATGAAAGAAAATTTTCCAACAATTTTAACATGGCACTGTATAAATCATTGTTTCGAACTTGCTGTGCACGATTCAATGAAAGATGTTACAGAAACAAATCATTTTGTGATGTTTCGTGATAAGGTATATTCAACTTTAGTATATCTCCAACGAACTATGAAAATGTGCAGAGCAATTGTTTCGTAGTCTCATCAAAGTGGAAAAGATGCCAGCTAATTGGGTTGCATCAAGTTTTCGAGCTGTCAATTCTATTTCGAATAACTGCATCATTGCACAGTTTTTTAAACATGCAGTTCATGATGGAAATCGAGATAGTAAACAAAATGCAACATTTCAAGGGCTACCCGGTAAACGTGAAGAAACCTACTTCATAAACAATTTAGGAATAATAATGGATGTGTTATCTGAGCTTTCTGGCTTCTCAGAATCGTTGCAAAAACAAACTATGACGTCACCTAGAGCAAAGCCACTTCTGCACAGAACAAGAAAATTATTTAAAGGCTACAAAGGGAAAGGGGATACTTACTAGAGAAAGTTCAGGAAGCTATAGAAGCAAATCAATTCAAAGGAATTCTCTTGAAAGTGTCTGGGAGTAGGAACAACACAATGGAAATAAATAAAGAACAATTTTATGAGAGCGTAATCACAAATTTGACAAGTTGGTGCATGAAACAGAAATGATAACGACACAGAAATAATGAAAGTAGTTTTACCTGAGTATTGGCCGGATGATATTGCCGTGAACTATGGCGAACAAGAAGTGAAAGATCTGTGTGATTTATTTTCTCTCTGTTATCGTGAGATCATTCAATCTTATAGGAATTTCAAGCACAGTGAAGGTAAGCATGTGTCAGACGACATGAAGAAACTTCTGAAGTGTGTCGAAACAATACCAGTGAGCAATGCAGAGTGCGAGCGGGGGTTCAGCGTTATGAAATATATTGTGACACCAACAAGAAATGCGCTTATGGTTGGAAATGTCTCGTCTTTGCTGACAGTAAATAGTTGTGGTCCACCAATTTCCCAGTGGGATCCTCATACATATGTTAAACACTGGATGTCCCAAAGAAGAAAGGGTATACATTTGCATATTGTAAAAAGAGACTTGATGCAGTGATAGACAAATCGAAGGAAAGCTTGTGGATACTATTGTAGACCTCCTGCAACTGTTAACTAAGAGTAAGCCTCGATATGTTTGTGCACTTTCGTGTACATTTCACTGATTATATTTCAAATTTAATTTACTGATATTAGTAAATGCATATGTTCGTCTAACTTTATCTTTGAAAAGTACAGTATTATTCTACAGTTTACAGCATATTCATTCAAATATCAATATCAATAAGACAATTTGCTCAATGTTTCTACAGTCTAAATAAGGTAAATTAGAAATTAACTAAGGAATTTGAGTTATTTCATCATTATTGTATTTCCATTCTTTTTTCTTTTCTGCATTTACGTAACAAGGTGACGTAACAAGGCCTACACTATTTTTTCATCGCTCATATAACACCTAATGTTATCTTAAATTTAATTATCTTTTAATGTGTGTGCGAAGGTTTCTGTGGTTCTGTAGCTCGAGAGATAGATTCCGGTATTGAGACCACATGTTTATTAAATACGAACAGGATACGTGAAAACCCGACAAGTTTCTTAAATCGTATGACTTACATCATCAGGGGCATCGATGTATAAAAAGTTAAACGCAACTAACACAGATTAAATTCCTATTAGATGTTTCTAACTGTAACATTGAAAAAATTGAAACATTCGTTACTGGATATTTGTTGGAACAAACTAAAGAAATTACGTATTAAACATCAGAACTATATCAATCGTCTAATTTTTTTTGATCCGTTGCAGATATAATCAGATTGTTCCCAAGTTCATTAGAATTAAACATGCATTCTCCTCCACTAAAGCAAAACTAATCTACCGTACAACAGAACTAGCGCTTTTGAGAGAACAAATTGCAATCACCCGATCTGAACTTGCGATGATAAACCATCAGACGTTGTGCTATACACAGTGAATTAGCCACTTCACTACCTTCAGACCTTTGGAATAATATCGAGAACATTACATACAATAAAGCTACATCGGATCTATATTGCCGAACAGTAAAAATATAATTTAATAAGGAAATTCAATTTACTTCAGCAAGAAAAGAAAAACAACAAAAGCAACTAGATCACTCTAAAGTAGTGATTAACCTATCTCAAGAATCCTGTCAAAGACAGAAAACAATCTTCTAATGAAAGGCTTCAATTTCGTTGTAATGCCAAAGCACATTCCGAAAGTAGATATCATTGCATAAATTGAAAAAGGAATCCGCAATTTGCCTAGCGATACAACCAGGGCCGGCTCTACCGACGGTGCAAGACATGCATTTGCATGGGGCGACAAGTTTTTTTGTGGCGGCAAAGTTGGCATAAACTATACAAAAAATAAGGGAGAAGGGGCGGCAAAATATGCTACTGCACTGGGCGAAAAAATTCCTGCGGGCGACTCTGGATACAACAGACCTCATCCACATAGAAAGTTCTGCATTACTCTTAAAATGCAAAATATCACGCAAGAACTTATCAAAACTGGAATCTGCAGCACTTAAAAAATTAAGTCTTGACAACAACATCGTGATAATTAAAGCAAATAAAGGGAACCCACAGTCGTCATGAACTCCGAAGATTACACAAGAAAGATGAACACCCTCTTAGAGGATTCCACCACCTATTTGCCGATTACCAGAGAAACCACATGGCGAGCACATATTAAAATTAATGACTTAATCAAGAAAATACCTAACTGGCCTGAAGAACTAAAAAGAACTCTATCGTCTAAACACCCAGCGCCAAAAATACATAAAATAGATAAACCGTTAATGGCGATTGTAGATGGAAGAGATTCCTCCACATCAAACCTGGCAAAATATTTGACAAACATGTTAGCGCCACATATAGGAAAAACAGATTCATTCATAAATAACAGTTTACATTTCATCGAGAACATCAAGGTTGTTAATATAGAACCTTCAGGCGTTTTAGCAAGCTTGGATATAGTAAGCCTCTTCACTAATGTTCCAAGAAATGATACGGTGAATCTTCTTGAAAATCGTTTTCTACCAGACTTTGTAGAACTATACAAACACTTCATGAATAATATGTTTTTCACATTCCAGGACAAATTTTGAGAACACAAGGAAGAACTATCAATCGGTTCCCCACTCTCCTCAGCTTTAGCCAACGTTTTCATGGGAAACTTTGAAACTAACGCTCTAAAAAACTATCAAAAGAAACCTAAGAGATGACTCGGAATGTAGATGACATTTTTGTCATTTGGCCAGGAACAACAGATGAATTAATTGTTTTTAAAGAATATCTTAACAGAATACACACCCAATTATAAAATTCACTTTGGAAAAAGAAGAACACAAAAAATTAAATATCCTCATAGAAAAAAATGAAGAAGAAAAAAGTTTAACCTTTTCTGTCTACAGAAAATCGACACCTACAGGAAGATTTCTTAACGCAGCCTCACACCACTACCATCCTCACAAAAAATATGTATAATAAAAACTTTGAGAGACAGAGCATATAAGATATTCAGCATGGAAAAAAGAGCGAAATGAAGAATTACACTACTTAACACAGAACCTCACACTTAATGGATTTGAACCAAAAACAATCAAGGAAATCCTGAACACAGATCCCACAACCAACATAGAATAACCAGATTTCAATTATGCAATTTCACTACCATACATCAAAAATGTCACAGATTAGCAACATTGCTCCGCACGTGCAACTTAAAAGTAGCTTTTCTCCCTCTAGAAAAAAAATATAAAGATGCATACATCCACTGAAAGCTTCCCACCATCCCATAAAAAAAACCAAGGATCTATCAAATCTGTTGTTCTTGTAGCATTTGTTACGTAGGCCAGACGGGAAGGTCAGAAGAAATCCGTATGGTAGAACATAAAAGACGTAGAAAAAAGAAGAGAACACAAATCAGGCCTAGCTTTCCACACAACTTCCACTCACCATAAAGTATTTGGGGAAAAAACGATCATGTCATATATTGATAAAAACTATTTCACAAGGAAATTCAAGGAAGAGGCAAAAATGCTCAGAATTCTACACAGTGCAACAAAAACCAAGGTTTGATATTACACCAAGTGTGGTCAGCATTCATAAAAAATCAAACTTCCTCAGATCTCGGCCATAACACACGTGAAGCATAGAATGTGACAACAAACAACAATGTTCCAACAAATTCAGTAACGATTGTTCAAAATTTTTCAATGTTACAGTTAGAAACATCAATGGACTATGAATTTAATCTTTGTTAGTTGTGTTTAACTTTTTATACACCAGTGCCCCTGATGATGTAAGTTATACGACTTACGAAACTTGTCGGGTTTTCACGTATTCTGTTCATGTTTAATAAACATGTTTTCTCAATATTGACTGGAATCTATCTATCTTTTAATATGTTAGAAGTATTATATTAATTTATAATTTTGTATTCGTATTTAATGTTTATGGTGGTGTGTAAGAGAAGGCTTTAACTCTACTAGAATAAATAAATAAAGAAAGAAAGAAATAAAATTTATAAAATGTTGTGACAATCTACCAGTAGCCTCACATTTATGATCCTTACTTTAAGGACCCCAGTGCATATTCATTTAGAATTTAACCACTGCTTCCAACCCAATATAGTATACTCGATTAGCCTCACCATCTCATGCTTCCAAGCTCAAAATCATTCAGATTGATGATTTTCAGCTCAACCAAGATATGATGTCAACCTTACTAATGTCACATTTAAGAATAATGATACAGCAGTATAAAAATTTTAAAAATAAGTTATGTCTAATTTTGCAACTTCAATAATTTCACATAATAATAATAACCAGCATTTTCAATATTTTTAAGATTTTTGAAAAATATTACTTTTCTTAAAAATTCAAAGTTGATCTAAGATAATTCGCTCTTTTCTCCATAAATGGTGCGGTCAGCGAGAAGCATCTGTAGCGCCCTCTCATCTATTCATCTATTATTTGAATATTCTGGAATGACCATATCAAAAATCAAAGAAATCAGCTAGCACCTTCTACTCCCTTTATAGGGAGTAGGTGAGGCTGTTTGGCCCTATCTAAATTTTGGAGACTGAGTGGGCAGTTCAATCTCCACTGGTAGCCAATCAGAGATAGCTATCCCCAGGCTATCACTAATCGGTACTCAGTGAAGAAGGCGGATAGCAAGTGCCGCCATCTCGTGGTGCCTAACTAATACAATATTTTTAATGTCTGAAAATAGTGTGGGTTCGACAGCCGATTTTCTTGAGTTTCCGGAATGAAACTCAAGTTGCGGTAAACTTGTGGTAAAGGTGGAGTTATCTCCGATCACTTTCCTTAGTATTTCCCCCATAATGCAAAGCACATTCCCTTGCAGAGATGTGTGATGCTATGCATTAAAGGCAAAGGTTTCTATCCAAACCGGTTTCGACCTTTATTGATGTCTCATCAGTGGGAGCCAGACCCATTAATGCCAGGGTAGAAGTGATGCAGAGCTTATAGATTTTACCTAAACAATTTGCCAAAAGGTGCTTTGACCTTATTAAGTAAAAATCTCAGGATGAGAGTAAGGTGCAGAAAGTTTTTTAACTTGGGTATTGTTGGATTCTGATTATGTAGAGATTAGAGTAATTATTATTTGCTTCAGAATCCAACATGATCTTCCTTTACATAAGTTAAACTTGTAAATATTATTTAATGTATATCACTTATTTATAAATTAATATTCATATAACTACCTTTAACTTTATTTGATATTTAATTATTTAATCAAGGATATATGTATTAATAGTAATAAGAAAAAGCTCTGTATTAAAATATTATTAAGTTATTTTATTTATTGCTATATGAATATTATAGGAGTTTGTATTTGATAATTTAACTGCGCATTAATTGAAATGTAAATATTCTTATTTTGTTCCTGTTTGTGAAAGTTTAACGTTATGCAATAGCTCAATTATATTGTTTTGTTTTGTTGTCATGGAGACGTATGTAAGTAAGCGAGCGCGAGTTGGAACAGAACATGAAGAGAAGGTTTATTGAAAAGAGTTTTAGTTAAAGAGATCTCAAGAACAATTTTGGCGGGAAGAACGGATATATAAGCGATGAATGCTGAAATTATAGATTATTAAGAGAGAGAGAAAGGAGAGGATTGGCATTAGGTTGGAATCGGAGCATTCGGCATTCACAGTGCCATAATAGCGAGTCGACAAGTCACTCAAGCAGCTAAATAAAGTCTACTAGTAGAGAGGCAGTTAGCTAATAAGTTGTAGAATAATAATTATAGCTACGGAAAACAGCTGAGAGACTATTAAATAGACTAGAGGTACTTGAGTTGAGATTTAATTTCAGCGCCGACCTTTCAAGGACATACAGAACCTTGAAACAAAGCACGAAGTTACTGGAGAATAGTAGAGGCTGTAAAGTTGAAGTTTACCGTTAGCTGTGTTTAGAATTATAGTGCCTAAAGAATTAATTGAATGCAGGAAGAATGAACAACAGTGCATATAAAACTTAAAGTTAAGGAATTATTGTGTTGCTTTATTTCATGAGTGATCAATAGTAATTCATGCTAGAACGTTTGTTTATGTGTATAGTGACCGTGAATTAATTCAGTTAATGCTTAGAAGATTTATTTTAATGAGTGCCGTTTATTGTTAAAAGTGTTTGTGTATAAGTTGATGAAGATAGAAGATTATCAGTAAGATTATTCCAACCATTAATATTTCTATACAGAGAAGTGTGTAAGTTTCATCCTAGAATTTCCTTATGTTAACAGTAACTATTGCAAAGATTAGCTAAAGTGAAAATTTAAAAGTGTTTGCTTGTAAAGCGGTGTTACTGCGATTTTATTGTATTTTGGAACTTAAGGAACTGTGAGAAGATTGTATTAGAGATAACAAATTTACCATTGTCTGAATTTGTATGACAGCATTATCAGAAAGGCTGAAGTGTTTATAATATCTTAATTACTGATTTGAAGTTAAGTGTAAAATTTGTGATTTTAAATTAAATGTTTGTTTTTGTTAATCAAAAGTTGAATTTTGCCTGAATCTCTTTTACTGCATCATTCATAAAATATTCAAACCAAAGGAGGAAAATTAAGTAAGTCAAATATACTCGGCCAGTATATATAATAACAACATATAAAGGAAGGGTAGTTGAGAGTTGGTTTATCTTCAATTCTTGAACTAATTCAGATATAAAGTGGCACAGTCTTTAAATATAAATTTTCTTTATATTTTAATTAGAAATCAACCTACAACTTATCAATTAGTTAAGAACATCATAATAGTAATCATGTCGGATCCAAAGTATAGATTGAGAAGAAGTAGGATCCAATATATTATGTATTCAAGATACCAAGTAATTTTATATAAACTTGGTTTTTAATCCTTTTTCCCAAGTAAGCAAGCAGACAAAAGTTTGCATCTCTACGTAGTTCGAGTCTGAGGCAACTCGTGGTTACCTTTAATGCATAGCATCATACCTTTCTGCAAGGGGATGTGCTTTGCATTATGGGGGAAATACTAAGGAAAGTGATCGGAGCTTAGTCCACCTTTACAACAAGTTGACTTATTTGTCTCTCTGCTTCACTTGGGAAAAAGGATTAAAACCTAGCTTACAAAATTGCTTGGTATCTTTAACATAGTATATACCTAACGGTAAAAAACTTTCTATATATATATATATATATATATATATATATATATATATATATATATATATATATATATATATATATTAGGGTTACCAAGTAATTTTATAAACTTGGTTATTTTACTCTTAATACCAAGTAAGCAAACAGTTAATTTTGCATCTGAACGTAGTTCAAGTCTAAAGGTGGTGCAACACCAGAGCAACTCATTGTAAAGGTGGATAAAGCTATGATCACTGTTCTTAGTATTTTCCATAATGTAAAGCACATCTCACTAAGAGATGTATACTGGAATACATTATGGGTAGGGTCACTACCCAGACCAGTTTCAACTTTTTGAGGTCTCCTCAGTGAGTAACTAGACCCTAAATATCAAGATTTCAGTAATACAGAGCCTTATAAACTTTACCTATACAAGTTGCTACAAGGTGTTTTTATTTTGAATAAGAATCTCTGGAGGTGATATAGATGTATATAAGTTTTTTTACCTTGGGAATAATGTATATTAGGGTTACCAAGTAATTTTATAAACTTGGTTATTTTACTCTTAATACCAAGTAAGCAAACAGTTAATTTTGCATCTGAACGTAGTTCAAGTCTAAAGGTGGTGCAACACCAGAGCAACTCATTGTAAAGGTGGATAAAGCTATGATCACTGTTCTTAGTATTTTCCATAATGTAAAGCACATCTCACTAAGAGATGTATACTGGAATACATTATGGGTGGGGTCACTACCCAGACCAGTTTCAACTTTTTGAGGTCTCCTCAGTGAGTAACTAGACCCTAAATATCAAGATTTCAGTAATACAGAGCCTTATAAACTTTACCTATACAAGTTGCTACAAGGTGTTTTTATTTTGAATAAGAATCTCTGGAGGTGATATAGATGTATATAAGTTTTTTTACCTTGGGAATAATGTATATTAGGGTTACCAAGTAATTTTATAAACTTGGTTATTTTACTCCTAATCCCAAGTAAGCAAATAATTATTATTTGCTTAATAAATAATTGTAATAATTATATTACAATAAATACCTTTGAATGCTATCCGGGGAAACTCCAAACCTATCTGTTCCTTTAGTCATTCATAATTATGCATTCATAATCAGGCGACTGTTGATAATGACTTTTGTTGAATAATAACAAAATAATGTAGGCATACTTACCGTAAAGGAAGAAAAGTCACTAAACAGAAAAATGTTCCTACAAAATAACCAATTGTATTTACCTTTGAATGCGATCCACTGGTCGAGTGTCCAGCAAGTCAGCAAATCTTTCATTTCATTCAGTGCGTTGATATTATCGCATTGCAACTGATGGGAATTCAGTGTTTTGTGAATTCGTTACAGACCTCTTTCTCTTCAGAAACTACACACAAACTGTCATTACAAACCCGTTTTGTATTATTACCGTCATCGGAGCTGTTTTTCCATATAAAGAAGGTACCAATGTACTTATCCATAGTTCAAATACCATATTTGCTCGAATATAACTGTCCCTCCTATATAACTCGCACTCCTGATTTTACTTTTCGAAAAAAGAAATTAAAGTTTTGCATATACTTCCCACATGAAAAAAAGCTTATGTTGGGGGATAGTAACTGTTCCCTCGGTAATCAACACATCCTCCCCAATAGCCACTATTGGGGAGGATTTCTTGCAGAGGCAAGAAAAACAAGTACTTTTTTATGTCAATGAATAAAGTACAGACAATCTGTGTAATATATTTCTTAACAAGTAGTGCAATTAGAGACAACTGGGATTAAAATCGACACTAATTAATGAATCACCTGTCCCTCATACAGAGACCATGCTGTATAGACTCAAGCAAAACCATATGGCAAACACAATATCTAACTGAAAACTATTGTTATTAATTAGATGTGTGAGTTCGCCTGCCCAAAGTAGCTATAAAATTCAATGGAACATGTTAAAATTGTAAACGTGTTAAAACTAAGAAATATATACTGATATACAGTATATAGTGAATGTTTTTATGGTAGATTCACAAATGGAATTTGGTTTAAAAGAGTAAGCATTTCAATTCAATTCAATTGTTGGCTTGCTTTTATCTTTTTTCGTGCGATCTTTTTTTAATACCACACCAATCATATCTATGTCTTGTTAACCTGCCATTGCTGTCTATTTCGCGTTAGGCATAATTATCGTAAAGATAGAAAAGTCAGAAAACAGAAAAATGTTCGAGGGCCCTAAAAAGTCCCAGCTGAATTTAACCACTGGGATATTAGATTATATTATTACTGTCATCTATGTTTATTTTCTCTATCTTAGATTGTTAAGAATAAAGTTTACTTTAACTAATTTACTTTAACAATTATTTTCTTTAATTTAATGATAAAGTGCTTAATATTTTAAATAAAGCATTCTCATATTGCACACAAGCTGACCCCAAAAATAAAGTGATATTCAAATATATTTTTTTAGGAAAAGTAACTTGCTTTTACTAAAATATATATGAGCCTGAATTTTTTTATTATTATTTATTGAAGGTTATACAAATATTATCGATACATTCCACTTCAAAGGAATGAAGACAACTATATTTTCTGACTCAAAGAGTTTGAAGAAATATCTGATAACAAATGTAGCGGATTCAAACATACATAACACGAAGTTCAAGAATATCTTTATATTTCCTGCAGATTTACAGTCTGCAGAAATGATTATTTCAGAAGTAAGTTGCGACTTCATTAGGTGATAACTAAATAAATATTTTATCCAAATTATTTCTGTTCTTTCTCTAAACATAAATATTGAATAATGTTATGTACGGAGGTAAAACAAAAACAGTATCCGTTTAAAATATAGATTTATTCTGCAGATGTCTGAGGGCATGATTTCTACAGCAGGGGTGCGATGGTTTCTAATGTTAGAGTATAATCCAGCTGAGGATTTATCAACGAATTCATTCTTTCAATTGAGGCGTCTTTGGGATGTGATCATTATCAGGCCAGTACAACAAGGAGCACTTTCTCTTCAGGTCTGAATGGATTTATTTTATTTATTTATTACTAGTTGACATTTAAGATATTAAATACGCTGCATGGTTTTTCATCATCTACCAATATCCACAATTTAACTCTGAAATAGTTAAGGCAAACAATTCCAAAATATTGATATTGTGGACCGGCATGTTAAGGCTCATTTGTTTTATTCAGAAAAGGTATACACGCTGAACTGCGAAACAAGAATTATGATCAAGTAATGTGTATTATGGCAATGGTGTAGCTACAGCTTTTGTCGCCTGGGGCGATCCCTTAGTTTGCCGCCTCTCTCAATACACACCAAAAATACTATAAAAAGTCAAAATGATGTATACTGAAATAAATTAAAACACTTTAAGTGAAGGGGATAATAAATTATTTATTATCCCGTTAACTTAATTTAGGCCACTGGAAAAATAGCCTCTTGGCTCTTTATTGTAGAAATTAAAAGTTTATTTTTGAAGTAAAATTTCAATTTCAACATTCTAAAATGTTATTTTTCTTGCTTTTCTGTTAGCAAATTCGTCGATGACATTGACGGATCAATTTTAATCAATTTTATTTGGAAAACTTTCCTCTCACAACTAGCAACACCTACAGCAATTGTGAGGAAAATTCGCTGTAGTATTACAATAGTTGGAAATGAGTACTCAAGACTGTATTTTAGAATTAACTGCAAAAGTTCAAAGTGTCGCTCAGGGAAGACTGTCCCCCCCCCCCTAGCTACTCCTCTGTATTATGGGTTCTGTCTCATGATATCGTTTGCTAGCTGGTAAGGACATGGGCAGTTAGGAAGCATTTCAAAAATACTTTTTCAATTGCAATATTGGAACGTATCTATAGAGTTCGAAGAATAAATGGAGTAAGAGTGAAATGGGTGTATAATCTTATTTAGCAAGAGATTCGTAAGAAAAAGATAATGTAAAAAGATTATCTTGTGGATAAGGATGCTGTCAGTTAGGAAAATTATAAGGAGCAGGCCCGAAGAGTTACAGCGATTGCACGGAATGCAAAGTCTGAGTAGAAATACAAACTGGCTGTGCAAGCTAGCTGGAGACAATCAAAAAGAAGTGCTGCAAGAAAAGGAAAGAATGAGTATGAAAGAATAACTCTGCTGAATATAGATGTTATGCATGTAACAAATGCAGAAGAGATTGTTCCGAAAGATATTAGCAATGCCCATTTTGCTGAAAGCTACCAACCTGAGTAGTATGGGTGGTGGTTTGAACAAGAACAAGATCAAGATCAAGATAAGATAAGGAATTGTGACATGATTGGTTGTTTATTTGAAGACGTCATTGTGGGCATGACGTCATGAGATTGGAATGTTAG
This sequence comes from Typopeltis vanoorti, assembly GCF_054136105.1. Lineage (NCBI taxonomy): Eukaryota > Metazoa > Arthropoda > Arachnida > Uropygi > Thelyphonidae > Typopeltis > Typopeltis vanoorti. The sequence continues at coordinate 78,982,692 of NC_143553.1, read as the reverse complement.
GAATTTCCCTGGGGGCATATGTATCAATGACGTCAGTTTTTGTGTTTTGGTTCAGGTATAGAATTATGGGTGCTGGTAGAGATAAGGATTCGTGTCGTGATTGGTGGTGCACTACTGACAAGATCAAGATCAAGATAAGATAAGGAATCGTGACGTGAGTGTGTGTTGTTATCAGAAGTAGATAAGTGACATCATTTGTTAGTTGTAAATAAGTGATGTAATTGCTTTGAATGGAAAGGGAGATATATTAGTGGATAAGGAATCGTGTCGTGATTGATGGGACACTTCTGACAAGATCATGGTAAGATAAGGAATCGTGACGTTGATGTTTGTTGTTATAGAGTTCAGAATTGCGCTGGGGCCCCTCGTCTGTCAAAGACATCACGTGGGGTGTTTGGTTTGTTTAACGCCTTGTGGGTGATGTTTAGAGATAAGAATTGTGACGTTATGTGTTTGGAACTTTCTGGGGAACATGTGTCTCTCTGTGATATCACATAGTTTGGCTATGGAATTGTGGGCGATGTTTTTGAGATACAGTATCTTGGAATTTTACCAGGGCGACAGACATCCATCATTGTTGTCATGTTTTGTGTTTGGTTGTCTATAGATGGGGCGTACTAATTTTCCAATACATTTTGGGGTATTTCTTTCCTGTTAAAGAGTGGGAATACTTTGATTACAGTAGAATCTAGTGGCAGCTGTGTTTTGAGCTTTTCTGAATAATTTAATTATATGCTGGTGTCTCTACGGCATTTAAAAATAAATTAAATAAACAGACAGTTAAATGGATTGCAAAATCTTTTGTATGTATTCTAGAAATTCTAATGATAATTTAAATTACTTCTATCTTTTCAGAATGGCTCTTCTAAATGTGAATATTCCAAAATAGTTGACTTTTATATCCACATCACAATGCAAACACTAGAATGAATGAAATTTGTATAAATACTAACTTGAAATAGTTGAGAACTTCATCCTTTAGATTTCAGCCCATAGGATCATGCTATGTTATTGTCATGAGTAATATCCCTCAGCTAGCGGTTACTTCAAATCGCAGTTTTCTTCAAAGGGGTCTTTTCATGAAGATGACATGAGTCAATAATATCCGAAAATTGTGGTATTGTTCATCAGGTATCATTTTCCCAAGTTCGGATGTTTCTTCAATACTTACATATGACTAAGTGATTAGCATTCAAATGATTGTGATGACACATATCCTAAAATTATTCATTCCTGATTAAGGATTTTATACAGTTATTGTTTTCAAGTAGATGGCTTGTGTAGCTAGGAAACTGGAATTTATTTGAAATGAATATTAGCTCTGTAATCTCTCTTATCTGGTCGCCAATTTTGTTGTACGTAGGTGAGAAATCATGTGTTTAGGTTGGAACTCTTCGTTCCCATGGGAAATTATTACTGTAGTCAATTAATGCTTACATTTATTTTTTTAAAACCAATATTGACTATTAATTTTACCTGTGATTCCTAGTGCTCTTAACCTATTTTTGTAACTGAAATTTATTTATTTTATTTATTTTTTTCTTTAGAATTAGTAATTTTAAGCAACAGATATGTGACAAACAAGGTTTTGAACTCACCGTTGCATTTTCTTTTAGAAATTTCTTTTGTGAGCACAACAAATAAATAGCTATTTCTCATTATTTCAAATGAATATTAGCACTGTAGTATATACTTTGTTAATTTCTATGTTATCTTTTATTTGACTGTAATATTATTAAAAAAATTGTATTTACTGAATCTAACATACAGAAATTAAATAAAGTGAAAATGACAGGTATCTACATATATAATAAATAAATTGTCAATTTTCAGGTGAAATATTCTCCACTAAAATTCTGCCTATTAAAATAGTACCCATTTCCATTTGTTTCCAAGAGTTGACAGTTTCATTGAGTGGATTTAAAAGAAAAGTCTCTGGTTAGTTTGTGGCATGAAATTTTACAAGGAGAATAAAAAAATGTTATGATCTTACTTAAATTTGAATAACACATCAACCACACCCAATTTGTTCATTTAAATTTGCACAGTTTATTTGAATGAAATATTATTTAGAAATTGTATTTACTGAATCTAACATACAGAAAATAAATAAAGTGAAAAATACAAGGTTCTTCCCATGCTTGTGGAATTGCCATCATGTGGTTTTTGACAATGTGACTCTAATCTGAAAGTTAATTTTCATCTGGTGATCGTTGGGAATTTATTACTGTAGTAATATTAAGGGTTGCATATTTATTTTTTTAGCCAATACATATACTTCTGAGAATTATTAAAAGCACAGAATCTTTCATTATGTTTCCAAAAGCATTTAAAAGTACACATTATGTTTTCATGTTTTGGGCATCCAATTTCATTTAACGACCTTACCAGCCATTATGGATCAAATATGCATCCACATATGCTTCGTATCCATCATATATTTCAATGTAATATGAATGGTATTACAATTTTAATTTGCACTTCGCATCCATGATAACTTGAACGTCTATAGACATCTTGGCCAGTAGCGTGGTTAAATCAAGAACAGGCATCCCTGTTAACCTCGTTAATGTTTTTGATTTTTCTCTTCCTTTGGCGAGTAATATTTGATATTTGCATGTTGATTCTATTATCCAATTTCTTAGTTTGTCCAGAGATAGTGAACCAATTTCCCACTTCAGCTGATGGTTATATTTTATTAACCAAGAATTCTGTTTTTTTAACTCTTTCAGGTAATTCTTTCCAACTACAAGGTGATTTTGTCAATGCATATCTTACAATAATTCCATCAGAAATACAAATTTCTTTAGGAAATAAATTTTAAATCTTATTCAAAAGAAATTGACTATCAATTATCCCAATGATAACTGAAAATTCATATTTTTCGCCCACTGTCGATTTTTAATAATCGTTTTCCTTCATTCTTCTTCTTCTTAGATTACTCCATATGGCACCACAAATAAATAGTTATTTATTATTATTATTATTATTATTTCACTGATTATTAGCTCTGATGGTATATTTTATGTTAACTTTCTGTTACAAAATTCTAAACAATTAGAACTATTCACAAAGAAACTTTCAAAAAACTTTGTGGCTCACCCATTATTTTTACATTACCAAACACTAAACACCACAACACAAAACAGCAGTAGATGAACGATTACTTTAACTCCAAAGTCACTTGACTCTATGGCATTTTCTTATAGTACTGTTTACAGATACCATGCCCTACCCTGACCGTTCCTTAAAAAATGAACCTTTTGTGCAGATGACTCAACGACATGTTTTCACGTGCTGGATATACTGTTGGTGTGTTTTTATCTTACTTTGTGTGGGGAAAGGTAAAATTCATATATGTGTTATCTGGAGAGTACAAACATTTTTTGTATACCAAACTTTAAGAGTTACAGTCACATTTTTGGGTTAATTATCTGCTATATCTCTGTAAAACAACCAAATTCTAACAGTTCGGATTTTCGATTATGTGAAGGAATTATTTTCAGATAACTCAAACAATGTCAATTGGTAGCATTAGACAATTTCTAAAATAATGAATACATGGATATTAGTTTTCAACACTTTTTCCCTGTTCCTGGCATTAATTTCAAGTTGAGATATTTTTTAAATAATTAAACAGAATTGCATCATAATATAAAGTTGTGGATTTAAATATCAAATTCTAATCAGAATAACTGAGTGAAAAATTCACTGTGGAAAAACACAACAACAAAAGCACATATCTTTGTTCATTTAAGTTTACAAATGCATATTTTATTTTGCTAAAATACTATTTAAAGTATATTCACTGAGAAAAATTCGAAACATGTAATTACCTAAAAATATTTCACAATATTTAGTTTAGACTCTTAACATTTTCCAAAGACTTCAATGAATAAAATTATTGTTACTCACTGTTTCTTGGTTACATTACATCAAAATAGCTGGTCATGCAAAAGAGTTTTTAAATCAGATACCATGGTAACCACACTTCCATACATTTGATATTGTGTCAGTCTGGAAATAACACCATGCCTCCCTAAACATTCTGTGTATTCTTTTGTCAGCAAATATACACAAACAGTTTTCATAAAATGTTCGTAAATGTCTCAAAATAAAGAATCTTTACCGAATTGGATAAAATCTTGAAAGTCTAATTTTACCATTGATGAATTTAAATGGTTAGCGATAATTTTCCCCATGATATGAATAGATGGTAATTCAGTTTCCAAAAATAGTAAATGATTATCAGTATCGTACACTTTTGGTGAAAATCCCTCAGCTTCTTCACAACTAATAGAAAAACTTTTACTTCCATCAGCTCCTGTATCATCAAGTATTAGTTCCCCATCTTGGCATTTCAGAATATAACACTCACCGAGGTCCATTTCGTAGCCAACTCTTCTTTGCAAGTAGCCAAGGATATCACATGTTACATCCTGAATGAAGAACTTTATTAATGAAATAATTCATTCAGGATTTAACAAGTCAGAAAAATCAGCTGAGAGAAAAAAACTTTTACTCGAGCAGAAGAACTAAAGCACTAACTGTAAATGGAAATAGAATTACCTCCTTTTAGTAGAATTGTAATACCATGTAAAGAACTTCGTGTATAAATTAGTATTATATGAAATGCATCATGTATACAATGAATGGGTAAATCAGATGTAAACGATAGTACAAAGGTCATGGGCAGGCTTGAGGCTTTGGTGATCTTGGAAAGAGATGATCTTGGAAAGAAGATGCTGCTATGATCTCGCGATGTGCCAAATTTGCCATGGTCGATGAAAGCAGCAGGTGGGGAAAGATCGCATTTCTTAAATCGCATTAAAGGGGGAAATGAATATAGAATTAAAAGGGTTTCCACCCCTTTCTCTGGGCTTTTTTTCGCCTGTTTCATTGGTTGATGATTTTACTTCTCTCATGGACCAGTGGTTCCTGATGGTGTTTCATGGTGATAGTTCGATATCGGAGGGTGCACCTTTCTCTTCGATGTCTAAACTTCTGCCTTCGATGTCTAAACTGTACTAAAGCATGTGATGTTGGCACATACTGCCTTTGCTGAAATTACCAACGGAATACTATTGCAGACGTACATTATGAACCGGCAGCTAGAGTTGTGGATGGCCCGAAACAGATCGAGAATAGACGAGGGAAACTGATGACCATAGTCACCTACCATGAGGACGCAGGCTTATGGAAGATTCGAAAGGTAATCCAAACAAAGAGGTACAGTTCGGACGGACAAGGTGACCCTACCACAAGAAATGGTCAAGTACAGATTTTGTTGTATAATTACCCAGTTGATAAAAGGGAAAAATCATTGCAGTGTATTAACCAAGTATGGATGGTATTTAAGGATTTTAAGTGATTATTTAGCAGTGCTAATGTCCATAAGACAAATTGTTAGGAATGATTATAGATGATTGTGACTAGTTTAATATGCAAGACTGACACAGTAGGTAGATAGTTAGAATATTGATTAGAAGGGTATAATGTGTATATTATGTGTGTTAAATCTCTAACTCAAGAGAAGGATTTATTGTTTGTACGTTAGAGTATTAATCAGCTTGATGAAGTTTAATTTAGCATGTCATTCAACTAATTGAAAGTGTATATTATGTCTTTAGATTCCAATAAATGTTTTATCTTTTATATGTGAGTTTTGCCTGTGATATGAACCAAAACTACCACTCATTAATATAAACCATAGTGGGGCATGAGGAAGTGAAAGAATTGTATAACATGTTGTTATAGAGGTTACGACTGCAAACCAGAATTTACTTAGCCATAATAGAGCATTTAATTTATGAGTATAAGCACTAAATTTATTCTCCTATGTGCACCATAGGTCTGGAAAAGTCACCCTGAATAAGTGTCCCCTCTATTCTAAGATATTGGCTGGCACAGTTTTAAAATATAAATTTGTCAGTATCTGAAGAGGAGATGGCCCCCAACAGAAATTAGAGGATTCGTTTCTTATAGCAAGGAATAACCTTTAACAATCAGGGTAAGCATGTGAGTAAAATTAGGAATCGGCCAGAGATATAGAATTTACTTTCCTTATAGAATGAACACGTAAGAAGTTATACAAATATTAGAGTCAAGGAAATTTTGTAAGACTTGTAGTTAAAGTAGGGAGGTTAAAAGACTGAGGGAAGTAAAATATTTTAGGAAGAGCAATGACATAAAAATGGCGCACACGAGAACAACAAACCATATCAAAGAGAAACCAGATACAACAATGGTGCAGCCAACAGGATGTGCTTAGTTCCCGAAAAAGGAAGTAAATTGACCTATCACAGTGAGTTGGTCTTTGGTTCATATTAGGCAATCAGAAATTTGTTGGAATTAGTAGAGAGTTTGAGAAAAGAATCTTATATTTTAGTGTAAGCTCTAGAACAAGTATGTCTGTCCCAACTAGTTCCGAGATGAACGACACTGAATTTTTTCGTACGATAAACCCATAGAAAGTATTCCCCCAGTTCTCTGGAGAGGAATAAGATGATGTGTTAACGTTTTTTGTTTTTTTTTGGTTATATTGTGGAACTGAAAAAAAAAGGTAGTTGGAGTGATTTCAACTCCTTCTTCATCTACGCAGCGAACTAGCACAAAAGATTAAAAGATAACGAGTGAATATAACAGACAAGGAGAGGGCGATCTGCATAGCTCAAGTTAGAAAGAATAGGAGAGGCAGTTTGAATTAAATAGGAGAAGCAGTTAAAATTAAATAGGAGAGGCAGTTAAAATTAAATAGGAGAGTCAGTTAAAATTAAATAGGAGAGTCAGTTAGAAATATTAGGAGAGGCAGTTAGAAAGGATGCAAAGCCCGCCTTCTTATCTATGTATAAGTCAGAAAAAAAACCAGACGAAAGGGAAAGGCAACTCCCAGAGGATTGAGGGACGTCTAGAAAAAAAAAAATTTGAAAAAATTATTTTTCTTCAAAGGAGGGTTGTTACATCCCGAATGAAGAACTTTTATTATTATTATTATTGTTCCGGCAAACTCCAAGGAGTCGACAGACTCATCGAGGGAGGCCCTAACATCATGTCTGGAACAACTATTCAGCATTCACACAGTATCTATCATATCTTGCCTTGAACTCATTCACGGTCGTAGCACCCACAACAGACTCTGGAAGCTTATTCCACTCATTCACCACTCTCCAAGTAAAAAACCTAGCTCTAACACCCTTGTCAACCACGCTCTTGCCCATTAACTTTATTAAAGAAATAATTCATTCAGGATTTAACAAGTCAGAAAAATCAGCTGAGAGAAAAAAACTTGTACTTGAGCAGAAGAACTAAAGTACTAACTGTAAATGGAAATAGAATGACCTCCTTTTAGTAGAATTGTAATACCATGTAAAGAACTTCATGTATAAATTAGTATTATATGAAATGCATCATGCATACAATGAATGGGTAAATCAGATGTAAACTATAGTCCAAAAGTCACGGGTGGGCCTGAGGTATTGGCAATCTAGGAAAGCGCACACATTCGGTTCCTGGAAGACGCTGCTATTATCTCGCGATGTGCCAAAGTTGCTGTGGTCGATGAAAGTAGTAGGAAGGAAAAGATCCCAGAAAAAAAAGTAACAGGGCATTATCGTGGTAAGAACAGGGTGCTAAAAGGGGGGGAAGTGAATGGACAATAAAAAGGGTTTGCATCCTTTCTCAGGGTTTTTTATCGCCTGTTTCCCTGGATGATGATTTTACTTCTCTTATGGACCAGTGGTTCCTGATAGTGTTTCATGGCAACAGTTCGATATCGGAGGGTGCGCCTTTCCCTTCGTTGTATGAACTTCTGCCGGTACTAAAACATGAGATGTCGGCACATATTGCCTTCGCTAAAAGTAACGGAATACTATCGCAGACGTACATTATGAACCGGCAGCTAGAGTTGAAGATGGCCCGAAACAGATCGAGAATAGACGAGGGAAACTGATGACCATAGTGACCCACCATGTGCACGCAGGCTTGTGGAAGATTCGAAAAGGTAATCCAAACAAAGAAGTACAGTTCGAATGGATCAGGTGACCCTGCCCCAAGAAATGGTAAAGTACAGATTTTGTTGTATAATTACCCAGTTGGTAAAATGGAAAAATCATTGCAGTGTATTAACCAAGTATGGATGGTATTTATGGATTTTAAGTGATTATTTAGCAGTGCTAATATCCATAAGACAAATTGTTAGGTATGATTATAAATGATTGTGACTAGTTTAACATGCAAGACTGACACAGTAGGTAGAATATTGATTAGAATGGTATAACGTCTATATTATGTGTGATTGTAGTGTATTAATCGAGTATGGACAGTGTTTAAGGACTTTAAGTGATTATTTAGCAATGCGAATGTCCATGAGACAAAATGTTAGGAATGATTATAGATGATTATGTCTAGTTTAATATGCAAGATTAGCACAGCAGGTAGAATATTGATTAGAAAAGTATAATGTTTATATCATGTGTGTTAAATCTCTAACTCAAGAGAAGCATTTATTTTTCGTACGTTAGAGTATTAATCAGCTTGATTAAGTTTGATTTAGCATGTCATTGAACTAATTGAAAATGTATATTATGTCTTTAGATTCCAATAAATGTTTTTTCTTTTATACCTGAGTTTCACCTGTGATATGAACCAAAACTACCACTCATTAATTCAAATCACAGTGGGGTGGGAGGAAGTGAAAGTAATGTATAACGTGTTGTTATAGAAGTGACGACTGCAAACCAGAATTTACTTAGCCATAGTAGAGCATTTAATTTATGAGTAAAAGCACTAAATTTATTCTCCTGTGTGCACCATAGGTCTGGAAAAGTCTCCCTGAATAAGAGTCTCCTCTATTCTAAGATATTGGCTGGTACAGCTTTAAAAAATAAATTTTTCAATATCTGAAGAGGAGATGGCCCCAGACAGAAATTAGAGGATTCGTTTCTTATAGCAAGGAATAACCTTTAACAATCAGGGTAAGCATGTGAGTAAAATTAGGACTCGGACAGAGATATAGAATTTGCTTTCCTTATAGAATAAACATGTAAGAAGTGATACAGATATTAGAGTCAAGGAAATTTTGTAAGTCTTGTAGTTAAAGTAGGGAGGTTAAAAGAATGAGGGAAGTAAAATATTTTAGGATGAGCAACGACATAAAAATGGCGCACACGAGAACAACAAACCATATCAAAGAGGAACCAGATATAACACAGGCGACTTCCTGCATAACTTTTTCCAAGTGGTCCTGGATAAATACATTACAATGTACGTGTCTTTTAAAATAATAATCGTTTTCCATCCTTTTAGAGCTATGTGAAGAGTTTTGTCTCGTGCTATTTTCCTGAAGAAAGAAACTTTCAATGACTTTTGTGGCTCACCCATTATTTTACTTTTCTTTGCTGGATACCAATCACCACAACACAATACAATAGCTGCACAGGATGAACGAATTGCCGTAACTGCAAAGACATTTGACTCATTTGTTTTTCCTTGTAGTACTGTTTACTTGACCCTTAACCCTGACCGTTCCTTCCAAAATGAAACTTTCATGCAAATGATTCACGGACAGGTTTCTACATGCTGTTGGATATGATGTTGATGTAAGATTATCTTACTTTGAGACATCATAGGGCAAATTTTATCTCTGTGGCTCGAAGAGTATTCTGTATTATTTGTCATTATTATGTTAACTATTTTATCCTCAAAAAGGTGTTTTTGATTATAGACCATGTGACTACTTCTCTCACTCATATGTCCGAAATTGTTGGGATGGCGAAAAAAATAACATTGGTGGAAGTGAAAAGGTCATCAAGAGGGTGACAGAGGTCTTCCCTGCAATGCTCTCACATCCCACACCTCAACCCCTAACCGCATCATCCCCTATTCTCCACCCTCTCCTCCAGAAGATATCTGCTCATTCTAGTGGAGATGAGCAGAGAATAGTGGAGAATAACTCATCTTTTGCGGATATCTTTTAGTGATGTCACCTCCAACTGATACTGATAACTTTGGAGGAAAAAAAAAAAAGCGTTTTTTTACACGAATTTTAGTAGAGAATATTTCACCTGAAAAGTGACAATTTATTTATTATATGTGTAGATACCTATCATTTTCACTTTATTTAATTTCTGTATATTAGATTGTGTAAACACAATTTGTTAATAATATTACAGTCAAATAAAAAGTAACATAGAAATTAACAAAGTAGTATATTATAGAGCTAATATTCATTTGAAATAATAACAAATAACTATTTATTTGTTGTACTGGCAAAAGAAATTTCTAAAAGAAAACGCTACAGTGAGTTCAAAACTTTGTCGCATATCCGTTACTTAAAATTACTAAAGCTAAAGAAAAAAATAAATTAAATAAATAAATTTCAGTTACAGAAATAGGTTAAGAGCACAAGGAATCGCAGGTAAAATTAATAGTCAATATTGGTTTTAAAAAATAAATGTAAGCATTAATTGACTACAGCAATAATTTCCCACGAGAACGAAGAGTTCCAACCTAAACACATGATTTTTCACCTACGTACAACAAAATTGGCAACCGGATAAGAGAGATTATAGGGCTAATATTCATTTCAAATAAATTCCACTTTCCTAGTTACACAAAATATAATCAAACAAACAAGCCATCTACTTGAAAATAATAACTGTATAAAATCCTTAATCACGAATGAATAATTTTAGGATATGTGTCATCACAATCATGTGAATGCTAATCACTTAGTCATATGTAAGTATTTGAGAAACATCCAAACTTGGGAAAATGATACCTTTTCAACATTACCGCAATTTATGGATATGATTCGTGTCTTCTTCATGAAACGATCCCTTTGAAGAAAACCACGATTCGAAGTAATTACTAGCTGGGGGATATTACTCATGATGATAACAGAATGATCCTACAGGCTCAAATCTAAAGGAAGAAGTACTCAACTATTTCAGGTAACAGAATTTACAGAAATTTCGTTCTTTCTAGTTTTTGTGTTTGTGTTGTGATGTAGATATAAAATTCAACTATTTTGGAATATTCGCATTTAGAAGAGCCATTCTGGAAAGAAAATAGGTAATTTATATTATCATTTGAATTTCTAGAATACATACAAAAGGTTTTGTAATCCATTTAACTGTCCGTTTATTTTAATTTATTTTTAAATGCCACAGAGACACCAGCATATAATTAAATTATTCAGAAAAGCTCGAAACACAGCCGCCACTAGACTTTACTGTATTCAAAGTATTCCCACCCTTTAACAGGAAAGAAATACCCCAAAATGTATTGGAAAATTAGGACACCACATCTATAGACAACCAAACACAAAACATGGTGACAATGACAGATGTGTGCACCATGGTAAAATTCCAAGATATTTTATCTCAAAAACATCACCCACAATTCCATAGGCAAACCAAAACACCATGTGATATCACAGAGAGACACATGTTCCCCAGAAAGTTCCAAACACATAACGTCACAATTCTTATCTCTAAATATCACCCACAATGTTTAAGCAAACCAAAAACACCACGTGCTGTCCCTGACAGACTAGGGGCCCCAGCGAAATTCCAAACTCTATAACAACAAACATCCATGTCACGATTCCTTATCTTATCTTGATCTTGTCAGAAGTGTCCCATCAATCACGACACAATTCCTTATCCACTAATACATCTCCCTTTCCATTCAAAACAATAACGTCACTTATTGACAAATAACAAATGATGTTACTTATTTACAACTAACAAATGACATCACTTATTTACATCTGATAACAACACACACCCACATCATGATTCCTTATCTTATCTTCATCTTGTCAGAAGTGCACCACCAATCACAACACGAATCCTTATCTCTACCATCACCCATAATTCCATACGTGAGCCAAAACACAAGAACTGATGTCACAGACACATATGCCACCAAGGAAATTCTTAACATTCCAGTCTAATAACTTCACGCACACAATGACGTCATCAAATAAACAACCAATCACGTCACGATTCCTTATCTATCTTGATCAAACCGCCACCCCTACTACTAACTTGGTGTACGCAATATTGAGCTCACTGCTATCTCTTCAGTGGAAGAAACGCCCACGTACGAGAACTAGGTATTACAGTTGTTGTACAACGAGATAAGAATTCGGGAATAGAGGGCGATGGGTCTCTGTGACGAATTATTCGAAATTCTACTCTCTGCACCAAAAAATTCACTCTTCCCAATATCTCACTTCCCTATTTTTTAAAAATATGTTCCCATAAGTCAATAGGAGTTATATAAAGTGATTACTAATGTGGTGTCTGTTTATTTCTTAAAAAAAAAACAGATTTTGTTAAGAAAGTTAATATTTATTAGATCAAAATATAATTTGACCAGTCTGTCTACAATTATTCGCCAGCTTGCAAAATCTACTCGCCACAGGCGAGTGTATTTGTTTAGCTCCATATATACACATATACCATCTCTAAACTTTCTTGACCCTTTCCAGAAAAGAGCAATTCAGCTCAGACGATTCCTTTCTTACAGATTCGCTTCAACCTCTATCTCACAGATGCAGTATTTCAGCTCTGTCTATTCTACAAGTAATTCGACCATCATTGCTCCATTGAACACTTTTTGTTGCACTATTAAGAGCAGTAGCTGCCCAGCATCCCTTTACTACAACTGCAAACAAACACTGAACCTGCTTCTCCTCTTCCTCTTTTATTTCATCCACCTCTGTCCTCTGGAACAGCCTTCCTCAAGAGGTATTTCCAAACAGATACCACTGCAACTCTTCAAAAAAAACAAAAAAGAAAAAAAAAGAAAAAAAGAAAGAAAAAGAAAAGAAAAGTTAATACTATCTGACTTCTCACCTCAGACAAGCCGCTGATATGATTATAGGTACTTCGAACTGTTGTGTGTGTGTGTGGAATGTAAATATACAGAGCTCTCAGCAAACTGTGAAAAACTTGACTCGCTACTCGAAAAGTGTACTCGCCGAAGACGAGTATACATAATAATACGAACAATAAAAATAACAGGAAATGCCACTTCTCAATTGCACATTCTGGTTCAAACGATTGATGGTCCGTTGCAGAATATCGTCATAAGATTCCCAACTTTGAAGCAGAGTTTGTTCTTAGATTTTATTATGTTCATTATACTAAAATCCCTTTTGCAAGATGCCGTGGAGGTAGGAACGACTACCATTATTGATAATTCTAATTTGCAGGAAACGGAAATGTCTCCACGTACGCCTCGTTGATTTAAAAATATCAAGCTTCAGATGTTTGCATAATACCTTAACTCCCTACTACCGAACACCTGCAAGTAAATCTGTAGGAGATATTGAATGATGAAAATGGCTAGCGAGGTCCTGATTTCAGAATCACCATAATTTCTTAAGTCAATGTTAGACGACTAAGAAATGGTATAGCGCAGGCAACAGATACTTGACTATTAAGTTTGTGCAAAAATCTGTTATTTAAGGCTTTCATACTGGCTTTAATTCGTTCAATTATGTTCTGTTGATGTCCCAGTTTCTTCACTATATTTAAGATAAACGAATTCTTGAAACTCCAGACATTGCCATATTAGCAAGAAATTATTTCTCTACCTTTCCTAAGCAATTTTCCATTTTTTTTCTAAAGAATGTAAGGCGCATACAATTTGACATTGCTTACTATAATATTCTCTCCAAAAAATGGGAGCCCACTTTTTGAAAATTGGAAGCAATTCCAGTAAGAAAAGAAATTTACTGTTTGGTAAGAACTGAAATTCACAAGCATCTTCAGAAATCCCTTCCACTGATTAGATTCAACTGTGTTTCTTGATTGCACGATAGATTTCATATGGACAACACATGACTTCTGATTGACAAGAACTGATTTGAGTGCTTCGATTTCAAAGGCATTGAACTTGATGAATATGTTGGATTTTAAACATTTTCACGGACAAAGATTTAGAAAATTTTTTAAGTCCTTGTTGCTTTCTTGCGGAAATAAAAAAATCTAAAACACCGATAAGAATACCATCTACTTTCGATATGTACGGAACAGCTTTCACATATTTCAGCATGAACAGTTGTAATTTATAAGCCAAACAATGTACAGAAATCAAACGTTTTACTTCATTTTTCATTTTTGCTGCAAGTCCATTAACATGTTTGCGTGTCCAATCCAATCAAATGCTTATTGTCTCTCCAGTGAAGTCTAGCTTTAAGTAACTCTTCTTGAACTGCATCAAAATATCTCTGTCCAGTAATGTTATTTAGTTTAACTATGCTAACAAACGATTATTTAACATTACCTCTCTTACAATATTTCATATATATTATCAATTGCTCGGTTTATTGTTTTAACAATAAAGTATAATAAATTCTGCTCACTGTTTATTTGCCATATTGCCTGAGAACATTGACTTCTAGTTTTCATCCATAATTTAACAATTCTTTCATGTCGCTGATTGCTTTATTATTTTCAGCAATGCAATATGATATATTGAAAACAATAGATATTTGCTGAAACGTTTCGCTAACTTTTTTTAAACATTATTTCAGCAGAGTTTTTTTTTTCTGGATATATATATATATATAACGATTACATTTATCCCGCAAAAATCTTATTTTTGTGCTAATGTATGCTATTCTGAAATCATCTACATCAGCGTTTCCCAAATGGTGAGTAACGAAAGTTAAAGGCCAGGTCTCGAAAACCTTAGTATTTCATCTTTGTGTTTTCATTTTTCCACGAAACTCTAAAACACAAGTAAATAGCATTTAATTGGGAATAATGAATAAATAATTTAATTAATAGAGACGAAAACGCGCTCTGTTCGCGTCGCCATTTCACAGTCTCTTTGTTCGAGGGAAAGTAGCTGAACTAATGCGAGGCTGCGCGAAAGGCAACCTCGCCACCAGCTGAATCGTTTGGCGGTGTGGCGTTTGTTTTACTAGCCCGCCACGTACTCACTTTGCTTGTACAGTTTGAGTTAAGCATCGGGAGAAACCGTACTTTTATTTTATTTACTGATTATGTGTCCTTGCCCGGTGGATTCGGCTTAACAACCGGAATTATTCTAATTGTTTGTAAATAATTTATTTCATTCTTTCTTCATCTCGCAAAGAACAGCATCACACTTCTCATTAATAAATTACTTGGCTTTAGTTTAATTTCTTTATATTTTTGTAAGAGTAAATGCTTCTTTATTATAATAATAATAAATGAAAATTATATAAACATTCAAATCTGATTTATTTTACTTATTGGCCATTCAAATTTTAGTAGGTCACGAAGATCAAATATTAAAATAACCGGGCCACGGAAAAAAAAAACGTTCGGGAAACCTTTATCTACATCATACTAGCTAATAAGCCTTTCTACTATATTAACTGCCAGTAGAAATGCTAACTGAGATTACTCACCACCACTGGTGAGCTAATCTCATTGACATTGACAATAGTTGAGAAGCTGGAAACTTGTCAACTATTCAGTAACCATCAATATGAATTTCTCTACAGCAGATCTAGACCACATCACTCACCTATGGACTATAAAAAAGTATGGAGAAACCTCTATTATTGTAATTGGCATTTCCTTGGGCCTGAAATCAAGAACTTCTTATGGTCTTCCTTCCTTCCTGTCTTTGTTTGTCAGCTTTCTCTTAGGTCATTCCTTATGTGTAATGGAAGAAATTTTCTCTCTTCAGATGTTCCAGTTAATGCAGTGCTTCAGAGTTCTGTTACTTCACGCATCTGTCCATTCTTAGAATACTGTTCTCGCCTAAGAAGTCTAAAATTTCTTGATGCAGTCCAGAAAAAGGGTGGTTCGTTTGACTGATGGCCACTCTTACAGACTCTTTACCCACTCTCTCACAGACAGCACCAATTGCTGCATTATCTCTTTTATACACACATTTCCATGGGGGCGTGAGCAATCTTCAGGAGACATGGCACCCATTATTCCTCCATTCCATTTCTTATAAACCTACAGGAACATGCACAACAGCTAGGCAAATCCGTACACAGTTAACCTCCTGACTCACTTCACCTGCTACTCTTCAGATGAAAAGCATTGATAAAAGATTCTTCCGGTCCTAGACAGGATTCGAACCCAGGCTTTTCCAACGAAAGAGTATCGTTAATACCGACTGAGTTTGTATGTATGTGTCAAGAGGAATAAATATAGTTATACCATGATGACTTTAAAGCAGGATTTTCTGAGATTATACAGGAATATATGTAAATCTGTGAAAATGGCATTTGCACCTATAGGACGCCTACAGAAAGACCATTGTAAGTTCGATTCTAGTCCTTTTATTTACCAGTTCCCTAGTTAGCTGATCTCTGTCAAGGGCAAGGGGGTTTTCCCTTCTGTAAATTCAAGCACACTGACCGTAACCCATACTGTTCCAGACACTAATATACTGCGATGATGCCAGGTGTTTGTTGTACCCTCTTCACCAGATGTCATTTAATATCAGTGAACGTTTAGGCCAGCTATCACTTATTAGCTAAGCATGGAGCTCTATTTTCCCTCAGTCTCCAAAAGTGAGTGCTAACACTGCCTTGCCTACTAATAAAAGGCGTTATCAGATTTATTTCTTTTTAAGACAATCTCTGAGTGCCATTCATAGGTAGAGAAGAGCTTTTTCGGTTATTATTATTATCTACCAATGGGCTGACAAACAGCAACCAAAATTCTCTGAAATAATAAACTTTGCTCATAATGTAATGTTATATTAGGAGAATTCTAATTAGAAATAAATATATAAAGAACTTTTCTTTTGTGCACATTTCAGTGCACTCACTGGTATTTTTCACCGGCATTTGTTTTAACCATGTTGAGTATGGCTTGGATTATCATATACATACTGCAAAATTGAAATTGACCCGATTTTCTGAAAAACGTATTACTTCAAGAAATACGAAAAATTATTAAAACGCGAATTCTATGTTAAAATCAAGTGTTCTAAGATTAAATGAATACTTTTCCTGTATTTAAATCATATTTCCATTTATCTATAAATACATTTTCTGGTATGGTTCGCCGACTGGGTTAATGGTTTCCAACTAACGGGCTCTGGGTTCAAATCCTGATATATGTTTGTCTTGTCTTTACTGGAGCAGCGTTTCCAGATTATATAAAATAAATTATATAATAGCTGGGGCCTCGAAAAATTAGGGACAATTTAAGGGCCCCGTAACATGGTCTTGGTCTTCAAATTTCTTCAAAGCCTCTCACGTGACTTCTCATATATTCTAAAAGAAAAATAAATTATCGCAACTTGATGAAACATCTGGGTTTCATCAAGTTACACCCCTTTAACCCACGTTTGTTGTGGTTATATCAGTAGTTTTAATATAATTTTTGTTCTTGGTGTTTATCTAAACTTTCCAGTCCCCCTCCCGTATTAGAGAACGAATACTGGAAGAAAAGCAAAGATAATATGAAAAATGAAAAAGGACCACCCCATCACTGATAGGTTCCCCTCCACCACAAACACGTGCCCTACAGGGAGGAGGGCTTGCACAGATCAGCTTCTGTGAGATGGATGATATGTAGTAGAACAAAAGTTATCCCCAAATACTATCTATGATTTAATCCGAACGCGCAGATTAAATCGTCTGCATAGGCGATGATGGTTTTGCACTCTTGTGGGATTGATGATGATGGTGGTGGTGGTATTATCATGTGGTACTCTTCACCAATCATAGAAACGGGTCTAATACCAGTTGCTAAGTCCTGTCTTTGCAGAGGAAAACCATGATGCACTCCTTTGCAAAGAAAGATAGAATCTGATATGTAGCCATTTACTATCAAATGGTTTTGGCCTCAGCATAAATTCCTCTGATTGCCTGGCCTTTTTCCAAACCTTGTGAGATATAAAACATGGACGAGAAATTCATGTCGGACTCAGTCTAAAGCTTTTGCTAGGTGTATGCTGAGTGGTGCCGTGGGGTGCTGTTTAATCCGGGAAAACTGTACAATATCTCGTGGCAGGAAGAGGTTGAGCCACATCTTCCTACTTAGGACACCATAAGTCTGTGTGCAGGTAAAAATACTTAAGAGAACGAGTTCTTTCGGTTGTTAACTGTTCTTGTGAATAACTAATATTCACAAGAATAGTTAACAACCGAAATTGTTGAGTGCAATGGGACGCCACTTTCCTATGATTATGTCATTTCTTTCCTAGGGAGGAATATTGTGCAACTCTTGGTAAAGTCTGCTGGTATGTTTACAGTCTGTAAGAATTATTATTAAAGAGCTGATTAGTAAGGGTAAGATGGTGCTCCATGTTAGTGTATAAAATTTTATTCCCAGGTCATCTTGCCCTTAAACCTTTACCTGACATGCACTGCTTAGCTGCTAGTTCGATTTCACCCGCTATTATAGGACTGTTGTGAATCAGCTGATCCACAACAATCAGGCAACAAGCTTGGTAGTAGTGGTCAGCAGCCGGCAGGATCCCCTGAGTATTGCTTACTGCGTTGCCCTGCAGCTTCATTTCCTTGATAGTTTCTTCTCTGTAGCGGTGTTTGGTAAAAGATTGTGTAAGGAGCATCCGCTTCTTTGAATCGAATCCTTACTTTAAAAGTTTCGTCTTCTTAGCTATGTCGGTAAGTACGCTAATTATCAGTCCAGGGTATGGCATGGCATATCTGATTTCTGTTTGTTGATATATATATATGCATTGAGGTTGACTTACTCGGTTGTTAAACATAATTTTTAAAAGAATTGAATGATATAAAGAATTGAATGAGAGCAAACGAAAAAGGTTTAATAGTATCACACTAGTTTCGGCTTTTTACAGACATCTTCAGGTATATATATATGTGTAAGACGTTTTAAAAAAAAAAAAAAGTCCATACAGCATTCACTCTGCACTGTTCAGGTGGTGGACACAATTTATTTTGAATTTTCCTCTACGCATTTTGTCAACAACTGCTATGATTTGGTTTGCTGCATAGCAGTAGTTCCCTAGTGTTGAATAGGCTCGTTCGATGCACTTCTTGTTGCAGTCATATTTCTAAATTTCATTTGTTGTCCATCTAAACTCCAATCAACAGTTAACAATCTTCATTGATATCTCGCTGTACGCTGAAAAATGAACCAATAACTGGGGACCGCATTAATCTTCCGACTCCATGGTTCCTGCACCTACTAAAATGATAACAGAGGGTGACAGCTCAAAAAGATTTGCATATGACTGTGATCTGAAAAGTGACTTTTTTTGAAATATATATATATATATATATATATATATATATATATATATATATAAAGACTACCTGAATATAATATTGTATAACATGGCATTATATCCTCACTGTTTATGTTTCATCTTGCTTGTTTTTCGAAAGGGAAAGGTCGCGCTTATATTTATGTAAAAGTGGTTCGATGTTAGCGTTTGTGTTGCATCTAGTATAAATAAACTGTTCCGTAACACACAGCTGTATATCAATGCTCTAATTGCATACAGAAGGAACGGCAATTAGCTGCTGGATGTTACTGCACACCAACCCATCCCATTCTTAGGACCTCCGTAAAAAAGAAAATCATTACTCACGCCCATGGAAATGTGTGTATAAAAGATATAATGCTGCAATTGGTGCTGTCTTTGAGAGAGTGGTTAAAGAGTCTGTAAGAGTGGCCATAAGTCAAACGAACAACCGTTTTTCTGGACTGCATCAAGAAATTTTAGACTTCTTTGGTGAGAACAGTATTCTAAGAATGGATAAATGGGTGAAGAAACAGAACTCTGAAGCACTGCATTAGCTGGAAAATCTGAAGAGGGAAAATTTTCTCCATTACACATAAGGAACGATCTAAGAGAAAACCTGCAAACAAAGAGAGGAAGGAAGACCATAAGACGCTCTTGATTTTGGACCGTAGGAAATGCCAATTTCAACAATAGAGGTTTCTCCATGTTCCCTGTATAGGGAGTAGGCGAGACCATTTAGCCCTATCTAACTTTTGGAGACTGAGTGGGCAGTTCAATCTCCACTGGTAGCCAATCAGAGATAGATGGCCCAAGGCTATCACTAATTAAACAGCATGCAGTGAAGAAGTGTCTCAACAAGTGCCGCCATGTCATGGTCCCTAACCCTAACACAATATTTTTAATGTCTGAAAATAGTGTGGGTTCTACGGTCGATTTCCTTGAGTTTACGGGACGAAAAACCCGAATTTCGAGGAGGAAAAACCCGCTTTCCCGTGCCAGAGATCGACTAACTCGCGAACCAGTCGAAAAAAGGCTTAGAAAAATTTCCTCTAGTCGCCGACTAGATTTGAAAGCAAGTCTTCCTTTGTGCGGTTAAGCGCCGTGGAATGCAAACGCCACATCCACTGAGCTACACAGGCTCTCTGAGCTACCCAGGCTCATACTATATTTTAATTTTGGCAGGTCAGGTCTGTAAATTTCTGTTTGCCATCTTTTGGGTCTGGGTCGGCTCAGTTGTTTTCTCCAAAATTAGCTGTAAGAAACTTTACTAGTCGTGGAGTGTCTACCGACTCTTCTTCCTGTGATTGTCATAATTTGGCAAGATCTTCAATGGTGGAAATATTCACCTTACCCAAGGCGTAGATGTGGGCTGAATCTTATTATTATTTTTTTCTTTGTTGTCAGTAGTTGCTCCTCCTTTGACTGCAGCTTTCAAACTTCATCCCGTTCTCTGATGACACGGATAAAGAGAACCCTGGAAGATTTGTTGCATCCAAGAAGTCAGCATTATTCTCAGTTGTGAGCAGTAGGCTTTCTTGCCTCTTGCGTGGATGCTGTTGAATTGTCTACTGCTGCTGCCTCTATTTACCCGAGTACTATTAACTGATTGTTTAAGAGGCGAATAGTTCTTAAAAGACAGCGCTCGTGTCTTAAGAAGTGCAAGCTATGGCAACTCCGATACCGAAGATTTTGTTCTCATAAGCTCTGGTCAAACTTTCGAAACTTCCGAAGTTTTCACATACATTCGGCTTTAAAATATATTTTTGCGGCACCGAAATTCTTCTTTGCTAATGTTATTTTTATTTCTTTTCCAGGAAATCCATTCTAGTACAGTGCAAATTAATCGATGGAATAAATATTATGCAACACCTAGCCTAACGAAATCAGATTTATGTATCAAAAGTATGAAGGAAAATGAGGCACAGAGAGCTCTAAATCAGTGTATTAATTTTAAAGGAAAAACGTTAAATGTTGCATTCAATGAGGTATGAATTCATGAAAAATTATCACAAGGTCTTAACTAATATTTCATTAAAATAGTATAACGAGAGACCTGTCAAGAATAAAAGAATCATTAAAAGCATAAATTATGAATTTTTTGTATCTGAATTTTTGTTTTAAATTGTGCACGGCGAAGGCGATTAGGGGCGTGTACGGGGAATATAGCAGTATGTAATGACGTAATGCTCAGTTAGAATGAGCCTCAGCGACATGAGTGCTATTCGTTGTTTTCTTCAATTACGCCTGATTTATTATTATTATTATTTTGTTTTCTTTTTAACTATAACCCTTTCACTTTTCCAACAATGTCAAAAAGAAGCAACAGTGCAAAACCAGAAAATGAGCAAAAGAAACAAAGATAAGCAATTAAGTTAGAGAAAAAATACGAAATTATTACCACCATCAAGCGGGTAGCCTGTGCTTTCTAAAAAAATTCTCTTGCCGCTTCTACTTTAATTATTTCTTCTAATTTTTCTGGATAAGATTTTGCGGCTTCACTATCGGAGCTTGCAGCTTTACCTTATACTTTCACGTTATGACAACCAGTTCTCTTTTTATAGTGGTCAAACCATCCACTTGCAGCAAAAGTGTCTCTTTGCAAGCATCCCTTTTGTCTTTCGGCATTTTAAAAATTGCTGATGCTTTAGTGCAAATCGTTGCATAGGTAATAGGCATGTTTAATCATTGAGTTCTCTTTGTTCCTGAAATGAAACTTTATTGTGAGAAACAAAATTCTATTTCAAGTGCTTCTGATAATTGGCAATGCACCTAGCCATTCCTCATCAGTAGTTTACATTTGCCCTAATGTAGAAATAGTCTTTTTTTTTTAACCTCCAAATTCAACTTCTCTTTTACAACCTATGGAACAGAGAGTGATTGCGACGTTTAAAGCACATTATCTCAAAGAGACTTTTGAAATTGTTAATAGAAGCAACTGACAAAGATTGAAACTTTTCTATCAAAGAGTTCTGGAAGAGATTCAACATTTTAGACGCAATTCGGATAACACAGAGCACCTGGCATAAAGTTTTCAAAAAAAGCTATGAAAGGAGTATGACATAAACTTCTTCCTCAGTTCAATGATAATTTCGAAGGCTTTGAAGACCCAACAAAGATTATTATATTCTGAAACTCAAGCGATTTTAGTTATGGCTAACCAGTCGCAAATGGAAGTTTCGGAAAGTGATTTTAATGAGCTGCTTCAATCTCGCACTATGGAAATCTCATTCAATAATCTCCTTGAATTAGAGGAACATGAAAAGAAACAAAGCAGATAACGAATGTGAAGCTAGAACTCGACTTTTCACTTTAAAAAGCCTAGAAAAAGCAGCATTTTTACTTCTTGAAAATCCTCAAGCACGCATTGAACCACAAGAAGCTATTTTAAACAAAAAGAAGCAAAAGTCAATGAAGCAAATGAAATTTACAGCCTTTGGAGAAAAAAAAAAAAAAAAAGATGCACCCAAACTTCATTATATATTACCTACTTCCTACTTCCATTATATATTACCTACTTCCTGGTTTTCTTTGGCACCAAAACCAGGTTTTGGTGCCAAAGAAAGTTCAAAGAAGTCTTTGAAATGCTGAAACATCATCCAAATCTAAATAAGAATGATGGATTAATAATCCCAAGAAACTTGAGGACCCATCTTCAACTAACATAAGCATACAGAACCCTAAACAGAAGAAAACCTTAACATGAGAAGATTTTAGAAATTGTTTAATGTAGTTCAACAATGAAACTTTTTTTTTTTCGATTTGTATATTTAATGATATGTATGAGAAGTTTAGTTTATTTTGTGAATTAATTTTGTATATATATTTTATTTAGTAATATTTAATTTTTACCCCTAGAGGTTAGGCTAAGATAAACAATTAACAAAGTGTTTAGATTTATCTCACTTTTGTATAGTGTCATGTAGTTTGTGTCTTGTGCATACGTTTTCCTGATGATGACCTCAATACAGGTCGGAACGTCGAATATTATTTTAATAATAGGCAAAGTAATTATTCCAAAACATGTTTTTGTCTCCATAAATTCTTAAAGGAAAGAAATTAGTTTATTAATTTTAACCTAAAATCTTAGTGATTTGCAATGACTTATTTTCACCATACAGTAATTGTTTGTGAAAAAATTAAGAACCATCAATGAAGAGTACTGTTAATGAATAGCAAATAAAGTACAGCATGGGTAGTGAAACATAACTAATGAGATTAGGTGTGAGTTTATTTGTTATGCCAGATAAATCCAGTGGTATCAAGAAGGGAAAAGTGTCGTATGGGATCTCCCAGTCAGTATGTCAGGTATGTTTAAATAAACTAGATTTTATTTACCACATTGAAAGAAGTCTAAATATCAAATATTACTGACATAAGGGGTGAAGCAAAAGTTTTTCATATTCCCAGCTATCTTGAGAGAAACTGTGAGTGGAGAAAGTTTGAGCTAATTGCTCGTCCTGAGTGGGATAGGAGATTAGTCCTCAGTGTTGAAGTTTAGGATGGCTTTAAGTCTTTTATGTTTGAAATAATCCATTGCGTCATAATCTGCAGCCAGGTGGATCAGTTTGTTAGGGTGCACAGATGCTTTTGAGAAGAATTTGATTGCTATAGTCTGCATGAAAGTCTAAATATAGGGGACATCTGTGTCCTGATGTAGCTGGACAGTTCGGATGAACCATGGGGTGCCCAGGATCACTCTGAGACATTTATTCTGGATACGTTGTAGTTTGAGAATATTATAATTTGAAGTATAACTCCAGGCCGGTGAAGAATAAGTGAGTATTGGACGAATCATCAGTTTGTATATGAGAAGTTTTATTCTGGTGCTCAGCTCACTATTTCTGTTAATTAGCGGATAGAGCTGGGCAATGGATTTTGATGTGTTTGCACAGAGAGTCTTGATATGGGAGCTGAAAATCAGTTTTCTGTCCAGTATTACACCAAGATATTTGATCTCATTTTTCCATGGAATTTTAGTGTTGAAAAGGAGAATATCTTCTTTAGGAAGCAGTGATCTTCTGGAGAATAGGACAGCTACACTCTTCAGGGGAATTCACTTGGAGGCACCATTTAGAAAAGTATTGTTCGGTTAGCAGTAGGTTTTCTTGCAGTTTCTTAATGGCTAGGTGAGGCTTTAAAGATCTGGCTAATATCGCTGTATCATCAGCATAAAGGGCTTTAATTGAAGATAATGGGTTGTGTGGTATATCATACAAGTATAAGGAGAATAGGATTGGTGCTAGGAAGGAACCTTGTGGAACTCCAGCCAAGATGTGTTTTTGTGTCAAGACTACCCCACATATCCTGACTTGCATGCACCTATCATAGAGGTATGCCTTTATAAGATGAATGATTCCAACTGGTACACCAGATGATATCAGTTTGTATAGCAAACCATAATGTCAAACCTTGTCAAATGCACTGGCTATGTCAAGGAAAACAGCCCCAGTGCATTGACGCCAGTTAAAACCCTTGATGATGTGTTCCACCAATCTATGTTGCTGCATGGTGGTATTCAACTGTCGGAAGCCAAACTGCTCCTCAGGCAGGATATTTACTTGGAGTATTGAATCTTGAAGTCTGGTAAGAATTACCTTCTCGGCATTTTTGCCGAGATTTGAGATGAAGCTGATTGGTCTGTAATTTTGAGGCAATCTGGGATCTTTTCCAGGTTTATGGATCGGTATTATGTCCGCCAGTTTCCAGTAGGAAGGGAAATATTTGTAGTGAAGGATGGAGTTAATTATATTTGTCAGATGGACAATAGCCCTACGTGGTAGAAGCTTTATTACTTTGTTAGAGATATAATCGGGTCCAGGAGCCTTTTTGTTCTTGAACTTTTCAATAATAGCATATATTTCAGCAGGTGTGGTGGGTGCAATTTGAGTGGAATGCGAGAGCTGAATTGAGTGAGTATCTGACATTTCGATGGATCTTGTATATATGGTTAATATCAAGGTGATTGTTATGCAGATTTACATTGTTTTTCAAGATGATTTGCCATTGCTTCAGCTTTATCAGCATCCGTGTGGATGAGACCTGAATCTGTTTGGGGGGGGGGGGAAGAGGTTTATTTCCGTTTTTAATCTTTCGGATGAGATTCCATATGGAGTGGTTATCCGTAGAGATGGAGGTTAGTTTTTCTTCCCAGAGTTGAGTTCTATGGGCTGCAAGGGCATCTCTCACTGCAGAGTTGAACCTGTTCAAGATTCGTTTGTCTTGCTGCACCCTGGTGTTGTGATATCTTTTTCTTGCCTTATTTTTTTCTCTAATCAGATTCATAATATCTTCTGGCAAGTGGATGGACTTGCAGGTAGTTGCAGGGGTAGTAACTGCTGCACAGGCTGCTCTAATCTGTTCTGTTAAGTTTTTAACAGCTGTTTCAATTTCCTCTTTTGATTTAATGATGGGAACAGGACCAATATATTTTGGAAGTACCTGGGAGAGCCTTTCCCAAGGAATGAATGAGTGAGGGGGGGATAATTTTTCAAGGTTTCCCAATTGTCTTAGTATTCCATAATGCAACACAAATATCCTTACGGACATGTATAATGCTATGCATTATGGGAAGGGCCATTTACTCAGAAGTGATACCAAGGTTGAAGTAACACAACATTTCCATATATGAGTAGTGAAAACGTGTCACACCTTAGTACCTAAATATTCTGGATTAAAGATAGACGTCGAAAGTTTTTCACTTGGTTATGCTATAAATTAAAGATGCCAAGAAATTATGTTCTCGGTTTCATCCTTTATTGAAGTCTTAACAGATGTAAAGTAGCCCAGTTGTGAAGTGACTTCACATGCAAACTTTGTCTGCTAACACTTCGATTAAGAATGAAACTGAGAACATAATTTCTTGACATCTTTAATTTAAAGTAAAGGAATTATTTCAGCGCATGTTTTTGCCTCCATAAATTCTTCACTATGAATCATTACTCATTTGCATGTAAATTTTAACCATGTAAGGCATGGTTACATAACTCAGACAACAGTATGATTTTGGTTTATCTAATGTGTATAAATACATAATTTCTCAGTAAAAGAAACAAAAATTTACAGATTAAACAATAAATGCTACATATGAAAATTCTGCAACACATAAATAACATGTTGAAAATGGGGGCCAAAAAAATTATTAATTAATTTATTTTGTAGGCACTGGGACCAGGTTCATTCATTAAAACAATTGGTAAAAAAAAAACTCGAGTATATGAAAATGCATATGAACGGATGAAATTTATGCGTCATGGACTTAATTTCAGGTACGATTTCTATAAATCTATTATTTATATAATAAAAAGAGTAAAGTTTTGTTAATCCATTTTAAAATATTGTCTCAAATAAAAATAAATAAAAAATTCAAGCTCATCATGCACGAAGTCTTTGTATATTGCACAGGTGTCTCAGATTAATGCTTTGCAATATACAAGAGCAGATTCAAATGAATTTATGTTAACAACCAAAATAGCCTTGATGTCTAGTACTTAGGGAAATTAAAAATGCAGAGCGATATAATATTTAAATTTAATTATTCCCAATATATCACTAAAGTTGAATTGGCATCTTTGGGGGGTGGGGGGGGGGGGGGGTGGGGGGGGGGGGGGGTGGGGGGGGGGGGGGGTGGGGGGGGGGGGGGGTGGGGGGGGGGGGGGGTGGGGGGGGGGGGGGGTGGGGGGGGGGGGGGGTGGGGGGGGGGGGGGGTGGGGGGGGGGGGGGGTGGGGGGGGGGGGGGGTGGGGGGGGGGGGGGGTGGGGGGGGGGGGGGGTGGGGGGGGGGGGGGGTGGGGGGGGGGGGGGGTGGGGGGGGGGGGGGGTGGGGGGGGGGGGGGGTGGGGGGGGGGGGGGGTGGGGGGGGGGGGGGGTGGGGGGGGGGGGGGGTGGGGGGGGGGGGGGGTGGGGGGGGGGGGGGGTGGGGGGGGGGGGGGGTGGGGGGGGGGGGGGGTGGGGGGGGGGGGGGGTGGGGGGGGGGGGGGGTGGGGGGGGGGGGGGGTGGGGGGGGGGGGGGGTGGGGGGGGGGGGGGGTGGGGGGGGGGGGGGGTGGGGGGGGGGGGGGGTGGGGGGGGGGGGGGGGGAAGGAGTGTCCTAAGTTTCGATTTGACGTCATGCGGAGCTCAAGGATCTTCCTCAGCCATAGATAAGGTATCCAGTCTTGGGTGTGGGCAGCAAGGTTTCTCCCCCCCCAAGTTTATCTGTGGTTTTTCATCCCACAAACAGACAATCCAGCCCCAGGAACACACAGTCTACAGTCATAGGATACTTCCAGGAATAATTAGTAACCTATCTATTCTGTTGGTTCCAAATGGTTCCAAATGCCTACACAGTTAAAAGTGTAGGTCTATGCATGAGCGTAAATTAGGAATTAGAAAATCTAGCATTTGATGATTTGATAAGGCCTATTTAGCCAGCCTAATCAGATACAATAAACACATTATCCAGCATATAGTTTTTTTTCATGGAGTAAAATTTCATCCTTTGAGTTAATAGTCGGCTGTTCTTATGCAGTTTTCTGACTGACAACAATATGCATGCACCCACACAAAAAATGAGACATATAAATTACTGGCAAGTAAGAATTTGTTGATTCTGAGTCTCTGGCCATATGAGGATTTCTCAGCATAAGGAATACTTGTGAAAAAATTAAAAGGCTGATCATGAGAAGCTCAGGAGACAGCTATATCCATTATGACATATTGTTCCCTACTCATATTTAAACTGTTTAAACTCATATTTAAGCAATCTTTGTGGTTCATCAGAATGTTTCATTTCCTACATACCTACACTTGTTCTTTTCTCTTATTTAGCTTCTCTACATAATTAATAGTGCAGATGTGGTAGCTCTGGAAGAGGATTTGAATAAGCTAGATAGATGGGCACATGAATGGGGGTTTCGGTTTAATGCAACAAAATGTAAGGTTTGGGACACATCGACGGGATGATGCATACTCTATGGGAGGAGTTATAGTGCAGGAAGTAGAGGAGACGAGATCTGGGGGTTGATGAATGATAGAAACCTGAAATTTAGGGGACATATTGCAAAGGTAGTGAAGGAAACGCAGAGTATTGCTGCAATAATGAGAAGGACACTGACCTCCAGACATAAAAGGGTTATCATTCCGTTGTGTAAGACTCTGACCACACTTAGACTATTGTTCTTAGATTTGGTCCCCAGGATTTGAAGGGGATAAATTAACAGTGAAAAGTGTTCAAAGGCGGATAACAAAGATGGTTTCAGGACTGTACAATGTTAGTTATGAGGATCGGCTGAGGGAGTGTGGACTGCAGAGTTTGGTGGATAGAAGAAGGAGATGTGATATAATCGAGACTTTCAAATTTTTGAGAGGTGGTTACAGAGTTGACACTGGGGAGTTCTTTTGCTTGGTTGAACAGTGGGAAGGAGTGATGACAAGAGGCCATCCCTGGAAGTTACGAAAGGAAACTGTTTGCAAGAGGGTGAGGAGTGGTTTCTTTGCATGGAGTGTGGTTGAACCATGGAATACATTGCCTGATGGAGTGGTGAGAGCGAGAATGGTCAATGAGTTTAAGGAGTGGTATGATAGACTTTGTGTTTCTTAGGAAGAACCTCCTAAGATGAGTCTTTTGACTCCATGGAGGCCTGAATAATAATAATAATAATAATAATAATAATACATAAATATATGGCCATCTTCCCACGCATATACTACATACATAAGGCACTATAGAAGAACAGAGATCTGCTAGTTGTCCAACTGTGTTACGTAGACTACAGACAAGGGTACACAAAAGAACATGCAGGTAGATTATTATTTCTGTACATGAATGCTAGGAGTATCAGAAACAAAGGGTGGAGTTTGTTGCCTTGGTCAATATGTTGGGACCTCAGAACCTAGCTATCAGACAGCTAACTGGTATCAAGTGTAAAGGGTACTGTATTTTTAGGAGATTTTTGGTATTCCTAGTATTTTTTAGAAAGGATAGGAGAGGAGGGGGGTGGTCATGCTGATAATCATATTAGATGACTTGAATTAAGTTAGTGTTGAGACCTATGATATTGTAATACTAGTAGCAGTTTTTCATGTGACAGTGAGCTTAAAGCCATCTTGTCTGAGGTGTAATCTTTCAAGATCAAATACATAGTGGAGTCTTGTTATAGAACCCAGTGGATTGGTTAGTAGTAATGAAGAAATGCATCACCAAATAAAGACAATGGGTGTGAAAAGAGTAATCATAATGGTGACTTTAATTATCCAAACATTGAATGGAGTATCACTAAAAGCCAGCCTGGCTTGCCGAGTGGTTAGCGTATCCGCTCTCCAGCCAAAAGACTGGAGGTTCGAATCCTGCCATGGGCATGGATGTGTTGTGATTGTCTGTGGACATACCAGTGGTGGTGGTCTGCGGTAAATGGCGTTGGTATAGTTGCGGCCAGTTGGTGGATTGAGTGGAGACAGAGTTGTATAGCAGGTGCCCTCCCTCGATGAGTCTTTGGACTCCCTGGAGGAGTGAAATAATAATAATAATAATAAAAAAATCT
Source organism: Typopeltis vanoorti (assembly GCF_054136105.1). NCBI lineage: Eukaryota > Metazoa > Arthropoda > Arachnida > Uropygi > Thelyphonidae > Typopeltis > Typopeltis vanoorti. The sequence goes on along the minus strand of NC_143553.1, from coordinate 78,952,965 downwards.
CATGGGAAGAATGGAATGAATTTATTGAGCTGTTGCAAAACAACTTACTCAAGCACCATGTGACAGAAAGAACTCATCTAACACTCTTTGACACTTTGATTATATTGTCAGAGAGTGTTTCAGTTATGGACATAACTATTCTGCTTCTGGTTGATAACAGTGATCATGGGGTATTCACTTAGGAAGTGGTTAAGTTTATGAATGTTCTATTCAGGAAAGGCTATATGCTGAACTACAGAGCAGGAAATATGACCAACTGAGGAGTTTGCATTCAGTGCAGTTCCATCCAGCATATCATCCTGCTGCTGGATGGGAAGCTAAAAAATACGTTAATGATGCAATATCAGAATGTGTCTGAAGAGTTTGAAGAATAAATAGGGTGGGAGTCAAATGGATGTGCAATCTTATCAAGTAAGAGATTCATAAAAAAAGAATAATGTGAAAGGAACACCATGTACATAAGAATGATGTCCATTATGAAAATTATAAGTAGCCTGCCAGAAGAGAGACAACAGTTGTATGGAAAGCCAAGTCTAAGTATGAAAAGAAACTGGCTCTCCAAGTTAAAGAGTACTCCAAAGAATTTTATCAATATGCTGCAAGTAAAAGAATAACTCTTCTGAATGCAGATGGTGTGAGGGTGACAGATGCAGAAGAGGTTGTTTCAACTAATGAGTGTCCATTTTGCTAAAAGCTATCAACCTGGTGTATGCAACATTGTGCTCACTGCTACATCTTCTCTGGATGAAGAAACTTAGGTGTATGAAGAGGAGTGTTAGGGCTGTTGCATAAACTGAATAACAATTCAGCAGCAGGGACTCATGGGATATCAGCACAGATGATAAAAGACTGTTCACCTGAATTGGCTATTCCTATAACCGGGCTATATAATTTGAGTCTTGGAATAGGGAAGATTCCACTGGTGTGGAAAAAATGTATGGTAATTTCATTGCTCAATTGTGGTACAAAGACCAATGTATTCAACTATCGACCAATCAGTATCTCAGGAGTGGTGATGAAGATTTTGGAAAAGTTGGTTACGGGCTCACATCCAGAAATGGGTTGACAGAGAATCTCTCTACTTTCCAATGAAGAGCATGAGTTTACTAAGGGAAGGTCATGTTTTAGCAACTTGCTCATATTCTATAACAATGTTACCACTGAATTAGACAAAAAGGGGGGGGGGGATAGATACACCATGATACTTATGGATTTTGCAAAGTCTTTTCACAGAATACACCATGGAGAACTGTTGTATAAATTGGAAAATATGGGTTTGGATTATAAAATATTAGTGTGGATAAGATGGCTGACTGACTGACAGATATCAAAACGTTCTATAGGGGAGATGCTAGTCTGCAAAATTTAAAGTGACCACTGGTGTACCACAGGGATCAGTCCTTGATCGACTGTTATTTAATCTGTACATTAATAATATTGGAAAGTATTTGACAGGTGACATACAGCTATTTGCAAAGATGGTAGGGTAATCAGAAATAAGGCTGATATGCTATACTTGCAAAATGACTTGACTAGGCTGGAATTGTGGGCATGGGAAAATGGATGCCAGTTCAATGTCAGTAAATGCACAAAGTATGCACCTTCACATCATTAGATATCCAGTGTGGTATTATATTAGTGGGATTATGCTTGAAGAAACTGATCAGGCTAGAGATCTTGGAGTGTTAGTGGATAGGAAGTTGAAGTTCAAATGCCATGTAGCAAAGATTGCAAATATAACTCAAAAAATAATTGCACTGCTGAAATGAACTTTGACAAGACATGTAAAGATAAGGATGTTATTGTTCCTCTTTACAAGGCCTTTATTATTATTATTATTATTAAACAAGACCTCATGGAGTCAAAGACTCATCTAGGAGGTCCTTTTATCTCACACACATCTCATCATACCGGGTCTTAAACACATTCAAACTCCTTGCAGACACCACACTCTCAGGCAAGGCATTCCAATCATTCACAACTCTGCACGAAAAAAACCTGCCTCTCACTCCCCTACTCACACCCTCTTTATACGGTTTCCAGGGATGACCTCTGGTTCTTCCCTGATCTCCCACTATTCTCTGTAGAACTTCTCCACCATTGATCCTATAACAACCCCTTACCAACTTGTAGGTCTCTATCATATCTCCCCTCTTCCTTCTCTCCACTAGACTCTGCAAATTACATCTTTTCAATCTTTCCTCATACTCGACATTCCAGAGGTCAGAAACTTCCTTAGTCAGTCGCCTTTGGACCCTTTCCAACATCTCTTCATCCTTCTGAAAACCAGGTGACCAAATCTGGGCACAATAGTCCATGTGTGGCCTAATCAAAGCCTTATACAATGGAACAAGAATCTCCCTACTTCTACACGTCAGTGTCCTCCTCATCATTCCCAGAAGTCTTTGTGTTGTCTTCACAATTTTGGCGATGTGTCCCCTAAATTTTAGATCCTTATCCACTATCACTCCCAGATCTCTTATTTCCTCTACTTCCAACAATATATTCTCACCAAGCATAAATTCTGCATCCCATCTTTGTTTTCCAAATTTTAAAACCTTACATTTTGCAACATTGAACTCACATCCCCATTTGCTTGCCCAATCACTCAATTTATTCAAGTCTTCTTGCAAGGCCACAACATCTTCACTACTCTTTATGGTTCGTCCCAACTTTGCATCATCTGCAAACAACTGAATATCTCCATCCAAATCTTCGCCAATATCATTAATATACAAGTTAAATAGTAATGGCCCTAAAACAGATCCCTGAGGCACTCCACTAGTGACTTTCCTTTTCCTGGATATTGCACCCCCATACACAACTTGGTGATACCTATCAGATAGCCAGTCTCCAATCCAATGCACTAATCTAATATCCAACCCCATCTGCTCTAGTTTGACTGTCAACTTATCATGAGGTACTCTATCAAAAGCTTTTGCGAAATCCAAGTATATTACTGTGTATCCTTCTCCTCTGTCCAAGGAAGCAGTCACTTTATTGTAATAAGTAAGTAGATTACTAAATCACGACCTCCCTTTAGCAAATCCATGCTGTCCATCAAAGATTATACCATTGTTGTCAACCCAACTCTGGATCCTAGTTCTCACAAGCTTCAGTTTGATGCTTGAGTTCGATCACCTCCTTTATGAAGTGGCACAATCTTGCCCTCCTTCCACTCTGGACTTGACCAAGTGCAAGACTCGTATTAAAAAAACATGTCAAGGCAGGTGTCAACTCTCTGGCACATTCCTTCAGAATACGCGGTGATATATTATCAAGTCCCACAGCCTTATTTACATCTAGTTTACTCAACTCCACAAACACCTCTTGCTCACTTACAGTCAGTCTCTCCTCCCCATCATCAACTGCTCTTAATCTCTCCATGAAGTCACATTCACAAGATTGAAAGATCTTTATGAACTGCTCATTAAGTATCTCCACCACACATTCTGCAACAGCTGTCTTTATACCATTTCCTCCAATCAATGTCATCCTTCCATAATCATTCTTTCTTTTGCTGGCTACATATCGAAAGAACTCCCTAGGATTCTTTTTAGCTTCATTAGCTAACTGCTGTTCATACCTCTCTTTAGCTACTCTCACCAACCAAGTCACCCTCCTTGCCTGGTCTTTGTAGACCTCATGAAATTGGTTACTTCCACTTCTCTTATGCTGCCTCCACAATGCCCTTTTTCTCTGTATTGCATGCTTAATCTCTTTATTCATCCATCTCACACCTACCTTATTTAACCTTCTTACCCGTGGTATACATTTAGACATTGCATCCACTAAATATTTTTTGAAAATCCCCCAAGCTGCATTGATCTCTTTTCCAGCTAACTCCTCATTCCATGCTACCCCTGCAAGCTGTCTCCTGAGCTCTTCATAATCACCCCCCTTGTAGTTCCACATATACCCTTTTTTCACAGGGGTCCTTGCACTGCTGGCAACTACCCAAGTAATCACCTCATGGTCACTTTCACCAATGTGGATGATTTGATACCTCATTGATAATTACATCCTCCGATGAGATGACCAAATCCAAGACCCTTAATCCTCTTGTGCCCTCTGTTACATACTGTCTGAGGTAGTTATCCCTCAAAAACTCAAGAAACTCATTTTCTTTACTTAAAGTTGCTATCTCTTCATTCCAGTCTATATTGCCATAATTAAAATCACCCATAATGATCACCCTTTTCTTATTCACTTGGCTTATTTGACTATACATTTCACTATCACCACCATCCACATTACCAGGTCTATAACAACATCCCACCAAGTATTTGATTCTATTCACCTCTATCTCACACCATACTGCCTCAAAACCACTGGCCCCATTTCCCTCTTGCATCTCTAAGACCTCATTTGGACTATTGCGCCCAAGTTTGGTTTCCATTGTGATTCTGATACAATGGAGAGAATGTTACAAATGATATCAGGTTGAAAATTTGTATACTGAAGACACTAGCAAACAGGAGAAAGAGTGAGGACGTGATTGAGACTTATAAACTTCTGAAAGTTTCATACAGGATTTCAGTTGATGAAAATTTTTATTGTGTGGAGGATAAGGAAAGGACAAGAGGTCATCCTTGGAAGCTGAGAATGAATACTGCTAAGAAGGAGGATGAGATCTAGTTTTCTCTCAGAGTGGTGTGATTGGAATGGATTTCCATGTGATGTTCTGTCCATGCAGTGTGAATGTCTTCAAGAGTATGATAGTTGACGCATGTATTGTGTGGCCTCCCTCAGTGTGTCCCTGTCTCCCTTTAGGTCTCTCCTAATAATAATAATAATAATAATAATATTATTATTATTAGTCACAGTGTACCTCTAGGCTAGTGGTAGTTATTTTACACATCCATGGAATTACAAAGTTGAGTTTAATATTCAATAAATGATTTTGTTCGGATAAAGCTTCGTTCCTGTTATTTGAAACAACCTTTTCCCTTATTTTTTTAAATACCATCTGTAAATCTTCAGAATTAACAATTTTTTTCAAATTTCAACCTATCCAGAATACATTCATCCCAAGGTTGATCAATCTCTCATATGTGCACCACTGCAAAAAATAAAAAGAAGAAAAGAAAATGTTTTATTGTAATTATTATATTACAGTTGTATTTGAGACTTAGTCATTCTGAATGAGTAAATAGTATCCATGATAAGTGTTCCCATCTCTTGTATGCATTTTGATGAGATGAAAAGCAACAAACCAACCAAAAGGATTAACTGGTGTGTGTGTGTCTGTGTAGGGGGCGGGGTCTTCTTAGTTGCTATAAAGAAAATAATGCATTCCAGATTTTTCAATATTTTATTTTGCATCGTAGGTACAACATTCCATATCCAGAAGTCCTCTAAAACTAGAAATTATAAAAATGCAGCATTTCCTAACAAAAACATTTGCACTAAAACAACAATAAAAATGAATCACACTGCACATGCACTATAAGAAAGACTAAGGAATCCATCACAAGAAATTCATAAAATTTCCTGTCTGCTTCTGCTCTGGCAGGTCATTGCTATAATCCTCTCCAGAGATGCATGGGATGTATTATAATAATCTACCATAGTTAAATTCATTACTAATTGCCTATCAAGAGCTCATCACTCTTAACATTCAATCAAAGAGGAAAGTATAACAGTCTGTTTTTTTTCCAATAGGTCTCTTCATATTTTTTTGTTCAAATATATACCAGAATGTTACAAATGATATCAGGTTGAAAATTTGTAGACTGAAGACACTAGTAAACAGGAGAAAGTGTGGGACATGATTGAGACTTATAAACTTCTGATAGTTTCATACAGGATTTCAGTTGATGAAAATGTTTATTGAATGGAGGGTAGGGAAAGGACAAGAGGTCATCCTTGGAAGCTGAGAATGAATACTGCTAAGAAGGGAGATGAGATCTAGTTTTCTCAGAGTGGTGTGATTGGAATGGATTTCCATGTGATGTTGTCTGTCCATGCAGTGTGAATGTATTCAAGGGTAAGTATTATAGTTGGCACATGTATTGTGTGGCCTCTCTCAATGTGTTCCAACAATTATCATTCAGTATAGGAGCTTATCTACCTCATATCTAATTATAATTTAAAATGGTTATAATTATTTATAATGTAAAATGATGACAAGGTGCCATCCCTGGAAGTTATGAAAAGAAGCTGTGAACAAGAGTGTCAGGAGTGGTTTCTTTGCATGGAGGGTGGTTGAACCATGGACTGCATTGCCTGATAGAGTGGTGAGAGCATAAACGGCCAATGAATTCAAGGAGTGACATGATAGACTGTGATTTCTAGGAGGGACCTCCCACAATGAATCGTTTGAGCAGATGGAGGTCTGAATCATAATAATAATCATTATAAATACTTGTAATGTAAAATGGTTATTATTATTATTATTATGATTCAGGCTTCCATGGAGTCAAAAGATTCATTGTGGGAGGTCTTTACTAGAAAACAGTCTATCATGCCACTTCTTGAATTCATTGACCGTTCTTGCTCTCACCACTCTATCAGGCAATGCAGTAAATGGTTCAACCACCCCTCCATGCAAAGAAATCACTCCTCACACTCTTGTTCACAGCTTCTTTACATAACTTCAAGGGATGGCCCCTTGTCCTCGTTCCTTCCCCCCTGTTTCACCAAAAATTTCACCGGAGTGTCAATCCTGTAACTATCTCTCAACCATTTAAAAGTCTCAATCATATCACCTCTCCTTCTTCTATCTAAACAATTCTGCAGTTCGCATTCCCTCAGCTGATTCTCATAACTAACATTGTATAGTCCTGAAACCATCTTTGTTATCCGCCTCTGTACGAAAAAGGCTTAGAAAAAGTTCCTATACTCAGCAACTAGAATCGAACTTGCAGTACTCTTTCTCTGGGTGGTTTAGCACTGAGGAATGTAAACACTACTTCCACTGAGCTACATAGGCTTGCAAAAAAGCCATGTAAAGATTTCTCTCGTCAGAATGAGAATCGAATTCAGAATTTTTCAGTCAAAGAGTCCCATCATTCTTCCACTTATGCTATTATTATTATTCGTGACATCTCCAAGGAGTCTGAAGACTCATTGCGAGAGGACACCTACTGCACAACTCTCCATCTCCACTACTACACAGAACAATCACCTACATCAGCACCATCTACTGCCCACAACCACTACCACCACAGCTAGTATGCTATGCTATGAACTTTTATGTTCTATTATTTATAATTCAAAATGATTATAATTATATATAATTTTAAAATGACTATAAAATTAGTATGAAACATTTCATTAATTTAACATATTGAGCTCTCATAATGATATATATCTATTACAGATTAGAAAGGGCTCTGGAAACTGGTATTGCAGATAAATGGGAAGAGAATATTATACTTAGGCGCACCAACTTTTCGGCACTTTTCCATCATCCAGATGAAGATAAAGATGTGTCTCTATTTATAATGAATAGTCCATTCTATTTTTATCTCATGGGTATTGCCATAGCAATTATTATTTTATTCAGCGAACTAATATTCTTCAAATGCATTAAGAAAGAAATACAAGATACTACTACTATGAAAAAGATATAAATAAAAAACAATTGAATTTTTGCACTTCTAAGTTTCATATTAATAAAAATAAGTGTACAGTTGAAAGCTCTATGACAATAATTTCTCAAATCTTTCTATTTCAGCCTTTCACAAGGAGACTGAAGTCTATTATTTGTAGCTAGAATTAACTCTTGATTACTTTAAAAAAAAAAAAATTAAAAGGTTCTAAACCACAATCATGTTTTCATGGTTTTTGAGAAAGAAACCAGAGTACCCAGAAAAATAAATAATCCCAAATATCATCCATTGAACCATATACTGGCTAACACCACTGTTATAATGACGAAACACACAATATCCCTCTTAATTAATCACCTTGAAAAGGATAACTTGCACTTCATCATACTCATAAAATGATTATAATCATTATTTTCATCTTCTTTTCTTCTCATCCTTTATTATATTTTTATAGATATATAACAAAGCATGTGATTACCAAATCAGTTTGATGCCAGGATGGGCAGGAAAAAGAGACAAAGGAAGACCAGAATCTAGATGGATTCTGGTCTTCCTTAAATTAAAGTGTTTCAGAAGACTGAAATATAAGATCTGACTATTAGTCCTGACAGATAACAGATTAATCCAGAGAAAACTGTTGATAGGAAGTTAACTTTTTTACATTGTACCATCATAATATTTTATACATCCCTTATATTTAATTATACATCCTTACATATAATGAAAATGATAATTTATTTATTTTTTATTTATTTATTATTATTATTCAGGCCTCCATGGAGTCAAAAGACTTATCGTGGAAGGTCCTTCCTAAGAAACAAAGTCTATCGAGACTCATTGAGGGGAGGTCCCTCCTAAGAAACACAAAGTCTATCATACCACTCCTTAAACTCATTGACCCTTCTCTCTCTCACCACTCCATCAGGCAATGCATTCCATGGGTCAACAAACCTCCATGCATAGAAACCACTCCTCATCCTCTTGCTCACAGTTTCCTTTCGTAACTTCCAAGGATGGCCTCTTGTCATCACTCCCTCCCACTGTTCAACCAAGCAAAAGAACTCCCCAGTGCCAACCCTGTAACCACCTATCAACAATTTAAAAGTCTCAATCATATCACCTCTCCTCATTCTATCCACCGAACTCTGCAGTCCACATTCCCTCAGCCAATCCTCATAACTATCATTGAACAGTCCTGAAACCATTTTTGTTATCTGCCTTTGTACCCTTTCCACAGTTAATTTTTCGCCTTCAAATCCTGGGGACCAAATCTGAGAACAATAGTCTAAGTGTGGTCTGATCAGGGTCTTATACAACGGAATGATAACTGTTTTATCTCTGCAGGTCAGTGTCCTTCTCATTATTGCAGCAATCCTCTGTGTTACCTTCACTACCTTTGCAATATGTCTCCTAAATTTCAGGTTTCTATCAATCATCAACCCCAGATCTCTTGTCTCCCCTACTTCCTCCAGTATAACTCCTCCTATAGAGTATGCAGCGTCCCATCGATGTTTCCCAAACCTCAAGACCTTACATTTTGCTACATTAAACCGAAACCCCCATTCATTTGCCCATCTATCTAGCTTATTCAAATCCTCTTGCAGGGCTACTACATATGCACTATTACTGTTTAATCCTTCCCAGCTTCACATCATCCGCAAACAACTGAATATCCCCTTGCAATCCATGGACAATGTCATTGATATAAAGGTTAAACAATATATGTCCCAATACTGAGCCCTGTGAGACCCCACTTGTAACCCTCTGCTTCCTTGAAACTGCTCCACCATACACAACTCTCTGATACCTATCGGACAGCCAATCCTGAATACAGTTGACCAATCTGACATCCAGACCCACATGCTGGAACTTAAATATCAGCTTATCATGTGGCACCCTGTCAAATGCCTTCGCTAAGTCTATGAAAATGGCAGTATATGCCTTTCCCTCATCTAATGCTCTTGTGACTTTATCATAAAAGGCTAGCATATTTCTAAATCAAGAGCGCCCCTTCACAAATCCATGTTGACCCTCACAGATCACATTATCCTCATATGTCCAATGCGTATAAAGTCCTTCGCTACTTTCTCCAAGATCTTACTAACTACTGATGATACACAAACTGGCCTATAATTAGACACTTCCAGTTTGCTATCGCCCTTATGCAATTGCACTATCTTACCTTCCTTCCATTCCATCGGCACCTTTTCTGTAGCCAGACTTTTATTGAAAAGCCTGGTCAAAGGCTCCATCAGTTTCATAGCACATTCTCTCAAAACTCGTGGTGAAATACCATCCAGTTCCACAGCTTTATTGACATCCAGAGTACTCAGTATTTGAAACACACTCTCCTCCTGTACCTGTAAACCTCGAACCTGACCTATCCCTCTAGCATTAAAACTAACTCCTCCAGGATAAAATACTCCAATAAAGTGTTCATTGAACAATTCCACTATGTCCTCTGCATCAGTCACTCTATTCCCATTTTTATCCCACAATATCATTCTTCCAGAGTCATTTCTCCTCCTACTGGCCACATATCTAAAAAATTCCCTAGGATTTTCTTTGGATCTTAGGGCCAATCTCCTCTCATATTCCAGTTTCGTCTTCCTTACTGTACTAGTCACTCTTCTGGCTTGTGTCTTATACTCTTCATGCATCTTCTCTTCACCTGTCTCCTTATATCTCTTCCATAGCCTCTTTTTCACATGCAATTGCTGTTTAATATTGTTTGTCACTTTACTCCAAATTTTGTCCTCTTGTTCACTTGTGGTATACAACTTACCATTGCTGCTAACAAATATTCTTTCATAATTTTCCACGCACTAATGATATCTCGGACTTCCAATTCCTCCCTCCATGAAACTTCCCCAAGTTGACGTCTTAGACTATTATAATCACCTGCGTTATAATTCCACATACGTTCCCATCTCTTTGATACTTCTGCATGTCTATTCATTTTCCAACTCAAAACCATATGGTCACTTTCTCCAACTGGTGGGAGAAATGTCATCTCAGTTATTATCAACTCTTCTGATGCTATAACCAAATCCAAAACTCTTGAATCTCTTGCTCCCATCTATTACATGTTGCCTAAGACATGTGTCCCTCAAGAATTCTAGAAATTTCATTCCCTTATTGCTACATGCATCTTCCTCTCCCCAATTTGTACTACTGTAGTTAAAATCTCTCATAACAATCATTCTTCTTGCACTTGCCAAACTCAACTGTCTAAACATTTCCTTGACTCCATCCTCTGTGCTCCTCGGTCTGTAGCAACACCCCCACTAAATATCCTGTCTTACCCACCTCTATCTCACACCATGTGCTTTCAAAATCTTTAGTGTCACTACCTTCCAAAGTCTCCACTCTTAGAGGACATAGGTTGTCACTTATCATAAGCAGTACTCCACTAGCACCCTTTCTCTTCATGCCAGAAAATGCTGTACCCAGCAACTTCTATTCCTGTTATTATATCCTCTTCTGTTAACCATGTGTCAGTGATCCCAATAAAATTTGGCCAGACTGATGCTATCTGTGCCACCAATTCCTCTCCCTTATTCCGGATACTCCTGGCATTAGTATAAAGCATATAAATGCTGTTGTTTCTATATCCAGCATTATACCCTCTAGACTCCACTGGGCTCAGTGTTACTTGATGTCGTCCTGCTTCTCTCAATAATAATAATTATTATTATTATCTGACCTCGATGGAGTCAGAGACCTATTGTGAGGGGTATACACTATTGCACACAACTCATCCAACCATGCCTTAAATGATTCAATGTGTCTACATTCCAACTCACTCTGGTAATGCATTCCACTCACCAACCACTCTCCATGAAAAGAACGTTCTTCTGCTCATACCCTCCTTAGAGTTTCCAGCAATTTGCGTTATTTTCTTTTGTATCATGAACTCTGAAAATTTTCTTTCAAATCTGTAACCACGATTTGGATTGGGATCCAAATAGTCATCAATCTCTGACTCTGGAGGGTCGACTGTAGATGATGGTATCACTAACATATTAGCAATAGGGCGAATAAAACGAGAAAGGTCTTCAAATAATCTCATCTTATCCGCACTGTTAGATTCGAAAATTTTAACTTGCTGAACCTGAACTAGAACAAGATGCAAAAATAAAAGGTACAACCGATTCCTTTCATCTTTGTAAATCTCCCACAAACTTTGAGCTTTGTAACATTTCTAAGTCACACTCACGACTTCGAAGTGAGTTTTTAATTCCAACCACTGGCTGAAAATTCTGTCTACTGCAGGTTCAATGGAGAGCCACCTTGTTGCACAATTGCTTACAATTTTCAGAGGAGCATCATTTTCGTTAATAGTTTGATACAGCTCTTTGTATGCTGCTTGTCTTGAAGAAGAATGTGAAAAACCACTTATACGTTTCGGCAACTAAAAATTCTAATTTTCTTGGGAGAGATTCTGCACAAGTGTGAGACATTGCCAGTTGTAATGAATGGCATACATATCTAATTAAAATTAAGGAGGGATATATGCCTTCAGTTGTTCATAAACGCCATTATTGACACCAATCATAACACTGGCGTTGTCTGTACCGATTGCAATGAGATTTTTAATGTCCAGTTTCTTGGTCAAGAGCTCTTTTTCAGTGCAGCCACAATACCACTAGCGTTACACTTTTCTAGAACCACCATGCTCAGAAATGTATGCATAATTTTGTTGAATTTCTTGCTTATAATAAATGATGGTCATTCCTAAAATTTTATTCAATATGATATCATTCGATTCATCTATTAGCAAGCGGAAATTTTCATCTCCAATGTCGGCAATTAGATCTTCAAAATGCTCATTTAGAATATTCTTTACAATTGCAGAGCACTTAGTTCGGTGTATTTTTACCTTTGGCATAATTTGACTGTCTGGGATGATATTTTTGCAAAGATCTTCTAGATGATCGCAACTGTTGAATGATGAGTGACAACAAAGAAATAATGCTAACCTACCTTCACAGTTCGCGGTCTCATCAGACTTTTTCACAAGTATGTTTGTAATAGGAACATCATTATATGGACCTGCAGCAAGATGTTTCTTAGTTTCGCTATGCTTTACAAGCTGACAATATTTAGCAGCGGATATATTCTGCATCTGCAAAACGTACAGTGGCCTTTTGTAGCGTCACAGGAACTTCACACAATCATTTACTAAACATTTCCATTTGCAACCACTCCCTCCTAAATTTTTGGGTTGTAAAGTTTATTTTTCTCTTTGCTCATTTTTGAAGAAGTCTATTCAACTCTTTACTGCAAAATTACGACCAGTCTTTTAAAACTTCCCAATCGCTATCGGAACTACCAAATAGAACACTGTGCAATCAACTTTAAGGTAAGGCGACAAAATGGCAGACTGTTGGGCCACGTGAAACGTGTATGATGCTCGCACCAAACGTACAATACAATTCCTTATCAAATGCGAACATCTGGGAAACTTTTAATACAATTTCTTTAACAGAAAGTTATAAAAACAGCTGAAAAGAGCTGAAACTAGTTCTGAAGGAGCTAGATTTGGAGCTAGGGAAGATAAAAAAGAGCTAGATCTAGCTCCAAAAGAGCTAAATTGGCAACACCGCTCTTAATCTCGTGGTTGTGGGTTCAAGTCTCACGTTGTGCGATTTTTTAATCTGTTTTTTCCTTCTTCCAGTGCTGTCTACCTAAGCGTATTATAGATTTGACTTGAAAACTAAGGATTATTAGTAAACTTATAATAAATAAAAACTAAAAACTATATAAATAAAATCACCATAATGAAATTTCCGATAAATAAATATCTCATATTTCTCTCTCCCACTTCTAAGCAATTTTTCTGTATCAATTTACCTAGATCTTAGTCTTCCAATGAGCCATTTTACTGCAACCTGGCAAAGAACATTCGTTTAACTAATCTTTCCTCTCCCATTCTGTTTAAGTGACCATACCACTGAGATTAGCTCTGTTAACACATTCCTGAATGCTAACAATGGCTATTTTTTTTGAAATTATTATTATTATTATTTTTTTTGTATTTCAGTATCCTCATTTGCAATGAAACTGCCATCAATGTCATCTTTTTAGTTGCCTAATCTTTCTCAGTACTCTCAAATCTGTGGTCTTCAATCTTTGATCAAGTGTTTTATTTCTAACTCAGCTCTCAGATCCATAAGTCAAAATTGGTTTGAACACTGTCTTGTATATTGGTTGTTTGGTGGTTTAGCTAACTTCTCTCTTATTCCATATAAATTTATTCAGTTGACTTCTTGACATACCAAATTTGCTTCTTCTGTTGTCTATTTTCAGATTTAATTGGACATCTTCACTAAAATTGTGCCTAAAAAGCTAAAGTGCTTTACTTCAATAGGTTAACCATTCGGAATACGGTTGAGGTGTTTGAATATTAGTGCCTATTTTCAACGTCTTTGTCCTTTTTATTGCTGACCTTCATACTATATCCATTACAACAGTTATTCAATTTAGTCAGAGAATCCTGCAGATTTGTACTTGATTTATTTAAAAGTATAACATCATCTGCATAAAGTCAAGAGCTGAAATTAACATCACCAATTTTGATATCAGATTTAATACAACTTTCCTTCATAATGTGATCCATAAGGATAATGAATAACAGTGGAGATAAGGTGCACTCGTCACTCACCTGATTCCATCTCAAACCATCTCATGCACCTCCTTCAGTTAATAAATACAACAAATAAATATAAACTTATATAAATTACATGATATAAATATATACATTAAATTAAAAATATTAGTAAACTTATTAATCCTATTATTAACATTGCCAAAAACATGGATATATGGTATGATGTTACCAAAAAATAGGTTTTCTTTTTCGCTCGTGACGTTACTTTAACTGCAAACAACTTCTAACTTTATACAAAGGGCAAATTCTCTCTCTGCCCATTGAATATTACTCTGACATCTGGGGTGGTGCCACTAACAGCTCCCTAAAGATACTGGACTCTGGTCAGAAAGGGATGATCAGACTAATCAATGACCCCTCACTGACGTTTACACAGGCGTTCAATTTACTCAGCCTGCATCTTCTATAAATAATTTTATAGCGCTGTTTATGAGAATTACCCCCACTCTCACTCAAATAAGATGAAGGCGTGCAGGACCAACACTCCCTCACGGTGCATCCTCAAAGTCAGGGAAAAATTTATCCTCCTTAATCCCTTCCACTGCTGTCCTCTGGAACAGTCCACTCTCTTATGTGTTCTCCAAGAAAGGAATGCAATCGTCAGCTCATCAAGATAAATGCGAAGTTCCTTCTTGCTCATCCCTGGCGCTAGTGTACTATAAGTTGACCAATCTCTCGTGGATTGATCCCATATAAAACAACAACCACAACAACAACAAATAATAATAATAATAATAATAATAATAATAATAATAATAATAATTCCAGTATTTATTTCTATTGTTCAATTGCATATGTTGCAAAAACTTCCGTTAATATCTTCGATAAGAAAGCCGACTGTGGTTCTCATATAACTAAAATTACGATATGCTTAGCATATATGTATGTATATATATATATATATATATATATATATATATATATATATATACATACATATATGCTAAGCATATTGTAATTTTAGTTATATATATATATATATATATATATATATATATATATATATATATATATATATATATATATATATATATATATATATATATGCTTAAAAAATACAACATCAGGACGTTTTTCGCTACGCTTCCTAAAGTCCGTTCTCTTGTAAGTCATCCGAAGCCTATTCATCACAACCTGAAATATCCAGGTGTTTACAAGTTATGGTGCGATTGTAATATTCCTTATTTTGGACACACTAACAAATCTATTGAACTACGTATTGAGGAGCATAAGAGAGACATCTCCAATAAAAGGTCAAATGCATCTGCGCTATCCAGTCATGTTCTTTTCTCTAACAACCCTCATGATAATCTACAGAGTCACTCAGTGTGCTGGGATAAATCCGAAAACATTTTTCGCTGCAGTGATGAGTTTGAAAGGAAAATCGTGGAGTCCAGGGAAATCCTCCTTAATCCTGAGCATTTGAACAGCAATTTGAGTTATAACATCCCTAATAGTCATACTGCAGTTGTTCAGTACTGGCGTTCACGAGAACATGCAAGCACGCATGCAACAAACAATAGTGCGTTAGATAGAACGACTTGAAAAGTACAACGTTTTTGTTTCAATTATGTGTTGCATTTTTTGCCTGTAATTCTCAGTTTTTTATATCTTTAATTTTTATTATTATGTTCTACCTTTAGTGGATACCTGAAGAAGGCTGTAAAAGGCTGAAACTAGTTGTATCATTAAATTTAATATTTTATCTCGGTTTATTTAAAGTCATTTAAAATTTACTCTTCAAAATGTATCATTACAACCGAGTAGAAGCTGAAGAAATATATATATATATATTTTTTTTTAATTTTTAATTTTTTTTTTTTCTATTTACAACCCTGCCTAGCGTGTCTTGCCTAATTTATATTAAGTATGTTGTTTTTCTCTGCTATATTGTTTTTGGGACAGGCCATTCTGCTGACCATAAAATCTGGGGACATCAAATGACTTCAAGTAGAGTAAGAGCTCACCTAACAAGGATTCGCTCATACGACGGTTTTCGGGATTCAATCGATGCTCAGTTTTCCTTCCGTTTCGATGAAGTATTTTTTTTTTTTTTTACAATGTCATTGCCCGCTACATCTGTGTTTTACTTTGAATTATTATAAGCCGTGTATAACTATTATTTTGTAATATTGTTACTAATAATGTCGGACATGATTCAGAATAAGGGTGCTGTTGCTTCCAGTGAAAAGAAATCGCTTAACCTTATTACATTACATGCTAAGCCTAAAATGATTAAATTTAGTAATTTAGTTGTTAACAACAAAGATAAGGTTATTAGTGAAGCGAACAGTGCTACACCACTTAACACTACAGTCCGTAATGACAATCTTATTGCCGAAATCAAACATCTTAAGTGAAATATGCAACGTTTTCGTTCGTATTTCACTTAAATTTGCACTCATTTACGCACATATATGGCCGTTTAGAAACGATATTAAACCATTACGTGCTTCTACTAGTAAAATTCGCTATACGACAGTTGTGTGGAACCGAATGTTCGAATGTCGTATGACCGGGGTACGCCTGCACTTTTAATTTCTTGAGTCTGATTCCAAGGAATATCTCCATTATGTTCGTTGAAATCAGACTCAAGAAATTCCACTCAGGTAGATTTAAATGCATCCGCCTCTTTCTGGAAAAACATGAACTATTACTTCAGTGTGTAAATCTGAACTGTTGTACGCTTATTTCTAAGTTATGAGAAGTAACCACTATTAAAGCTGTTCAACAGTTTTTAATTTTGCACGATATATATATTTCTTATTGTCGATCATATTCATAAATGTGCATCGCTCTTTTTGAATTCTGATAGTGTGTTTTATTTCTCATGCAGCTATGATGATCGATACTCAAGTATTAAACGTATCCTAAGTGACAAGCTCAGATTTAAATGTTGCTATTGTTGTTTAGCGGTTCTTATTATATTCTGTCTATCGATGTCTTTGTAAGAAGCAAAGAAACTTTTTCCTTCTTCGACTGCTCTATTCGATAGTTACTTTCGAGTGTGAAACCATTTTTCCTTGCTGTGAGTGACTCAGTCACTGAGGCTGCTTAAAAGACTCATTTGGAAATAATTCAGCCTGTTGCGACTCTGGTTCCAAGTTCAATGTTAACCGCAAGCCATTGTACTCGGCAGATGTGTTTTACAGAACACAACCTAACATACTGGAAGAAATGAATCCAGTTATTCTTCTTATTATTAATAATCTCGGGCGCGTTGAAAATTGAGACAGTCGAAAACCATCTTTCCACATTTTTCAAAATTTCACTTTATTCTGTTTTCTCTACATTGCAGACTGCGTCATCCAACGCTGTCTGTAGAGGTGTCTTGAAAGAGATGAGATTTAGCTTTTCTTACATTGTTAAATGTCTCCCAAGTACAGTATTGCTGTTCAGTTAGAAAAAATGACAAGGATTGTAAACAAATGAAACAAATCCTTCGAAGGACCTATACACACCAATTCACCCTATTCGACAAAATTTGGAATATATTATTTCTTGCTTTACTTACGATCCTTCCAGAAATTGAACCCAATTGGACCAAAAATGGGGAAAAAAATTGCAATAATTAATTCACTTTCTTCTCAGGCACGTTTGATGATTAAATCATTCTAAAATTCCGGATGTCGTCATTTAAGCTCTCCCTACAAATTTGGTGCCATTGGACCAAAATAGAAAGAAGAGGATTTCAAAGAAATTGAAATGCCTTAGACACTAATATAGGTTGCATCATCCAACTAATTTTGTATTTATGCCTTGAATGTTTCACGTACTTATTAAAAGAAAAAGGTGTTATCTTATAGAAACCAAGAAATGTCTCTGTTTTCTTCTGAATTTGAATCACTTATACACAGCAATGACAACACTACTAATGCTTAGGCTTTGTTGAAACTAAGTACACACACACACACACACACACACACACACACACACACACACACACACACACACACACACACACACACACACACACACACACACACACACACACACACACACACCGCTCAGTTCTCGTTTTCATTGTTGCAACAAATTGTATGTAAACAAGTAAACAAAGAAAAAATAACAAATAATGGCATTTACGTTCCTCTTCCATTCCATTTCTTCCAGAAGAATGATGCATTCACGATTCTAGCAATAACTCTTAATATATTTTATAACTTACAGATACTAAGAAATTATATTCCTGGTTTAATCCTTTATCCAAGTGTAAGCAAACAAAGTTTGCGCCTGAAGTATTTTCAAGACTAGAGCAAACGTATACAGAGGCTAATGACTTCACATCACTTCCCTTAGTATCCCATAATGCAAAGCACATATTCTTCCGGACATGTATAATGCTATGCATTATACACGTCTGTAGTACATGGCTGTAAACAGGTAATATAACCGAGTGGGGAAACTTCCAACAACTAGCTTAATATATTTGATAAGTTTCAATAAATAACAATCGATTAAGTGGCCTTTAATTCATTCCGTTTTACACACACACACACACACACACACACACACACATGCAGATGAGAACTGTTTTTGGTTAAAACTCTGTCAAAGCAAAATGCCGCTAATAAGATGTTGAGCAAAGTTTATGTGTTGAAATTTTTAAAAGCTTGCTACTGATTAACCTGCAGCGAACACACCTTGTACAGGTATATATCCGATAAGAGCAAATTGCATGGAATTTAATAGCCTCGTGTGAACTACGCCTGTTGCCAAGTAGCAACAGCATACAATAACGTTAAGCCTTTTTTTTACCACCAAATATCACTGAAAAATAAAAAAAAATAAGCATAAATGGATGGAACACAATGAAAAACAGAAAGATTACCAAAACAAGCCTTAAAGTACAAGCCATTAGGAAAATTAAAACCAGGACGTTCTCTTAAAAGATTCAACGAAGACTTCTAAGGCCGGAACAGGCCACGCTAGGCCTAAATCATTGATATGTATGATGATGATGATGAAATATTACAGAGATAACGGTAATGGCGAAACCAAAACTACACCTTCAAGTAGTTGGTGTTCCTCATCCAGATTAGACTAATTTCTACAAAATCTTTCAAAGTAAAGGGAGAAGCAGTTTAGATTATCTGTTTTGAATAGATGGACTGATACCTCAATGGACGTTTAGCTTATTTTCCCCCTTGTTTTATTTACTGACTGAAATGTATGTATAAAAAGAAAATTAAAGATACTGAATGTTTAATTATAGATGCCATTGTTTATGATTGTCTTTAAATTTAGTTAAAATGGCTATGTTTTGTTTAGGCATTTTATTTATGGTATTATCGCAACAGCCTTCATTTTTAATTTTATATAATTCGTTACATATCTATAAGAAAAGTCGTATGCTCCACAGTTCATTAGACACTTAGTCTGCTTATGTCGAGAAACTGGGAATGCACTGTTAGTGTATTATGATTATCAGTTTAAACTGATTCATTTGCATGTTATATGAATGAAACACTCAAGATTCCTTGATTGCAATCCATCAGTCCCTGTATAATTTTTTCTAGACGTGACTGAAATGCATTTCTTTTCAATCGGAGGAAAAATATCACTTTGTGTTTATAGTTACATTGCTATTAGTAGTTGTCAAAATGGTTTTAACATTTTTTATTGTGAATTTTTATCACTTGTTTAATGATTGGAGAAGCTGGAAGTTTGATTCCAAGTCCTCAAGGATATTTAGAATGAAATTATGATGGATATTCTTTAATGGTTTAGGTTAAGTAGCAAGTATTTAGAAATGGTATAGAGATAAAGCTAAGCTATCTGTACAGCGTCGTACAAATCCCTATCGAAAAGGAAGCCAAAGTGGCACACAAGGATAGTATTTGTATATTCAACTGAAAAAATATACAACTGAATCTTAGCACGTGCACATTTTTTTACCACTCATACACGAGAGAATGTAAACCTACAGCAAATCAATGTCATATATAGTCATATGGAAGACAAAGTAATATTTCAATATTCTTCTTGAATAGCTGGAGATTTTAGGCTTTGGTGATCGCTGCATTTGGAGGGTTGTTCCAAAAGAACAGACGGAAATGAAGTGAAAGGTGAATGGTAATAGAAGTGGGGTGAGCTAGCAATTGAAGTGTATTCTACGCTTTGTACGTGAATTGTATGCTTTGTATACATAGTTCTTCATCGCATTAACAGCTTTATGTAATCAGCAAAAGAGCCAATATTAATACAACTGTAGATATTCTAGGAATAACCTTAACAAATGGAAACACAAGAAATTACCAAAACGTTTCCGTAATATCGTTTTTATGATAAATCGTAAGTACAAAGTCCAATTCAGATAGACTGAATTGGACTGATACTGCGAAGAGTTCTTAAAAAAAAAGTTCCCCTTATCTGCAATTACGAGAAATTAATGATAAAAGTGTATATCCTGAAGGTGGTTCCGAAAGTAAAACCAGTTCGCGTGTTGTACTGCATATAAGTAGAAGCATCAATCCAATTGCGCAAACTAAAACCAAACCATAAGGAATACATCGAAGTTCTTTATGCCGTGTTGATATTGAAGAATATAATGTAAGTAACCAAACAGTTATTTGTATAATTTATAATAGCTACACAATAATAATCTTACAGCCTGCACTTATGAGAGTGCTATATTTTATTTTAGTAATTTAAAGATCTTTTTTATATAAAATAATTGAAGAGGTAACAGTTCCTAATGCCATTCACAGAAGACTCTGTTTAGAGAGACTGTTGTAATATTCACAGCTTGTATTCAATTTTGTAAAATAACTAAATAACTTTATCAAATGAAAACTAAAAGTAATGTGAAAATAGATATCGTAAATACTGAGATGTTTTTCTTCGCAGATTTAATTTTCCGTATTGTCAAATATCATAGAAATATGTTTACATAAAGAGACAGTAAAGCTTATCTTTTACCGCCGAAACGTTTATAGTTTCTATTTTATTCAACATGAAACTCTTGTAGTTTCTTTGAAACTCTTGTAGTTTCTCTATTCGGCTTTGAAATAATGTTGGATTCAATATCTACTTAATTTGGAGAAAGTAAAGTCTTCATTGCTCAGTATAGACGAGTCCTTTGCTTGACACAAAATGCTTATCAGCATAGGAATAACAAGTCGGTTGCATTATACTGCCTAAAGCCAACAAATCAAGGGGACTCAACCCGTCTTGGACGGATGAGGAATGAATGGATGGATAGAGAATATCGTGAATAAAATACTAGCCTCTGACAATGTTAATCAGGTCTCCGTTTTATGTGTGTTTCACCAGCCAATATCAGATGTGTTCAGTCTGTCCGTCTGTAAGCACATTATTTCTTGGCTTTTGATGGGAAAAATTTTTATTTTGAAATTCAGTATTTGAAATTCTTTCAAATTTCCACAGCTACCTCAGTGTCCGTTTGAATAAAATTATTTGCACCTGAAAAATTCGGTAAAATATTTCTAAGTTAATTTATAAATAAACATTTAATAATTTGTCTTATTTTGTGTTAGAAAAAAAATGAGGAAAATAATTCCTAATGATACTTTTGCTTTCACTTAATGGATATATTAATGAAAGCTGTTAATTAGTACCTCTACTAAAATATAGACAAGGATTACAATTTTGGTTTCAAATCCATATACTGTTTAAATGGACAAAATTTGATTACATTATCATTTTATTTTTATTTATACACAACAGAATTTTCTTACGTGTTTGTTGTTATTCTTTTTTTATTCTACATCCCTACTGAAATCTTTGTGGAGAACAACATTTAAAGTAACTATTATTAAGTAGATTAGAGGAGGGGACATGCTGACCACGTCAAAAATTGGACGTGCAATTAAAATGGCATTTCTTTTCAAATGTCATATAATTAGACTAACTCTTAAACCAATTCCAACTGTTCATAGCCTCTGGATGTCTCCCAAAGATAACATTCAGGTGGGTGGATATAGAATTCCACGATGATGTGGTTTGGCCTACAAGTATATCGGACAGCAAACAGTGGACTTGAGGTGAGAAGGAAGGAACATGTTGCAGATGTTGATCACTGAAGAACAGACAGATCTGGTATGGCAAGCCATAATTCGAATACCAACCATGCACTTGACTGGAACTTTTCAACCATCCCTTATATAGAAAAGAATGTTTATTCCAGCCTTCTTAAGGAATCTTTTGCAGTCACCGATTCGCACATATCACTGATATCTAAAACCTTTTAAAATAAAACCAAGGATAGATATTTAGTGACATATGGAAATAACGTATTGAATATTTTAACATCAGAGAGTTCAATTTCGCCAACAATCTTCTGTCTTTAGTTGCAGATTTTACGTTTGTTTGTTAGCATGGATTTACTTATTTCTCCTGTAAAGGTTGTGCAGTGTTTTATCAACTTTTTGATCCATTTAGTTATAGTTTTTTTGATGTGTTAACCCTGAAGAAGACACCAGCTCCAATTGAGGTGGTGAAATCAGTAAGTATTTACTTAATTTAAAGTCTAATAAATTCGTGTTGTTACGGAACAAATTGTAGTTTAACTGACAAAACGACTTTAAATTGCCATTGTGAAATAAATTTTTAATCCTATTTGAAGGGGAAGATAAAAATCCTTTTATTCTTCTCAAATGTAATGCCATTATAATACTCCATATGCATAAACACAACAGAATAAGCCAAAATAAACGCGGTTAATGATTACAGAAGAAAAGCCACTATAGGTTCAATATCGGAAGGCGTTTTCTAGGCGTATTTTAAATCCGATGATTCCATAGTTAGTCTACTATTGACGTAGGGTTAGGATCAAGAAAAATGGCTGAAGAAAATAGAACTGAAGGAAGTATAGAAAGTCGATTTGATATTAAATCCAGAGCGAGACAGGCGAATACATTATCTCCAACGCTATTCGTCATCTCTATGAATTTTACACTTTATGAATAAAAGTGGTTTCTAGTCTGATATGAAAATTGGAATGTTCAACTTAATGCATTTCTTTACTTTATGCTGATAATGTTATACTTCGAAATAATTGCAGTATGAGTCTGTAGTTCAGTAACAAAATGGGATAATTGTGATAATAAATTTGGTATAAACCAAAAAGTTTGATCTTAAAACCACGTGATGTAGGAAACTTAGAGTTGAAAGTAGGATGGATATTCCTCAGTGGTTTTGGATAAAGTATTTAGAAGTGTTATAGAGATAAAGCTTGGCGACATAGTAATCCGTATAGAAAAAAGCCAACGTGGTACACAAGGTAAAAGTAAGTATAAGTATTCAACTGATTACCGTGAATCTCAGCACTTGGACATTTTTGTATCACTCTCATGCACGAGAGAATGTAAGCCTACAGCAAATCAATGCCATATATAGTCACGAGGTTAGAAAAGTAATATTTTGTTATTCTTCTTGAATAGCTGGAGATTTTTGGATTCGGTGATCGCTGCATGTGGAGGGTTGTTCCAAAAGAACAGACGGAAATGAAGTGAAAGATGAATGGTAACAGAAGTGGAGCGAGTTAGCAATTAAACTGTAAAAGAATGTTGGGAAGTTGTTGCTTGTGTATTGTAATATTTAGTAAAAATTATATTCGTTCTTCATCGCATTAATGGCTTTATGTAATCAGCCAAAACTCCAATATTAATACAACTGTAGATATTCTCGGAATAACCTTAACAAATGGAAACAAGACATTACCAAACCTTCTCTGTAATATCGTTTGTTATGTTAAATTGTAAGTACAAATTCCATCGCATTTATAATATAATAAAGTTCGCAGAAAAGCATCAAAAGTATCATAAATCGTACTGATAAACAGCATTGATCTCTTATCTATCTCACTGAATTCAACCGATATTGTTATCGGTTATTAAAAACGAAGTGAAATAACATTTCCCCGTTACCTGCAATCATGAGAAATCAGGTAATCAATCACGAGAAATTCATGAGAAGTACTTGTATCTTGGAGGTGGTTCCGAAAGTAAAATCATTTCGTGTGTTGTACTGCATATAAGTAAGTAGAAGCGCCAAACGTAATTTTGTATAAATTAAAACCAAGCCATAAGGAATTCATCGAAGTTCTTTATGCCGTGTTGATATCGAAGAATATAATGTAAGTAGTCAACAGTTATTTTTATAATTTATAATAGATGCACAGTAATAATATTACAGTATGCCGTTATACAACTGTCATTTTCGTATTTTAGGAATTTAAAGATCTTTTTTATATTAAAAAGAAATGAACCGGTGACAGTTTCAAATGCCCTTCACCGAAGATTGTTCAGAGAGATTGTTGTTATATCCATAGCTTCTATTCAATTTTGTAAAATAACTAAGTTTATCAAATGAAGACTAAATCTAATGTGAAAATAGATACCGAGATGTAAATACTGAGATGTATTTCGCAGATTTAGTTTAGCGCATTGTCCAATATCGTCGAAATACGCTTACATACAGAGAAGGGAAAGCCTCCATATCTCAGCATAAAAGAGATCTTTGGTTGAAAGGGCCCGAGTTCGAACTCCGTTTACGACATGCAAAACCTTTATCGGGTCGGTTCAATGAAACGTTGGCAGATCTTTTTCTCCCCCAAATTGCAGTTTTTCGACAGAATACAGAGTTCTACAGACACAAATTGCTTACCCTAGAGAGAGAGAGAGAGATGAAGCACAGGAATAACGAGCGTCCTGCATTCGATTGCCTACTCTCCATAATCAGGGGACTCAAACCGTCTTGGACGATGCGAATAAAATAAAACATTAGCCTATGAAAGTGATAAACAGGTAGGTCTCCGTTTTATGTGTGTGTTTCACCAGCCAATATCAGATTTGGTCAGTCTGTTTGTCTGTAAGCATTTCATTTCTTGGCTTTTGATGGGCAAATATTTATATCGAAATCCTTCCAAATTTCTACATCCACCTCAGTGTTTATTCGAATAAAATTATTTCCACGTGCAAAATTTGGTAAAGATTTTGAATTTGTAATTTGAAAATAAACATTTTCTAACTTTTGTTAGAAACAAATGAAAAAAATACTTCCTAATAATAATTTCTATATTTCTATTTCACTTAAGGGATAAATTTAAAATTATTAGTCAGTATTTCTACTAAAATAGAGAGAAGGATTCCAATTTTGCTTTCAATTGCACATACTGTTTAACACGGTTGCGCAGTGTTTCATCCACTTTTTGATCCATTTACTTATAGTTTTTTGATGTGTTAAACCTGAAGAAGACACCAGCTCTATTTGAGGTGGTGAAACCAGTAAGTGTAATTTACTTAATTTAAAGTCTAATAAATTCGTGTTGTTACGGAGTAAACTGCGGTTTCACTGACACAACTACTTTAAATTTCCATTGTGACATAAATCTTTAATCTTTTTTGAAGTGAAAGACAAAAATCTCTTTATTCTTCTCAAATGTAATGCCATTATAACTCTCCATAAGCATAAGCACAACAGCATAAGTCAAATTTAAACACGGCTAATGATTACACAAGAAAAGCCATTGTAGGTTCAATATCGGAAGGCGTTTTATAGGCGTATTTTAAATCCGATGATTTCGTAGTTAGTCTACTATTGACGCAGTGTTAGGATCAAGAAACATGGATTCTTTTCTAATAGGCCGTGTGGATGTACTTTATCTTGGCGATTTATTTGGCGAAATTATTTTTTTGACAATTCTTAGTAGCTAAAATTAAGATTGGGTATTCTCATAACCAGGCTTTGATAAATGGACTTGGGTGCGGCGAATAGCGGCAGAATGGACAAAATACAATTTTACATTTTGAAAAATTATGGAGACAACTACCGTGTTTGAGTAAAACTTTAGTTTAATATAAACCCAAATCAACACTCGACGTTTCGACCCTTTATATTATGGTCATCGTCTGGATCATATACACTATATACAGAGAAACAAGCTGCACTACACTCTACATGGTTTGCTAAAGTTATTGACCAACCGTCACAACAATTATTGGCCTGACCTCTGGTGAAAAAAAAACCTTACTACATCAACGCTAGAGTTCTATTATTATTATTATTATTATTATTATTATTATTATTATTATTATTATTATTATTATTATTATTATTATTATCTATTGGTTGTAAAATTACATTGGATTGAGGATCAACAAGTCTATATATATATATATATATATATATATATATATATATATATATATATATATATATATATATATATATATATATATATATATATATATATATATATATATATATATATATATATATATATATATATATATATATATATATATCAACGACATGATTATACATATAAATTCCATGAATGACACAATTCTTCTCCTATGGAACAAATTTCCACCCGACATTACGACCCTCTTTGTACACGTACTAAGTACCGGTTACTTCGTGTAGCAAAATAAATTTTACCTACAAAAAGAAAGTACGGCCATGGGCTCACCAATTTCCCCACCGAATTGCTAACTTATACATGGAGGATTTGAGCAAAGTGCTCTTGATTCCTTCATTATAAAACATACACTCGTGGCTTAGATACGTTGACGATGTGTTCGTTATCTGGCCACATGGGTGACAAACATTAAACACATTCCTTAGCCACCTGAACAAACAACAACATGAACGCATACAATTTACTATCGAAATTGAAAATCAGAACTCGCTCCCGTTCCTAGATACAACTGGTCACGCGTCTTCCTTCAGGCAGTATATCCTTCAAGGTCTACCGCAAACCGAAGCACACTGGCCAATACATACATGCTAATTCATACCACCACCCATCACAAAAATATGGAATCATTAGCACCCTTAAAAACAGAGCTATAAAAATTTGCTCTAACCAGCAAGCTCTTAAACAAGAATTAGAAACCATCAGCGACACATTTATAAATAATGGCCATAACAAAAATACTATTAATAAAGTTCTTCATAAAACATCATCAAAAACGAATCTAGATTATAGTAAAACCATAGTCACCCAATACATTAAAGGGTTATCAGAAAAAATCAACAGAATCCTACACCATTATAATCTCAATGCCAAATTTAAACCACCTACAAAACTTAAAAACATATTCAACTCCTCTAAGGATCCTCTCCTCCCATTGGCGCATCCTGGAGTTTATTAGATCCACTGCACCTGTAACTTACCTTATATTGGTGAAATTGGACGTACAATCCCTATACGTAAAAAAGAACGCACATAAGACACAATAAATATAACAATTTTGGTGAAGCATGCCTTTCAGATCACGCTCTCAATACCTTACACCAAATTGATTGGAAAAGTACCCGCTCTTTACACCATACAAAAACCTGGTATGAAAGAAAATTTAAGGAAGCCTGCGAAATTCTGATAAACCACCCAAATATCAACAATAATGGTGGCATGAAATTTCCAAGAATCTGAATGGCATATATGCAGCCTACTTAATATATTGAGTATCTAGCATACTTCAGGACTCTAGGCAACCTTCAGCGAATATTGGAAACCATTCCATACTAACTGGTTGGAATTTATATGTATAATCATGTTGTTAATATATATATATAGAGAGAGAGACTTGTTGCTCCTCAGCCCAATGTAATTTTACAACCAATAGATAATAATAATAATAATAATAATAATAATAATAATAATAATAATAATAATAATAATAATAATAATAATAATAATAATAGGACTCCATCGTTGATGTAGTAAGGTTTTTTTTTTCACCAGAAGTCGGGCCAATAATTGTCGTAACGGTTGGTCAATAACTTTAGCAAACCATGTAAATTGTAGTTCAGCTTGTTTCTCTGTATATAGTTTATATGCTCCAGAAGATGACCATCATATAAAGGTCGAAACGTTGAGTGTTGATTTTGGTTTATATTAAACTAAAGTTTTACTCAAACACAGTAGTTGTCTCCATAATTTTCCAAAATGTAGAAAAAATACGATTTTAGTTATTTAAGAAAATAAAACTTTTTTTAAAAAAATATCTTTTTACCTTTAAAAATAAAATATGTAGCTCCAGTGATCACTTTATGGAATTTCTAGTGACTTATTGAAATACATAACGTAAAAAAATGGAGGACCTTGGAACGTGCGCATTTCTTTTTTTCTCAGCAAAAAAGGATTTCGCATACATTGTCGAGCCCTTCTCATAGCAAAGAACTCGGATGTAATTGGATAAAAATATAGAATTCAGTTGATTTAATCCCACACTTACGAATCCCATTCCACTGAATTGCTAACAAAATACTGGAATAGGATTCACGCAATTTATGATCGGTGATATCAGGAAAACACTGCACATGTTATACTCAACAATTCAATACACTGGAATGAACAAACTGACAATCACGTAATGATTCGATATTTTATTCATTGTGAAAGTATTGTACTATTGCGTAATGGCCTTATGAACCTGTCAGTCTAAGGAAACCTACGAATACAGGATGTTATCTACATTTCAGCTCCTCACACCACATTTCTCACAAACTCAACATAATACACATACTAAAGAAAAGAGCTGTCCGCATTACAACAGATGAGAAGGCCCTCCAAGATGAATTAACATTAATATCTAATAACCTCGCCTTGAATGACTACCCACGAAGACTCGTCAACAAAATCTTTCTCTGAGCCACCACAAAGAGAACGAGAAGACACTCAATATATCAAAACTATCACAATTCCATATGTGAGTGGCATCTCCAACAAGCTCGCTAATCTCCTCAAACCACACAGAATAAGAGTGACATTCAAACGTATAGAAAGTCGTAAACTACTGCGACCTCCAAAAGATATCCATCCTTTCTATAAGTATGCTGGAGTCTACAATATTCTATGCTCTTGTGGTTCAAGTTACATCGGCCAAACTTCGAGAAGCCTCGAGATTAGACAGAACGAACACGTTGGTTATGTTAAAAATAACAGACAAGACATATCAGGCCTGTCATCACATTTCTCCATAACAAACCATATCATTGAGTGGGACAAAGTTGTACCCCTTACATAGAAGAAGACTACCGCTCTCGAATGTTTAAAGAAGCAGTCACAATTGCACGCACCACAGATAACCTTAACAGGAACCAAGGTTTAATACCCAGAGATATGGAAAACCCTAATTAGATCTCTGAACACACAAGAAATGAACTTTAATGCTAACTATAGAACGTTCCTTAGCAACAACTAGTAAATCATATACACGCGATACCTGTATTATTCACGTTCAATATTATTTTAGTTTGTAACTATAATTTTTAGAATTCACCGTTAAGATCTATTTTGTGATATGTTTTAACCTCAGTGCTTGTACCCTGACGATGCCAACAACTTAAGTTTGGTGAAACTAGTCGGTATTAAAATAATTATCCGTTTACACTTGATCAATGTTCCCAAATAGTTATTTACACTAAGTGAACTAAGTTTTTCTTTTTTTTTTCCCTGAAATCTTTCTCTTCAAAATACAGGTATTGCGCTAAGACTAATACCACATCGGATGGATTACTTGACTGTGTTTATTTCTGAAATCGATATTTTACAAATATTCCCCCACAAATTACAACATTTAATTGCTAATCTTTTAGTTTTGTTGTTTCTTTATCTCACTAGATGGCGGAAGTATCTAGCAATTCTGAATGCGGACTTTCAACTAAATTAGAACACCGAGAACAATCATTGGAAATGCATGGGAAAGAATTTTCGAAATACGGAAGAAAATGGTTGGTATCGCTAAACAATCAAGAAAAAGACAGCACAGGTCAAACAGAACTTGAGAGGGGATTGTCGAAGGCGTTAGAACTAGTCGAGCGAGGAATTTTTGAAGCAGCAAAATGCCTTTCCAAAGAAGGCCCACGTGGAGTGATTGCCATTTACACAAATGACTACAGAAACATGAAGGTCGAGAATATAATAGAATGCTCTGAATACTTCAGATTCCCTGAAATACAACGAAGAGATTTTAAAGACAAAGAAGGAGAATTCGAGCTGAAAGTGAAGTTTCATTATCCCCTCCTCGCGAATGAGGTAATCATTTCTATATGTTATTATTAGTTAATAATAAAGGCAGATTTCGAACCAAAATGACATAAAATTAATTTGATTTTAAATCCAAAGGACTCTCTTCTGTTCATCACGTTACACGTAAATGTAAATGATCAAATCTAAAAGATGTGTTCTACGTAGGCTGTTCAATAAGTAATAAGACTATATTTATACAGAAAACAGATTACCTTTAATCGTCATCATTTACGTGGTCTTTTTCGAAGTAACTACCGTGAGACGCGATGCAGTTGTCCCAACGTTGCGTCCACTTCTTAAACACATGTGAAAGTCCGTTTTTTGAGAGTTCTTTCAAAACCGCCTCCGCAGCTTTTACACATGCTTTGTTGCTTTCGAAATGGCGGCCTCTTAGTGGTTTCTTGAGCCGAGGAAACAGCTAGAAATCGCACGGTGCGAGATCAGGACTGTATGGAGGGTGTGGTAGGATATCTGTGGTGTTGTTCTGCAAAACGTCCACTACATAACCAGCAATATGTGTTCTTCAGCATATCGTTCCATGTTCTTCAGCATACTTTCCCATGTTCTTCAGTATATCGTTCCATATACTGAAGAACATGGAAATAGTTCTGTAGAGAGGCATTTCGGACCACCCCCCAAATGAGAAAATGATAAAAACTTGGCGGAATCAGAAAGAGGATTTAAAAAAAGCAACTCACAGTAAACATAACCTACGAAGTGGAAGTGCAAAATGGCCAAAACTTGAGGGAGAACTGCATATTTGGATTTTAGACCACAGAAAAGTGGGACTTTCAGTGTCTACAAAAATGATTATTCATCAAGCGAAAGCGATAGCCACTAACAGAGGGATTGCTAACTTGACTCGATCAACATCATGGTGTTCAAGATTCATGAAGAGAAACCAGCTATGTATGCGGACTAAAACAAAAATATCACAAACGATGCCAACTGAATATGAAGAAAAATGATTGAATTTCATCGATTCGTCATTAACGCAAGGAAACGAGAAAATTTTGAACTTCTGCAAATAGGAAACAAGGACGAGATTCTGCTGACTTCTGATGCGCTCTCAAACAAAACTGTTGATTCCAAGGGCACTAAAAGTGTTACTAGTAAAACTTCGGGGCACGAAAAAACTCACTACGCGGTAAAGATAAAAAGCCAAACTGCTATTTTTTTCTGGCGAAGTTAAGTTTTTCGGCATGAAACTCTTAGATCGTAGTTTTTGATCTCAGAGTTTCGCATACTGGCTGTAAAATAATAAGGGATTTTTATCTCCTTAATTTTCACTACACGATTGTTATATCGTGCTGTGCTGATGGGGAAAAATTGCCGCCACTATTGATTTTTAAAAGGAAGACACTATCCAAAGAAAAACTGCTTAAATGTTCAAGCAAAATATTGGATGGATGGAGGAGGAATGAAGTTATGGATAGATAAAATTTGGTCTAGGTGCCCTGGTGGACTTTTGAAGAAGCCTGCCATGCTAGTATGGGATCAGTTTCGTTCTCACAGAACAGACGATGTTACAAATAAACTCAAGGTATTGAAAATTCAGTTAGCTATAATTCCAGGAGGTCTAACTAGTCAGCTTTAACCTTTAGATGCCTGTATTAATAAAAAAACTTAAGGGATTTATGAAGGAGAAGTGGAACAGCTCGATGCAGTCTTCAAATTTTGAAGTTATGACACCAGGAAGAAGAAAGAGGCCTGGCATTTCACAAGTTTGTGAGTGGGTCAAAACTTCATGGGATGCTGTGGAAACTTGAAGACAGTGGTTAAATCATTTAAGAAGTGTGGCATTAGTAATGCACTGGATGGTACAGAGGATAATTTGTTGTATGAGGACTCAGATTCTGATTTAGAAGAGTTTCAAGTGTCTCTTCATTTAGCTCTGGAGATGAATTTCTGGGTTTTGATGATTAAAAGGTGGGTGCGCTTTCCTAGTTAGATTAGGTATTTGTTGAAAGTAGACCTACTTATTACTTTATATTTGAAATACTGTAAATTCATTATAATATTCAGTGATAAAGTTTTTTTTCCTAAACAATGTGTACAAAAAAGGGGGATGCGTCTTATACGCCGGCAAATACTGTACTTTACAAAACAAAAATGGTCATTATATGTATGGTACTGTCATCTATGTAAAAATAAGACGTCAACTATTAACCTCTTAAAATAATACGGTTGTCAATCAGAAATAAACTTTTTATTTTGTTACGTGCATTTCGCAAAATGCATGTCAGAACAAATAAAATGTCGAAGAGTGCAAAACGTTTTGATGAAATCTTTTGAACACTTCTACTCGGGAGAAAAATTTAACCCCTCCAACATATACTACATTTTTTGCTTCCACTAGAAATCAATGGTATTCATCAGGAATTCAATGGTAATTTTTTGTTCTTTCTTCCATTGCGTTTCTTGCTAAGTGATGATTTTTGTATTGTAAATGAGGTGCTTATTAATTAATACAAGAGCAAACCCCATGCTTTTTTGCCAGGAAATAGCAGTATCCATAACCCGCAGGGGAAACGTCATCCGAAAGTGACGTCGCGGCTAAACTTAATGCTAGATCAAAAACTCTGAATTCCATTGGGAGTGCAGCTTTGCTTCATGATGACCTCTTCACCTGTAGCGTACATGTGCCAACATAAGGACAGCCTCCTAAATACGATTAGTCACGATATTTTATTTTACGAGTCCAATAATTTGTGCTCCCATGCCTGTCTCAAACCTTCCATGCAAGAACTTACAAATGCATAAAGTTTGGTAATATCGCTTTTCACGGCTTAATCCTCAACTAAGTCTAAGTGCACTTAAAAAAAAAAAAAGAATTCAGTTTACTTGCGTTTATGTGTTTGTTGAATCTACACAGGTGATTATCACGTGTTCTCTGCTTTTGAACTCACTTTGCTAAATAATAATAAAAAAAAAAAACGAGGGAAAACCTTTCCCCTCTCAGTAATAGTGGCGCTCTATCTAATAAAGTGTGTCCTAACG
The DNA here is from genome assembly GCF_054136105.1 of Typopeltis vanoorti. Lineage (NCBI taxonomy): Eukaryota > Metazoa > Arthropoda > Arachnida > Uropygi > Thelyphonidae > Typopeltis > Typopeltis vanoorti. The sequence goes on along the minus strand of NC_143553.1, from coordinate 78,919,733 downwards.
TGGGGCGTACTCTCTACAGGGGGAAATTTTAGCATTTTGTGGGGCAATTAGAAAATGATGTTGCATTCGTCACCTCATCACCAATATATCAGAAAATCACCATTGTCGGCAAAAAATTATCGATGTTCCACCCTGACTTTCTTAGAAAAAAAGCTGGCAACACTGGTACAGCAGTCGACATAAATACTTGGCTGCTTAAGTGCGTTAAGGTTAGATCATAGATCTGTCACTTCTGAAAAGTAAACTGTGCCAGTTTAACTTTGTGCAAAATTTAACTTTATTGGCTAAATAAATATGAGGTAACTGCCTTACTTGTTATTACGGATCACCTCAGCAAAATGGCCTGCGATTTAAATGACAGATTTTATGATTTAAAAGAAATTGATTTTCTGTCTTGAATATCTCGGCCAATGCTGGTGAACGTAACTGTTGTGGCCATGTAGTAGCAGGAAGAAGAATTCTTAGAAATGCATAATGTTGAGTCTGTTAGAACTTTATTGAACATAAAAGCAACAATAGCATGGCTTTGTGACGAAATACCCAAATCGAACTAGTTTAATAATATATAAAATGTAATATAATATTTATATTCATTGAAGAAAGTCAAATTAAAAACAGCTTTACCTATGTTCCTTTTTTATTTATATGAAGTACCTATTTATATTATACTTTTTCAGAACTTGGTTGACTATTATGCTAGAGTGGCATGAAAATCCTTTAGGCGGGGCATGATCCAAAAAAAAAAAAAGGTTGGGATTCACTGATCTAATGGGAAAGAGAAGGCACAGCCCTCATATTACTTCCAGTTCAAGTGAAATATGTTCGAATGATTCTGCCACATTCAAGGAGAAACGTCACAGCTTCCCTCATTTTTAGAGCCTCTGTGGAACCTAAAAAAGCACCTTTCATAGCTCATGCCCCGTAATATATTATAAGAAATTTCATGTGACTATGAGAAAGCAGGGGTGAATAATAATGGGAACTGCTAGAAAGTATCAGAAATTTTCATTGCCCATAAACTAAAAAAAAAAATAATTATCAAAAATCACATAACATACTGTCTTAGTTGTCGACGTTGCTTCGTCTCTCATGCAATTCCACTCAACCATTCTCTTGAGAAACTGAACATCTCAGAATTGTTCTTTGGCTTCCGACCCACGCCCGCTTCATTTAGAAAAGATGCATGGATGGAGGATAAAAATGATATGCAATGAGAACTACTTTTGGTTATGCAAATAAATGTTCATAAGTTTTTATTGATGTAAAAAATTGCTAACATTTTTTTCCCACCCTTCAAAGCCGGTAAAATAAAGTTGGATAATTGCCAGAAAATTTGAAAATGTTCAGCAACGAATTCCGTGAGACAACGTACAGCAATGCTAAGTCGCAGAGAGTTTGAAATACACACACATTACAGCATTCGTGAACTACGTCATCATCATCATCATCGTGGCGTTTCATGCATTACATTCACTCCCAGAAGTGTTTGTATTTTCGGTATCAAGAATGACAGCAACGTCATTTTCAATGACGTTTTTCCTTTGTCTGAGCAGCACGAAAAAAATAAAAAAGTAGAAAACAAAAGACCGGTTTGCAGTCACATGGCTAACCGTTTCATTTACAAAAACTGGCTACTAAGTTTTGAGGACACAACTAGTTATTAACTAGTTTGTACCTAAATACTTAAAGTAATAAAAAAAAAATAGAAGGATATCATGAAATAGGATAAATTTAACTTTTAAAAACAATAATATGAAATACACTCAAAGTAACAATTTCACTGTTGATTTCTGTTGAGTATGTAGAAAAGCATGGAAGTGTGTTTTTCAAAAGGCTTCCGTAAATATTAGATCTTCCATGGGAATGTCAGTGCGGTTCCCATGAAACTAAATTCGGTTATTTTTGGCCTTATCTGAAGAAGATTAAAGTAACCACCATTAAAACTGTTCAACACTTTTTAATTCTTAATCATTTGTATATTCCTTCTTTTAGATATTCACATTCACGAATGTGCACCGCTTTATTAAATTCTGAAAGGGTGCTTTCTTTCTCATACAGCTGCGATGACCGATATTTGAGTAGTAAACGCATCCTGCGTGACAATGCGAGATATAAACGCTGCTATTTACGGTTCCTTATGACACTCACTCTGTTCTTGAAAGAAACGAAGAAATATCGGTGTCACTAAAACATTTTATCTATTTATTATTTATTTTTATTTACATACATTAACCGTTAATAACTTTATTAATAATAATTTACCCTATTGGTTTATACGTTTTATAATGGAATGAGTGTTCGATAGTTATCTTCGAGAGAGAGACTGGTTTTAGTGCTCAATTTACGTAATGCATGAAAAGCTGAATAACAGTTGAATGGGATGTTAATAACTTTCATTTTCCCACGTTATGTACAGACTATTTCCATAATATCAAATAAGTATAAGTACGTTTTTTTGCCCCCAAGAAGGTGGGGGAAAATATTTGTTAAAACCAAACATTCCGACAGTTGTGAAAGGAGTCAGTGACTGACTCGTTTCATCACAAGAATCACTTGGAAATAACATTCCACCATTTTATTCGACAAACGTGTTTAAAAGAACACAACCTAACATTTTTTATCCATTAAATGCAATTATTATTAACAATAATAAACTCGAACACCTTGTGAAATGAAACGTATCGTGCACTTTTTTAAATTATTATTTTCTTCCTTCTATTTTTTCTTCATCGAAATCACCTGTGCAGAGTATGTCATCCTACCGATCTTGAAAGAGTTGAGATATAACTGTTCCTTTCGTTGAAAGAGATCTCCAAAGAATTGTTGTTCAGTTGGAAACAATGAAGGAAAAGTTGTAAGTAAAGGGATCACATACATCGAAGGCATCTCTAAAGACCATATTCGCCGTACTTCAAAAAACTTTGGATCGTTGTTATTTCTAACCATATTTAAGATCTTCTGAGAAACTAAGCTCAAATAATACTTTGGAAATAGCCACTTCAAGGATTGATAAATAGATGCTGTTTTTCAGATTAACTTGATGGCCAACATCATCAAATAGAGAATCCAAATTATTAAGAGAGAAACAGAGCCGAACACTGATGAAAGTGTTCATCCCTCTTGACGGTAGTCTTACCTTTATTAACTAAAAAATGAAATTAAAACTCTCTGAAACCAAAATTCCGATAAGTACGCATTGAGGAATATTTCTTTAGTAATATATATTTTTAAACGCCTGCTGCTGATTATCTTACAATCAACTGCTCGCAAGTAAATGTGTTAAGCAACGATTATCGCCAAGAAACAAAAGCATATGTCAAACAAATATCCCCCCCTCCTTCAAATATTACAGAGATAACGATAATGGTGAAACCAAAACTACACCTATACTTTTTACGTAGTTGGTATTTCTCATCTACAGATGTCTAATTTCCACATTTTTTTTTCAAATTAAAGGGAGTAAACAAGATAGATTATTTGCTTTTAATATGAATTGAGTGATATTATACCTATTGGGGAACTTAATCCATGAGCCTGAACAAGAATTGAGTTCGTATTACAATCGAATGAATGCCTCCCTACCTCCTTTGCTTTTTTCGTTGGTTCTAATGAAATAATTTATAAAAATAACAGGAAAAATAGCAAATGATGTTTAATTGTAGTTGACGTTATTTATTATTAACTTAGTTATAAATTGAAATTTAGTTGAAAAAGATATGATAGCATTTAATAAGTATTTTATATACCAAATATTATAGAAAAGTTTAATATGGCAAATTACGATAAAATAGAACAATAGTTTAAAAAATAAATTTTATTAAATAATTAAGCTTATTTGCACGCTTAAGTAAATAGGCAAAAAATGACTGAATATTACAAATGTCTAAATATACTGCATCTCTAACCAAAAATACAAAAACAACAAAAAAAAAAATAAAAAATAAAAAGAGCATCGCCTCTCTTGCAGAATAAAATCACTTGACTCCGTATTTACGTATAAACTCCGTATAAATCGTATTTACCCAAAAGAGAGTTATGGAGACAGACGGTGCTGGCGAAGTTCTGCAAGTCAAACAACTGGCAGGAATTGAAGATGCGGATGCTACTTCCCTGAGATAGTGTATGGCAGGAACTAAACTGCAGAAACATTGGAAATGAAATTGGAATGCAAGCATTACAGCAATCGCGAAAAACGTCATCGTTTCGTGACAATCAACACAGTCGCTCCAAGCAATGTGTGTATAGTTTCTGTATCGAGAATGGCAATGACGTCATGAACGAAATGAGTTGAACGATTCGCACTCGAAACGCAGCTGCTCATTTTCGAAAGCCATCATTTTGTGATAATTCACAACGGAAATGAAAATGAAAACGTCATTTAGTAGTGTTTTCCGGGTAAAGTCAGATGTCTTTCGAAAACAAAAACACTGCTGGATGAGAAATAATCTTTTACACATATTCATGTCGTAAATAATTTTCAGCATTTCAATTTTGATTTACGGAATATCATTTTAGGATAGTAATAAAAAATGAATGTTAAATAAACGGTTCAAACTATTGTTCAAAGTATGTTTGGCTCTTTTTTGCTCAGGAGAGATAAAATATTTAAGATTTGTTGTCGCTTCTAAGAATTATCGCATAACATCACATGTGGTTTCAAATTAAACTACTGGCAAAAATGCAAATGATAATATAAATAACAGTTTAACACACGGTGATAAGCAAATTGTTCGCTATGAGGTGTAGGAGGTGAGCAATGCACTGGGTGTTTCATTATCCGACCATAAGATGGCACAACATGTTCGTAATCCCAAGTGCATGATTCACCAATCAGTGAAAGTTTATGAAGCAAAAGACATTTACGGTTTTGATTTAGTGCTAACATTTTTGCTAATGCTAAGGCTTTTGCGCGCTTACCATGTAAAATATAGAAAAAAAAAAAGATAATAATAATAAAAGTAGAAAAAGCATTCCTCACCCACGCACAATACGAATGTTAAAAAAAAAAGGTAAAAATCTGCTCTTTGTTATGTTTCTTTTATGACTATTTTTATGAAAATTATGAACTAATTTTCAAAATACGAAATTAAATTATCTGCGACTATTTGCATGCTTCCATTAAGTTACTGAGTAAATTAGGGCTAGCATTTAAAGGAAATACAAATGATATTTTTTAAAATTCTTGCGGTAATTATTTATCGCTTTTACATTATTTAAGTGAATTTGATGAGGTGTGATGACGATTTTTTAAAACACACATGAAAATGTACGCCAACTGTGGTCTGACAGATCAAATTATCTTTCTTACCACACTTGTGATGAATTCATAGCTTTAATAGCTAAAAAAACAAGAGACCTGGGATAACCCAACAGGAGGCGGAAGAAATTGACGTCCCGATAACAGCAGCAGAATTCAAGCAAACAGTAAGGCATTTACCAGACAAAAAATCCCGAGGAGAAGACGGTCTTAAAAACTAATTTCAGAAGCACTTCTTTCAAAAATTCGAGCATTTATTTATGAGAATGACGCAAGAAATATACGAAACACAAATAAAGCCAGACAGATTCAGCACAGAGTACGTCCCATTTATCCCGAAAACTTTAGACACAGAGAAATCAAAATACATAAAACAATGGAGAGGGATAACTCTTTTAAACATCGACCAAGATCATCTCAAAAATCCTGTCCAATAGAATACAGAAGTACGTACAGAAATTAATATCTGCCGCACAGACTTGTGCAATTAAGGGAAGAAACATAGCAGACACAATTACTCATTTAAGATCAGTATATATGAGTACTACAATCTGACCGACAAATCCTGTGTCCTTCTAGGCTTGGATACAGAAAAGGCTTTTGACACAATAAGCCACGTATATATATTTAAAGTTGTAGAGGAAATAGGATTTGGCCCAAAATTTAGGAACTGGCTGCAAACTTTCTACGAGAATGCAGAAAGTCAAGTAATCGTGAATAGGAAGCTATCCGTATCTTTAAAATGAAATGATCAGTGAGACAAGGAGATCCCCTCTCTATGGCCCTCTTCGTCCTTGCACTAGAACCAGTCATCGGAGCAATCAACTCAAACAAAGAAATCAAGGGAACAAACATTCACGGGGAGAGCCATGCAAAAATATTGGCATATGCTGACGACATCACATTAACACTAGAGACTGAAACATCAACAGAAGAGTGAATGAAATTACTAGAGGTTTTGCAAAAGTTTTTGCCCTTAAAGTAAACCTGAATGAATCTCATTGCATGCTAATAGGAAAATGGGAAAAGAACCCTGAGATTCCTCAAGGCATAAGAATTCAGAAAATACTTACCAGTTCTGGGAGTTAAAATAGGCGCCCAAGTAACGTATGAAGAACAGTGGAAAGAACTCCACGCAGCTGTTGAGTGGAAAATAAATACCATGCGCCCAAGACAACTATCTGTAAGAGGAAAAGCGCGAATATGCAACATATATTTATCCTCTCGCATCTGGTACTAAGTGAACAACATATCGTACCATGGGCAATGGACAGACAAAATCTACAGGCTGTGGGCCACCTACATCTGGGGTTCTCGGTACGAACCGATGAGGAAAACAACGCTCTTTTACGGATTAGAAGCCGGAGGTCTATGTCTATTTAATATCCACTTAAAAACAGTTATCAACAGAGCGAAGACCGCAGAAACAGCAAATACTTAGTCATACCACAGATACGTAATAGCATATCTACAGAAATGCCTTCCACACAGAATAATCAGCACAATGCCAGAGATTCACGGAAGAGTTCCCAGAATGTTTACAGAGATGGCGGAGGGATACGTATTGGTGACAGAGCGCATCAGCACTGAAATCTTAATAAATCAAAAAACAAAAGCAGCATACTACAAACTAAGCAGAACAACCTTCCCATACCATAACATAGAGAATTAAGAAGAGGACAAATCACACTCAGTCCGGTATTAAACAATGTCTTCAAGCTCCCAATACATTTAAGGTATAAAACCTTCTTCTTTAAAGTGCACCATACCTGCCTACCAACCAAGATGTGGATAGTCTAAAGGTATATCTCTTGAAGGGTATGCAACATGTCAGTTTTGCCAGGAACCGGAAACACTATACCACCTAATGATATATTGCAAACAAGCAGAAGTAACTTGGAAGACCATTAAAAGATGGCTTCCTGAAATCCAACTAATCAACGTTGAAATATTATTCTGGCTAAAAGGAAAACCTTTAAACAAGGCGCAAACAATAGTTCTAATCCTAACGATGTACGCAATTTCAGCTCACAGGTGCCACCAAGCGTATGGAATAGAAGACAGTCCCGGAACCATATCGAAATTACATCACTACATTCAGGAGGAGATCACCAATTCCATCCAGTGAATTAATAGAAGAATGACTACAGAAGAATGGGCACACTTAACCTCAAACCGTACATCAGACGCACCCTCCAAACAACAACAGAACGACATTTTCATCACTCCCTAGTGGAAATGGGTAAAATTTGAAGTAAAATCGGAAGGATACTAGCTCTCCATCAAAGGAAACAACGCCTGAGTCACTTGGAACAGATTTCCTACTGCAGGAAAAAGAGTGTTCCCCTACCTTAATGTTTAACTGAAAAAAAAGAAGGAAAAACTATCAGGAAAATTACAAGACGCCAAATTTTATGTAACATACGTAAAAGCTTTGTATATGATTATAACAGCTACTTGAAATATAATAGAAGAAATTCTCTACATGATTGCATATGAATGTTATTTCACTGTACAGATGGTATATATAATTTATTTGCAGAATATATAGTTTGTTAAATATATAATAAGTGTGATATATATGCGGTATGTAAATATACTTTACCGTGTATTCCTTAAGAAAAAAAAAGAGTATCTTAACCCTAACTGAGAGGAGAAAAAAAGAAGCTAACAAAGCGGAACCTTAACTTAATTGATGTAATAGAAAGTAATGTGTGTAGCTGGCTGTTGTGGGATTCCCTGTTATAAGTAGACGAAGTCAAAGCATTTTAAGAGAACAGTAATCTAACAACTACTACATTATAAAATGATGATATAATATAACATGAAAATTCAATTGAAATGATGGTATAACAGATGTATTTCGAATGTATATATTGTATGTATAATTCATTACGATGTAAATAATTAAAAATGTTGATAATAAGGTTGTTATTAAAAAAAGCTAGCTCAGTCGGTAGAGTACGAGACTCATAATCTCGGGGTCGTGGGTTAGAGCCCCACGTGGGGCGTGCTGGTTTTTATTCATTTTTATTCCTTCTTCCACTGCTGTCTACTTAAGCGTATTATAGAATTAACTTGAAAACTAACGATTATTACTCAACTTACAATAATTATAATCTAAAAACCATATAAATAAAATCATCATAATCAAATTTTTGTCATCAACCCTCAGTGGGGTGTACGGGATATTACGACAATACTACATGATGTACTACAAATCTGCTATTTATTAACATTCCAATATGATCCTAATCTTTCTCAGGGCTCTCATATCTGTGTGGTCTTCCGTCTTCAATGAAGTGCTTTGTTTCCAACTTAGCTCTCAGATCCATAAGTCAGAATTGGTTTGAATACTGTCTTGTATATTGGTTGTTTGGTGGTTTAGCTAACTTCTCTCTTATTCAAAACATTTATTCAGATGACTTCCTACCATACTAGCTTTACTAATTCTGCCGTCTATATCCAAATTTAATTTGACATCTTCACTAAAATTGTGCTTAAAAAGCTAAATTGTTTTTCTTCGATAGGTTCACCATTCAGGATACGGTTGATGTTTTCTTGAATGTTTCTTGAATACACAGACCTATTTTCAATGTCTTTGTCTTTTTTATTGCTGATTTTCATTCCAAATTTATTACAGCAGTTAATTTATTTATTCCGGTAATTCTGCAAATTGTACATGATTTTTTTAGAAGTATAGCATCATCATCAGCATAAAGTCAAGAGCTAAAATTAACATCATCACTTTTGATATCAGATTTAATACAACTTTCCTTCATAATGTGATCCCATAGATAATAAATAACAGGGGAGATAATGTGCACTCTTGTCACTCACCTGATTTAACGCCAAACTATTTTCCACTACGCCCTTGAATTGATAAACGCATTAAATAAATATAAACTTATATAAATTATATAATATAAATAAATACATTAAATTAAATATATTAGTAAACTTATTAATACCGGCTCGTTGGCCGAGTGGCTGGCATATCTGCTTTCCATCCGAATGGCTGCGGGTTCGAATCCCGCTGTGGGCGTGGATGTTTGTGATTGTCTATGAAAATACTGAAGGTTGTGGTTTTGGGCAGTAGATGGCGTTGGCATAGATGATGATGGCAGTTGCGGCTTGCTCTTGGTGGATTGAGTGGTGGAGAGGGAGAGGTGTAGATAAGTGCCTCCCTCGATGAGTCTTTGGGCCTTTTGGAGATGTCACGTAATAATAATTAAACGTACTACTAATATCCTCTAAAAATTAGGTTTTCGTTTTCACTCGGGACGTTACTTTAACTGCAAACGACATTTAACTTTATACAAATGACATATCTGCCAGACCATTGAATATTACTTTGACATCTGGGGGTAGTGCCACTTAGAGCTCCCTAAAGATTCTGGACAGAAAGGAGAGATCACTCACTTCACACAGGCGTTCAATTCCCGCAGTCTAAATCTTCTATAAATACTTGTATGAAGCTGTTTATGAGAAGTACCCCCCCCACCACTCTCTGCTTTTATTTTATTCGTGTGGGGGCTCTCCCCGTTCCTCGACCGCCCTTTAGGACGGATGGAGCCCTTCTAATGAGGGATTAAGTGACTGTAGCCTGTGTGTTCACGGTTTGCCTTCTTGCGGGATGAAAAACCCCAGATAAACTGGGGAAAAAAACCTGCTATACACGTCCAAGACCGGCTAACTTGGCTATGGCTGAGGAAGATCCTCGAGCTCCTCACGTCACCGACGGGAATCGAACGCAGGTATATGGTTACGAAGCGCACAGCCACTAAGCTAACCGCACGGACTACCACTTTCTGTCAAATAAGATGAAAGCGTGCAGTAACTAACCAACACTCCCTCACAGTGCATCCTCAAAGTCAAAGAACATATTTCTCCTCCTCCTCCTCCTTCTTCATCCGATCCACTGCTGTCGTTTCGAACAGTCCTTCATGTTACGTGTTTTCCAAGAAAGAAATGCAATCCTCAGGTCATGAAGATAAATGCGAAGTTCCTTCTTGCTCATCCCGGTATTAGTGTACTATAAGTTGCCCAACCTCTTGTGGATAGATCTCCCCACTATTAATAATAATAATAATAATAATAATTCCAGTATTTATTTCTATTGTTTGCTTGCATGTGTTGCAAGTACTTCCCTTAATATTCGTTTTTGATAAGTTAGCCAATTGTAGTTCTCATGCAACTAAAATTACGATATTAGTAGCATATCATTGTATATATACCTACTCTATATGATAAGCCTTTTTATGTCAGTTATTTGAAACGTTTTGAAACTCAGTGGCTACCCTGAGTGTCAAGTCTTCAAAATTCGAGTCATCAGAATTCAAGGAGAACCGGCCTACCAGTCTGGAACACAGGGGGGCGCCATAGGTGCCAGGGGGGTGGGAGTAGTCCCCCTAGTATATATACACACACATATACATACAGAGAGAGAGAGAGAGAGAGAGAGACTGTCTAATTTATATTAAGTATGTTGTTCTTCTCTGTTATATTTTTGGGGGGGACAGAAGGCCATTCTACTGACATTAGAATCTGGAGACATCAAATGACTTCAAGTACAGTAAGACCTCGCGTAACAAGGATCCGCTCATACGACGGTTTTGGGGATTCAGTCGATGCTCTGTTTTCCTTCCGTTTCGATGAAGTGTTTTTTTTCCACAATGTCACTGCCTGCTACATCTGTGTTTTGCTTTGAATTATAAGCCGTTTATAACTATTATTTTGTATTATTATTACTAATAATGTCAGACATGATTCAGAATAATGGTGCTGTTGCTTCCAGTGAAAAGATGACGCTAAACCCAATTACATTCTAAGCTTAAAATGACTAGATTTAGTGACGAGGTTTATCGAACACTGAAATAGTTCGCTGGCTAATCTTACCTCGCAATATTACTGTTGTCACAGTTGTTAAAAAAAAAAAGATTATGTAATTAGTGAAGTGAAAAGTGTTACCTCAATTAATGACGCAGTTATCCATGATGACAAAACTCTTGTTGTCGAAATCAAACATCTTAAGTGAAATACGCAAACGTTTTTGTTCGTATTTCACTGAAATGTGCACTCATTTACACACACGTGACTGTTTAAAAGCGATATTACACCATTTCGTGCATCTAATAGAAAAAGCGGCAAATTAAAAGGCAGGAGTATGCCTGCACTTTTAATTTGATTCCCATTTCTTGAGTCTCATTCCAATAGAGTTCGTTGAAATTCTCAATAGAGTTCGTTGAAATCAGACTCAAGAAACTCTGCTCAGGTAGATTTAAATGCATTCGCTTCTTTCTGAAAAAGCATGAACTATTACTTCAGTGTTTAAATCGGAACTGTTGTACGCTTATTTCTAAGTTATGAGAAATAACCACCATTAATGTTATTCAGCAGTTTTAATTTTCCTTGATGTATATATTTCTTATTGTCGATCATATTCATAAATGTGCATCGCTCTTTTTGAATTCTGATAGTGTGTTTTATTTCTCATGCAGCTATGATGATCGATACTCAAGTATTAAACGTATCTTACGTGACAATCGCAGATTTAAATGTTGTTTATGGGTTCTTATTATATGCTGTCTACCAATGTCTTTGTAAGAAGCAAAAAAAACTTTTTCCTTCTTTTTCTTAAGATATGTACACGGTTAACCGCTATTTACTATGTATGTAATATACTTTACGATTGCTGTTCGATAGTTACTTTCGAGTGTGAAACCAGTTTTCCTTACTGTGAGTGATTCAGTCACTGAGGCTGCTTAGGAGACTCATTTGGAAATAATTCAGCCTGTTGAGACTCTGATTGTGAGTTTAATGTTAACGGCAAACCATTGTACTCGGCAGATGTGTTTTACAGAACACAACCTAACATACTGGAAGAAATGAATCCATTTATTATTATTAATAATCTCGAGCACTTTAAAAATTCAGACACTCCAAAACCATCTTTCCATTTTGTTTTTAAATTTCTCTTTATTCTGTTTCCTCTGCATCGCAGTAATCTCGACAGACTGCGACATCCAACGCTGTCTGTAGAGGTATCTTGAAAGAGATGAGATTTAGCTTTTCTTACATTCTTAAAGGTCTGTTAAATACAGTATTGCTGTACAGTTGGAAAAAATGATAAGGATTGTAAACAAATGAAATAGGGCCTTCGAAAGCACCTATACACACCAATTCACCCTATTTCGACAAAATTTGGAATATATTATTTCCTACTTTACTTACGATCTTCCCAGAAATTGAACCCAATTGGACCAAAAAAATTAATTCACTTCCTTCTCAGACAGGTTTGATGATTAAATCGTTCTGAAATTCAGGATGTCGTTATTTAAGTTCATCCTACAAATTTGATGCCAAATCACTTATAATAACACAGCAATGGCAACACTACTAATGCTTAGGCTTTGTTGAAACTAAGTAAAGTAGTTTCAAAGAACACGCACACGCACGCTCGCACGCGCACGCACACGCACGCACACACACACACACACACACACACACACACACACACACACACACACACACACACACACACACACACACACACACACACACACACACACACACACACACACACACACACACACACACATTGCTTAGTTGTCATTTTCATTGTTGCAACAAATTTTAAACAAGTAAACAAAGAGAAAATGACAAATTATGGCATTCCTCTTCCATTCCATTTCTTCCGGAAGAATGATGCATTCACTATTTTAGCAATAATTCTTAACATATTTTATAACTTACAGATACTAAGAAATTATATTCTTAGTTTAATCCTTTATCCAAGTGTTAGCAAACAAAGTTTGCGCCTGAAGTATTTTCAAGACTGGATCACACGTATGTAGTGGCTAATAACTTCACATCACTTGGCTTAGTATCCCATAATGCAAAGCACATATTCTTGCGGACATGTATAATGCTATGCATTGTATGTCTGTAGTACATATCTGTAAACATGTAGTATAATCGAGTGGAGAAACTTCCAACAACTAGCTTAATATATTTGTTAAGTTTCAAAAAATAACAATCGATTAAGTGGCCTTTAATTCATTCCGTTTTACACACACACACACACACACACACACACATGCAGACAGATAGCCGAAAATGAATGAGAACTTTTTTGGTTAAAACTCTGTCAAAATAAAATGCCGATAATAAGATGTTGAGTAAAGTTTATGTGTTGAAAATTTTAAAAGCCTGCTACTGATTACTAGAGCGATCACACCTTGTGCATGCATATCCGATAAGAGCAAATTGAATGGGATGTAATAGCCTCTTGTGAAACAACGACAGTTGTCAAATAGCAACAGTATACAGTAACGTTAAGCGATTTTCCCCCCTTCAAATATTACAGAGATAACGGTAGTAGTGAAACCAAAACTACACCTTCAAGTAGTTGGGATTCCTCGTCCAGATTAGACTAATTTCTACAAACTCTTTCAAAGTAAAGGGGAAAAGCAGTTTAGATTATCTGCTTTGAATATAGATGGACTGATATGCTAATATACATGTTGGTGAAGTGAACTACCTCAATGGATATTTAGCTTATTTTCCCCCTCGTTTTATTTACTGACTGAAATGAATGAATAAAAAGAAAATTAAAGATACTGAATATTTAATTATAGATGCCATTATTGATGATTATCTTTGAATTTAGTTAATATGGCTTTGTTTTGTTTAGGCATTTTATTTATGACATTATCGCAGCAGCCTTCATTTTTAATTTTATTTAATCCGTTACATATATATTAGATAAGTCATATGTTCCGCAGTTCATTAGACACTTAGTCTGCTTATGCCGAGAAACTGGGACTGTACTATTAGTGTATTATCACCAAACTGGGAATGTATTGTTAGTGTATTATGACCATATTGTCAGTTTAAACTGATTCATTTGCATGTTATATGAATGAAAAACTCGAGATTCCTTGATTGAAATCCATTGGTCCTTGTATACGATCCTTCCATTCTAGATGTGACTGAAATGCATTTCTTTTCAATGGAGGACAAATATCACCTTCGCGTTTATAGTTACATTGCTCAGAGTAGTTGTCCAAATGGTTTTAACAATTTTTATTGTGAATTTTGATCACTTGGTTAATGACTGGAGAAGCTTGAAGTTTGATATTAAAACCACGACCTCAAGGATATTTACAGTGAAATTATGATGGATATTCTTTAATGGTTTAGGATAAAGTAGCAAGTATTTATAAATGGTATAGAGGTAAACAGCGACAATCAAATCCCTATCGAAAATGAAGCCAAAGTGGCACACAAGGATAGTATTTGCATCAAATGCATAGTAAGTAAAAATATTCAACTGAATCTTAGCACGTGCACATTTTATACCACTCATACACGAGAGAATATAAACCTACAGCAAATCAATGCCATATATAGTCATCGGGGAAAACAAAGTAATCTTTTAACATTCTTCTTGAATAGCTGGAGATTTTAGGCTTTGGTGAAAGCTGCATTTGGAGGGTTGTTCCAAAGAACAGACGGAAATGAAGTGAAAGGTGAATGGTAATAGAAGTGGGGTCAGCTAGCAATTGAAGTGTAGAAGCATATTTGACAGTTGTTGCTCGTGTATTGTACGTTTTGTAGACATAGTTCTTCAACGCATTAACAGCTTTATGTAATCAGCAAAAGAGCCAATATTAATACAACTGTAGATATTCTCGGAATAACCTTAACAAATGGAAACACAAGACATTACCAAAACGTTTCCGTAATATCGTTTTTATGATAAATCGTAAGTATAAAGTCCAGTTCAAATAGACTGAATTGGACTGATACTGCGAAGAGTTCTTTAAAAAAAGTTCCCCTTATCTGCAATCACGAGAAATTAATGATAAAAGTGTATATCCTGGAGGTGGTTCCGAAAGTATAACCACTTCGCGTGTTGTACTGCATATAAGTAAGTAGAAGCACCAATCCAATTGTACAAATTAAAACCAAGCCATAAGGAATACATCGAATTTCTTTATGCAGTGTTGATATTGAAGAATATAATGTAAGTAACCAAACAGTTATTTGTATAATTTATAATAGCTACACAATAATAATCTTACAGTATGCACGTATATAATTTTTATTTTAATAATTTAAAGATCTTTTATATATAAAATAATTGAAGAGGTAACAGTTCCTAATGCCATTCACAGAAGACTCTGTTTAAAGAGATTGTTGTAATATTCACAGCTTCTATTCAATTTTGGAAAATAACTAAATAACTTTATCAAAGAAAACTAATATGAAAATAGATATCGTAAATACTGAGATGTTTTTCTTCACAGATTTAGATTTTCGTATTGTCAAATATCATAGATATATGTTTATATAAAGAGAAAGTAAAGCTTATCTTTTATAGCCGAAACTTTTATAGTTTCTATCTCTATTCGGCATGGCATGAAACTCTTGTAGTTTCTCTGTTCGGCTTTGAAATAATGTTGGATTCAATATCCACTTAATTTGGAGAAAGTAAAGTCTCTCTTGCTCAGTATAGAAGAGTCCTTTGCTTGACACAAAATGCTTATCAGCATAGGAATAACAAGTCGGTTGCATTATACTGCCTAAAGCCAACAAATCAAGGGGACTCAATCCGTCTTGGACGGATGAGGAATGAATGGATGGATAGAGAATATCGTGAATAAAATACTAGCCTCTGACAATGTTAATCAGGTCTCCGTTTTAAGTATGTTTCATCAGCCAATATCAGATTTGTTCAGTCTGTCCGTCTGTAAGCATATCATTTCTTGGCTTTTGATGAGAAACTTTTTATATTGAAATTCATTATTTGAAATTCTTCGAAATTTCCACAGCCACCTCAGTGTCTGTTTGAATAAAATTATTTGCACTTGCAAAATTCGGTAAAATATTTCTAAGTTTAATTTATAAATAAACTTTTAATGATTTATCTTATTTTGTGTTAGAAAAAAATGAGGAAAATAATCCCTAATGATACTTTTGCTTTCACTTAATGGACATATTAATGAAAGCTGTTAATTAGTACCTCTATTAAAATGTAGACAAGGATTACAATTTTGGTTTCAAATCCACATACTATTTAAATGGACAAAGTTTGATTCCATTATTATTTTATTTTTATTTATACAAAATAGAATTTCCTTACGTGATTGTTGTTACTCTTTTCTTTATTCTACATCCCTACTGAAATCTTTATGGAGAACAACGTTTAAAGTAAACTATTATTAAGTAGATTACAGGAGGGGAACATAAAGACTACGTGAAAAATTGGACGTACAATTAAAATGGTATTTCTTTTCCAATGCCACGTGATCAGAGTAACTCTTAAACCAATTCCAACAGTTCATAACGTCTTAATGTCTTCCAAAGATAACATTCAGGTGGATATACAATTCCATGCTGATGTGGTTTGGCCTACGAGTATATCGGACAGCAAACTGTGGACTTGAGGTGAGAAGGAAGGAACATGTTGCAGATGTTGAACACCGAAGAAGAGACAAATTTGGTTTGGCAATTCATAATTTGAATACCAACCATGCACCTGATTGGAACTTTTCAACTCAACCATCCTTTATATAGAAAAGAATGTTTATTCCAGCCTTCAGAATCTTTTGCAGTCACCGATTCGCACATATCACTGAATAAAAACCAAGGACAGATATTTAGTGGCATATGGAAATCACATATTAAATATTTTAACATCAGAGAGTTAAATTTCGTCAACAATCTTCAATCTTTAGTTGCAAATTTTACGTTTGTTTTTTAACATTAATTTACTTATTTCTCTTGTAACGTCTTTGCAGTGTTTTATCAACTTTTTGATCCATTTAGTTATAGTTTTTTTGATGTGTTAACCCTGAAGAAGACACCAGCTCTATTTGAGGTGGTGAAATCAGTAAGTGTAATTTACTTAATTTAAAGTCTAATAAATTCGTGTTGTTACGCAATAAATTGTACTTTAACTGACAAAACTACTTTAAATTGCCATTGTGACATAAAGTTTTAATCCTATTTGAAGGGGAAGACAAAAATCTTTTTATTCTTCTCAATGTAATGCCATTATAATACTCTATAAGTATAAGCACAACAATAAGCTGAATTAAACACGACTAATGATTACACAAGAAAAGCCACTATAGGTTCAATATCGGAAGGCGTTTTCTAGGCGTATTTTAAATCCCATGATTTCATAGTTAGTCTACTATTGACGTAGTGTTAGGATCAAGAAAAATGGCTCAAGAAAATAGAACTGAAGGAGGAATAGAAAGTTGATTTGATGTTAAATCAAGTGCGAGACAAGCGAATACATTATCTCCAATGCTATTCATCATCTCTATGGATCCTACACTTTATGAATGAAAGTGGCTTCTGGTCTGATATCAAAATTGAAATGTTCAACTTAATGCATTTCTTTACTTTATGCTGATAATGCTATACTTCGAAATAATTGCAGTATGAGTCTGTAGTTCTGTAACAAAATGGAATAATTGTGATAATAAATTTGGTATAAACCAAGTCGCAGTGAGTGAAGAACAGCATTCCATCGGAAGGTCCTGATAATGAGCCGGTGAAAAGTAGCGTGGAAATAGAATGCACTTTCGATGGGACACCGCAGTTGGGCTCTTGAAATTAAGACTTGCAAAAGCAGTTTTTTGTTTTATTATTTACTGGAAAACAGGAAAATATTTAGTGCTTGAAATTTAAATTTTCTTAATCAGTCTGAGAAAGATAATATATATTTTAAGTTGAAAATTATTATTTTTTCGCAATATTTAGCAAATTAATTTTATTTGATTTTATTTAATAAAATAAAATCTTTTAAAAATATCTTTTTACCTTCAAAAATTAAATATGTAACTACCATAATGAGATTATGGAACTCCTATGATTTATTCAGATATATCATTTAAAACTGGTGGGTCTTGAGAGTGTGCTTTATTTTTCGTGACTAGAAAGATATTGAATAATTTGACGAGCCCTTCTGATAACACTGGGAACAACGTTGATGTAACTGGGTAAAAATATATAGAATTGAATTGATGTAATCACACACTTACAAAATCAGTTTTGATCAGCACCATCATAATTACGAAACTTAATATTCAAACTCAGAATATATTTTTATAATTCCTACGAAACAGTGGAATGGGATTCACCCAATTTATGATCGGTGATATCAGAGAAAACTAAGCATGTTGTACTCATCCTTGAATACACTAAACGCAACAAACTGACAATCATGTGATGATTCGATATTTCCTACATTGTGAAAGTGCTGTTCATAATGTAGGTGAACTAAGTTTTTTTCCCTGAATTTAGCCCCCAAAATACAGGTATTGCACTAAGACTAATATCACATCGTAGGGATTAGTTGAGTATCTTTATTTTTGAAATGAATACTTTATAAATAATCCCACACAAATTACAACATTTAATTACTAACCTTAGAGATTTGTTGTTTCTTTATCTCACTAGATGGCGGAAGTATCTACCGATCCTGAATGCAGACTTTCAACAAAATCAGAACAATGTGAACAATTACTGGAAATGATTGAAGAAGACATTTTGAACTCGGTATACGGAGGAAGATGGTTGGTGTCGCTAAACAATCAAGAAAAAGACGGCACAGAGCAAACAGAACTTGAGACGGGATTGTCGAAGGCCTTAGAACTAGTCGACCGAGGAGTTTTACAGGACGCAAAATGTCTTTCGAAAGAAGGTCCAAGTGGAGTGATTGCTCTTTACACGAACGACTACAGAAACATCATTGAGTTCGAGAAAACAGAGGGAAAGACTGGATATTTCACTTTTCCTGAAATAGAACGCAGCGATTTCGAAGACGAAGGAGAATTTGTGCTGAAAGTAAAGTTTCGTTATCCCATCCTCGAGAATGAGGTAATGGTTACACATGTTATTAATTAATAAGACAGATTTCGAATCAAAATAACATAAAATCTGTTTTACTTTGAATCCAAATGACTCTCCTCTGTTCATCACGTTACACATAAAATATATTGAAATACTGAAATTCAGTAGTATTATTTAAATTGGAGTTACATATAAATATATTAAATTAAATATATTTAACAAATAAAAAAAAACAAAATGTAGGAATCCTGAAAGAATTATTTCTTTTTTACGCAATGCAATAATTATTGAAATATCGAATGTGAAATTCCACTAGATCCCCCAACTATTTCTGTTTGGTATTCAATGATTTTTCGCATTTTTAAAATGATCTTGAAGATTTTTTGGTAACTAATGTTGCTTCGTTTCTAATCCGAAAAATGCACGCGCCATCCTAAAATTGCGAATTGCGAAATTCTCAATATAATAATATCTGACCGTGCAACTGAAACTTGAAAGGCTCATGAGAGCAGTTGCTACGCTTGATTTGATTTCTGATTATTTTATTTCAAGTTTATCGCACATACGGAATTTTGTAAACTAATAAACTAATAAAACTAATAGAACTAATAATTCGGGCGAAATTAGCTGTGTTCTCCTACCAGGATCTTGACTGACTAGCCATCAGTCATGCTTGTAGCATGTTGAGAACAGTTAAGCCTGGGATGGATTTCCATGGCG
Source organism: Typopeltis vanoorti (assembly GCF_054136105.1). Taxonomy (NCBI): domain Eukaryota; kingdom Metazoa; phylum Arthropoda; class Arachnida; order Uropygi; family Thelyphonidae; genus Typopeltis; species Typopeltis vanoorti. The sequence continues at coordinate 78,899,884 of NC_143553.1, read as the reverse complement.
GGCTGGCAACTTACGACACTGTCAAAAACCCTGATGGAACTGATATAGATGGCAGTGCTAATATTTCGGTGAACTCCGGAGGACCATACCCAGGAAGCCTTGGCATCATGCCTCCACGTGGACCCCCCCGGGAAACATTGTGTCGTAATGAGTCATGGCAAAGTTGATACTAAGCAAAGAGCTGGCAGAAAGCTATAAAGTGCATCTTCCAAGACGTTATGTGGCCAGCGTAGGAGATGTTAGGACTGTAATGACATCTGCTGTTTCATCATTGGCGAAAGAATTCATATATCAACAGTAATGTGAAACAACTGGCAGGCGGAAGATTCTGAATACAGATCGATGGCTGACAGAGTGAGCCAAGTTAGCTGGCTTTAGCTGGCTATTGCAGACGTGGAAGAGATCGGGCCTCACCACGTTACTGTCCTCTATCCTATAGTCGACCACGGAGAAACGGAAATATTTTACAAGATATGCTTTGGAAGTTGGAACCTCTGCAACGTCCCAAGCAGCTGTAAATAGTTACAGGGAAGAAGACACTGAAATTGTAATTAAAACGAGCGCTGCAAGTGCACTCTATGATGATGTCAACTTAATTCCGAAAGGAAGGTTGACATCTGATATTCCCCGTTTGAAAACAAGAAACAGAGTCTTGAAAATTGAAACTTGGAACGTGAGAACATTATATAAACTAGGGAATTTCGACAACCTTATACAGGAAATAAAAAGACTTAAAGTTGATGTGATGGGGATTAGTGAAACAAGATGGCCTAACTTGGGAAAACTAGAGAAAGATGGATTTACATTTGTATATCTGGTGGAGAGAAGCATGAATATGGAGTGGGTTTCATGATTAAGAAAGATATCTTTAAATGTGTAATGGGGATGTGGCCCATAAACGAAAGAATAATACTAATTAAATAGCCGCAAAGCCTTTTAACATCATAATTATCCAGGTTTATGCCCCTACGATGACTCACAATGATGAAGAAATAGAAGATTTTTATAATAACTTACAAAAATCTATAGAATATGTAAAATCAAATGAGATACTCATAGTGATGTGTGACTTGAATGCAAAGGTTGGAGAAGGGGAAGAAAATCCAGTTGTTGGAAAATTTGGACTAGGCGACAGAAATGAAAGAGGTGAGAGATTGATACAATTCTGCATTCAAAACAACTTGCGCATAATGAATACTTTCTTTCAACATCCAAAGCGCAGACTGCATACTTGGACAAACCCAGATAACTCTATTAGAAACCAAATAGATTTCATAATAATAAATAATAGATACGAAAATAATATAACCAACATAAAAACATACCCAGGTGCTGATATAGGTTCAGACCATAACCCTGTTGTGTGCACTTTAAAAATTAAGCTAAAAAACATTTCTAAAAATAATCATAATGAAAGACTTAACTTCACAGCTCTGAATATACCCGACAACATAATAGTGTTTAACTCAGAAATTAGGAAGAAATTAGATCATGTAGGATATAAAACAGAAGACAATATACTTTGTAACACAAAGGAAATTGAAAACAGGTGGTCAAATTTTAGAAGTGCAATATATAAGACAGATAACGAGGTTATCCCCAAAATTAAATACAATAAGAAAAAATCCTGGATGACTGAATCAATATTAGAACTTATGAATGAAAGACGAAAAAAGAAAAGAGAAAAGTACACAACAGTATAGAATACTCAGTAAAATTATAAAAAATGAATACAGGAAGGATAAAGACAAGTGGCTAAATGAAAAATGCAAAGAAATAGAGGAATTGGACAAGAAACACAATAGTAAAGAAATGCATAAATCAGTCCAAGCCCTGACAAATAAAAAGAAAATTTTCAACCATAATCTTTGTATAAAAGATCAAAATGGAAAATGCTACTAGAGACATAAGATATCATAAAAAGATGGAAAACATAAATATGGAAAAGAACTGTGTGACCATGATCACCAGATATAGAAAATATGGATGGTGAACGAATTATATATGAAGAAATAGAATACGCTCTAAGTCAAATGAAAACAGGTAAAACTCCAGGTCCTGATCAGATCCCTATTGAATTGTTAAAGAAAGTAAATGAAAACACTTAATGACCTAAAGGTTATTTTTAATAACATCTATGATTCAGGATACATCCCTGGTGATCTAAGGAAATCCATCTTTGTCACTATTCCCAAAATTCCAAGAACGTTTGAATGTACAGAATATAGACTAATAAGTTTAACAAGCCATGTTACAAAATTACTACTGAGAATAATCCTAGAAAGAATAAAAAGGCATCTTGTCAGTAGAAATAGAAGACACTCAATCAGGTTTTCAAAAAGACAAAAAGGTACAAGAGAAGGAATTTTCAATTTGAAAACATTATGTGGAAGAAGCCTTGACAACCAGAAAAGCATATATCTTTGTTTTATTCATTACACCAAAGCATCTGATTCAATAGATCACAAGAAATTAATAGAGATCCTAGAGAATAATGGGTTAAATGGAAAAAATCTACGAATAATTACAAATATATCCTGGAATCAAATGACCTTAATAAGATATAAAAATGCATATTCTGACAACTTTGAAATCAAAAAAGGAGTAAAAAAAGGATGTGTCCTATCATCCTTACTGTATAATATATCTATACTGAACAAGTTTTTAAAGATATTTCAGAATTGAAGGGTGTACAAGTCGGAGGTAGGAACTTCAACAACTTCAGGTATGCAGATGACACAGTCCTTATAGCTGAAGATGATCTTCAAAACGTAGTCACAGACATTTACAAGAGAAGCTTAGAAATGGGATTAAAAGTTCAAAAGGACTAATAAATAAGAAACTACACATAACTGTAACAAAACGAAAATTGAACAGGTTCAGTCTTTTATGTATTTGGGACAAATGTTTACAGACAGAGGGCATTCCCTTAAAGAAATAAAAAGAAGAATAGAGGTAGCAAGAAAAGCCCTTAGTGATATGAAAACTGTTCTAACATCCAGAGATATTAATATAGACACAACAAAAAGATTAATAAAATGCTATATCTGTTCAAGCCTTCTCTACAACAGTGAAACTTGGACTCGAAACAAAGAAGCAGAGAAAAAAATTCGAAGGCTTTCGAAATGTGGACCCATCAGAAGAATGTTGAAAATACCATGGACAGAGAAAATGGAAAACGAAGATGTTTTAAAGAAAGCAAAAATGAAAAGAACATTAATGAAAATAATTAAAGAACGAAAACTTCAATATTTTGAACATATAACTAGACAGGAAGGCATTTAGAAATTAATATTAGAAAGGGAAACTGGATGGAAAAGGAGGGAGAGGTAAACCCAGGAGAATATGGTTTGAAGACATTAAGGACTGGACTGGCTTGAATTACCACAAATGTTCCAGAGCAGCAAAAGAAAGAAAAAGGATCCGTGTTATGGTTGCCAACCTCCTTCTAGGAGATGACACTTGAAGAAGAAGAATAGAACATTAGTGCCGGGAGAGATAAGGGTTAGCTAAGAGGCGAACGCTATTCTTGATACGAAACATAATTCCTGTGTGTTATGATACACACAGGAATAATTCCTTTTTCTCAGATCGCCGTGGTCATCTCTTTTCTTTTTTTTTTGTTCAGATTTCTAATATTTAAATAATGTTAATAAATAAAGTAATGTTTTTTCTTGTTATTAGTGTAATAGAAATTTTCGTAATTTGGGCGAGGTCATCTCAGTTTGGGTTTTACATACCATTCATTATCGTCATGAGATAAATGACGTTCACAAATCGATTAATTAAAAATGGTCATATCAATTCGTATATCAATATGGCCAGAATTAAGAGTGTTATTCAATGAATATAGTGATTTAATGTACATTGGATCAATACAGGTTAATGTTACAAACATAATCTTTAAATTAGATAAAAAAAGTGTACCTCCGAGCTTTTAAAATGTAATACTGCTCAGAAATATTAAAATATCCAAAAAGATAAAATTATGCAGATACAATTGAATAATTAAGAAGCGACAATTGAATCTTGTTATAAATTTGGAGCGTTATTCCATCCAGTAAACAATGAGTGCGGGCTCAATGCAGAAAGTGATCAACAATGAAATTTAACACTTCCGTATTTTATTTACTTTTGCAAATTAACACGTGTCCAAATGCTGAAGAAAAATTATTGAAATTATTTTTTTTTTCTTTATCTCACCAGATGGATTCCAGTTCTACAACTAGAGTTGCCTGCTTTTGTCCAAATAAAATGCCTGGATTTAAATCAATCTGTAGCAAACACGACAAGGATAAATTCGATAAAGACAATAAATACAGTGGAAAATGGATGCTAATGAGGGAAGTTAACCAAGAAAGCAACGATGGACTTACAGGGCTTGAACGAAGTTGGATGAAGGCAGTAGAACTTGTGCATCGGGGAAAATTCTATGGAGTGAAACGCCTCACGAGTTCCCGTTATAAGGGAGGAATGATTTTTTTCTTTACCAGTGACTATCGAAATATCGCAGATGTGAAAAAAGCAGCAGATATTATTCGGACACATTTTAAATTTTCTAAGATTACATATAAAACTGATGAAGCTACTCGTTGTGGAAGGTTTCGTAAAAGCGGTAAACCGGTGACTATGTACATGTACAACAGCGAAGGAGTGCTTCACGAAACTGGTGAAAAAACATGGATTCCAGTTGTAGAATCTGTTTAATTTTGATTGTTTCAAAAATTATACTTTAATTAATTGAATTAGCTTTGTATATTTCTAAGTGGTTTACTTTATTATTTTTATTTTCTAAACGCATGTATTTTTAAAATAAAAAGTAAGCAATGCTAATACATAATTTTTTTTTTGTTTAACGAACACAGAGTTATTGAATTCACTGTAATTATAAATATATTATTAATAAAAGAATAAAATATGTAATATAATTTCCATCGTTAACGTAACATCATTAAGGTGGTATTTAGTACACTAAAGAATTCGACTATTGCATTTCCTGCAGTGAATTATAGGCATTGACCCACCAGGAGAAATGTTTGATAAATGGTGTATCTGTAACATTTATCGCAATTATCTGCAAGAGGAATATTCTCAGTTGTGTGACGAAACAAAGTATAAAGGAACGTGCGTGCGAACGGATTATTATTGTTATTGCTACAAGAGTCCTCCCGGGAGTCATGGACTTATCCAGGTAGGCTGCATATCGCTTAGACCATATGCATCAGGTTTCTTGAATTCACTCACACCGTTTTCTGCATTCACTATCTTCAAAGACAATCCATTCCAATTCGGCGAAACACTGCGAAAGAAAAATCTAGGGCATTCCCCTTATTGACTTCATTCGTAATCGACTTGAACTATTTCTCTCGTCCTTCACCCTGCATAAATGAAAAATTCCATATACGTGTACCCTGTAGGACCTTTCAGAAATTCATAACTATAGTCATATTACTAGATTTTTTTCCTGTTTGCTAATGTCTGAACTCCACAATTCCCAATCGATCTTTATAATCTGTATTCGACGAATCGAGATTTAACATACAGTACTTCTTTGCATTCTCTCTCTCTCTCTCTCTCTCTCACTCTCTGTACTCTAATCTATATGCATCACCCTGGAAACACGAGACCGTATCGATACATAGTAATCCAGAAGAGATCATATCAAAATCTTGTAAATTCTTATTTCGTGTTTGTTTCAGCATTGCAGTTATCTTTTGAATTGTATTTGCAATCTTTGTTACATGGTCCTTGAACTTCAACTTCCTATCTACTAAAATCCCAAGATCATTATCCTGATCAGTTTCTTCTACCATAATCCCACCAATATAATACGTCATTGGATATCTAATCAAGCCAAAGTGAATGACTTCATATTTACTAACCTTGAACGCATAGCCATTTTCACATGCCTACAATTCCAGTCTATTCACATCATTGTATAGGTCCTGCGTGCCAACCACATTCCGGATTACCCTGCCTATCTTTGCACCATCTGCTAATAGCTGTACGTCGCTTGTCAAGTCCTTCCCAGTGTCATTAATGTAAAATCTGAATTATAATAGACAAAAGACTGATCGCTGTGGTACACTACTGGTCACCTTAAACCTTACATCTTCCATATATACCCTTTTTCATATCTGTCATTTAGATATCTTCTTATCAAAGCTGACAGTTTATAATCAAATTCCATATCCTCTGACTTATGGAACAAATTTCCATGTTGTAATTTGTAAAAACTCTTGGCAAAGTCCAAAAATATCGTGGTGCATCCATTTAGCTAACTCAACCGTATCATTATTATAAAATGTAACGACGTTACTCAAACATTGCGGTTACGAATAATAATACAAAATGCAGCATGGTTTAGTATTAATCGAATTCCAGGTAGATATTCCTATAAGTTGTCATATTAGTAATCAAAATTTTTACTCGTCTATATAGACGAGTAAAAATTTTAAAATTAAAAATAGAAGATAATTTGCAAATGATCACTGAAGGTGGCGATATGATTCTGAAAGGAATTTAAGGAACTATCAGGCTTACACTGACGGAGAAGATAGCATTGGAATACCGAAATAAAGAGCCAAAAGGCTTCACTTCGGCGATGCAAAATTATAGAAATTAAGTGGATATTGAATCCAACATTATTTCAAAGCCGAATATATAGAAACTACGAGAGTTTCGTGCCGAATATGGAAACTATAAAGATTCGACGGATCCAAGCGTAAGCAACATTTTAGGGCTGGGGAAACTCGTGGTAAAGGTGTCACATTTTAAAAGGTACCAAGGCTCTTTATTTCAGTAATTCATGGTACCTTTTAAGATGTGACACCTTTTGGCAACACGTATGATAAAGTATAACTTCTGCATCACTTCAACCCGGGTATTTATTTTATATCTGGGTCTGGCTCTCACTGACGAGACATCAACAAATGTCGAAACCGGTCTGAGCAGTGACCCCCCCTTCCCATTATGGAGAATACAAAGGAAAGTGATCGGAACTTACTCCACCTTTACCAAGAGTTGCCCCTGTCGTGAAAGGTTGCTTACTCTTGGAACCGTCGAACCTTTATGGTTTCTATATTCGGCACGAAACTCTTGTAGTTTTTCTATTCGGCTTTGAAATAATGTTGGATTCGATAACATTGGATTCTTGCGATTCAGTTAAAAAAAAGTCCTAGCTATAGAGATTTCGGCTAGAACTAAAACCAACGACATCAGTCTTCATTGTAGAGAATTGTGCTTAAAGCAAAAAATCGCATCACTTCAAATTAATGGGATTTGTCTGGATATTTAATTATATTGTCAGTCATGTTATGTTAGTTTCCTGAGTGTATTGTTCATATGTTAAATATTGAGGGCGGCCAGGGGTTTCTGTTTAGGTACGATTCTTTTATGGTTTGCATTAAACTGTTTGTTTAATCCTGAAAAATTAATGACAAGTAATATATACAAATTGTGGATAATTTTTGTCGCGTACATCGTAACAGTATTACTAACGCAACAGGTTGAATATCACCATAAATATCACTAGTGTATGTGTATCATGCTCTGGACATCACGGGACGATATTAACTGATGAAAATGAAGGCAAAAGTGTATAGGTCTAGTAAAAAGTCACAATCTAACAATAAATATCTGAATAAGTTTCTCCACAGGTATATTTACCTTACAGTATTCATGTCTTATATTACCATAATACAGGTTGGAGCAAGTTTTTGTTTTTAAGGGAAGATTTAGACCAGTGATTCTTAATCTTTTCGAAGCCAAGGAACACTTTTGATTATAAAAAGAAAAAAGGGAAACAACAGAATCATTAGGCCAGTACTTCCCAAACTTATGAATGCCAAGGCCCCCTTTGGCAAAATTAAAATATTTCACGGCCCCCATCGGAAAAAAAATTGTAATATAGACATATATTATTATATATTATTATATCCGCGAGGTTAGCCTAGTGGCTTTGCGCTTCGCAACCATATGCTTGTGGAAGGAGTGTCCCTGGTTCGATTCCCGTCGAAGACTTGAGGATCTTCTGATGCATAGCCAAGTTAGCCGGTCTTGGGAGCGGGAAGTAGGGTTTTTTTCCGCCAGTTTATCTGACATTTTTCATTCCGCAAACCTGGCCCGTGAACATACGCTTCTACAGCCAAAAATATTTCCCCCCCCAAGCAGCAGACTAGGCGACAGGTCGGTGGAGAGTGGTACTAACAAGAAGTCGCATCTAAATAACACTCGGACCCTGCATGGGAAGCGGGAATAACGAGTAGTGAAAGAAGACATATTTATATTCAAAATTTTGCGTTTGTAATCTTTTTTTTTTGTGTTTCTTATCAATACCTTTGAAATGAAACTTATATGAATAAGCATATATTTACTAATATTCATTAATCGCCGAATTAAGCAAGAAACAAAATTTGTGAACCAACACCAATGTGTGATTTTTTCCATTAAAATATAAAAAAGAACAAAAAAGAAATAATAAAAATTAAATACGTTTCTTTTAAGATAAAAAATCTACTTAGTCTTAAAACATTTTAAATTTGTTTCACGGCCCCCAAGGGGGGTGTCGTGGCTCACAGTTTGGGAAGCGCTACATTAAAAATGGAACTTATTTAAATGCGATACTTGAGCTTGTCGGCCTTTACAGATTTCAGCAATATCGGGTATAATATTATATAGCTACTCTCATCTCTTTGTCTATATTAGTAAGTCTTTCACACTTTTTAGTTTTTATACTGGTTAATATTGAGAAACCGCTCTCACACAAATATGATGCTGAAAACTGTAACAAACTTTTCAGTGCTTTTGTGGAAAGAGATGGGTATTCGGATTGGACAAAAATCCAAAATTCCTCAAACGTTATTTCAGAGAATTTCATTTTTAGAGTACGATCCGTTGACAAGGTAACTAATTGTTCTTCTTCTAACGAAAATTCACAACTCGACGTATTAACTGTGCCGAATGGATTTCGTATCCGGTCATAATTGAGTGTGTATTTAAGGAAGGAAGGAAAGTAACTTGAAATCTTTTCTTCCAATATTGTTCTGTTATAACGGAAGTAATTCCGTCGACATTTTTATTATGAAGCGAAGGAAACATATCCTGTATTTTTTTCTGATAGCTGGTTTTTTCAAACAGATATTTTTTCTGAGAAGCTGACAATTTGTCAGTGGATGTGAAAATGTTTTCATTTTTCCTTTGGATACTTGTATTAATGCTATTTAAGTAATTAAAAATATCAACTAAATATGCCATCTTAGCACACCAAATATCACTTTAAAGACATTTTACAAAAAGTAGTAATAATCTGTAAAAAAGAAGTAATAATCTGTACCTTCATTTTGGCAAAAATGAAGGCCAATAATTCATTCTTACGTTCTAAAATTCGGAAAAGCACTTTACCCCTGGATAACCATCTTATTTCAGCGTGCAAAAGCAAAGATTCGCACTTGGCTTTCATAGATATCCATAGATATGCAAAGTATTTTAGAAAGGTGTGCTTTTAAAGGTCTTGGCGTGATGTAATTTACGATATTTAGAACTTGGTCTAGTACAGGTCTTAATATTGCCGATAATGTTTTTGAAACTAGGGATTCTCTATGCAAAAAACAGTGCGTAGACATAATATTTGGCTTATTTTCTTTGCAAAGGGTAACAAATCCTTTAATAGAACCTATCATCGATGGAGCACCGTCCGTACATATTCTTACATACATCTCCCATGAAACACGAAATATTATTTTATATTTTACCATTTTCTAAACATGACTTAATAGTCAAAAATAGTTGTCCTTTGTACATTCGGTAAGTTCTCTGCAGCATAGAAATTGATTCACTATTTCGTTTTCATTAATGGAACGAATCCTCGTATGTTATCTTTACAGCTAATGTCAGTGGACTCATCGATTTGTAAAGCAAAATGTTGTTTGGAAAGTTTATTAAAAGAAACTTTCCAAAAAACAAACATAGTATTTACTATTTCACAACATGCTGGTAAAATAAGAGACTCTGCTATAGTATGCGGTTTTAATTTTACAGCAAATAATTCAGCTCCATTATATGATGCAAGTTGTGCCTTATCGGAAATTTTATCTTTATAAAATACTTTACTTGTTTAACTTGCATGTCCAACAATCTCTTGAAATATTATTTAGTTTTTGAAGCAAGATTGGCGTGCTTCGTAGTAAAATGGCTTTTCAACTTAGCAGGAACCATTGAGCTATTGGATAGTTTTTCCCCCGCATGCAAGACCTGGGGAATAGGACATTCTTTCTCACTGATCCATGTAAAACTGCAACGCAAATATTCGTCCGAATATTGTCTATTAATTTTTCTTATTTTACTACATATAATGCTGTCTTCTCTATAAGACGTATTTGCAGCAACCTCATTACTACTACTTCCAGTTGTACTTGCTCCATCATTAATATTTGCCACAAAATCACGTTTTCGTTTAATGATAAATTTATCCATTGTGTACTGCTACGATGATAGACAACCCCCAAACGAAATACACATTAAAATGGACCATGCGATATTACGCTGTTACACAACACACAAACCAAAACACACATCACTGAATGACTGTAAAAGAGATGCTCCTCCCCTCCCCTCTTGCAAAGACATGACCTATAAACGATATTCTATTGGTTTGGAAGTCAATGTGCATAGCAGTCTTCAGTTGTTAGAATCATAGTAGCCAATTAAACTCAGAATTATGTCATGTGACATCTTTCTTGGGGGAGACCACACTCCTACCAGGCGTGTCCCCGGGTGGCAAATGGAGGAAACCCAAATGGGTTGCTCTAAATAAAGAATAAAGAGTCGTGGACCAAAAGATGTAGCAGAGGCATGGCAAGCTGGCTACATTATTATGCCAGTAACTTTCATGAGCAGGAGAAAGTCTACAAACCTAGATAGTGCTACTGCGTACGGGACAACCGACGCGCCTACTCGAAGACCACATAGAGTAGGTGTGAAATCAGCAATATGGTCAGCCAAGGATGTGAAACATGTAGCCTCCCTCAACATAAGATCACTATACCGACCGGGAAAATTGCAATTAGTCCAGGAAAATTTAAAAAGACTGAAATGGAGTATTTGAGGTTTATCAGAGACACATTGGTGCGGAGATGGATTCATGGATTTACCATAAGGAAGACTGTACTTCTCAGGAAGAAAGATAACATACACAGACAAGGAGTTGCATTATTAATTGAAAAGAAACTTACACACTCAGTAATTGAAAGAAACCCAGTGTCTCCTAGAATAATCACAGCCAAACTTCAAGCAAAAGAAAAAGGTCAAACAATTAAAATAATCCAAATATATGCACCCGACAGTAACCATTCAGAGGAAGAATAAGAATATCATGATAGTGATGGGAGATTTTAATGCTAAAATAGGACAGTTCACAGCAGACAAAAAAGATGTAATGGGAAAATTTGGATACGGAGAGCTTAACGACAAAGGAGAACAATTACTCCACTACTGTAAAGCAAACGATCTAATGATTACAAACACATCGTTCAATCAACGCCCTAATAATAAATATACATGGACATCCCCAGATGGTAATATAAAGAACTGCATAGACTATATCATCATAAACAAACAATGGAAAATATCAGTAAATAATGTACGAACATTAAGAAGTTTTGATTTTGACACTGACCACGAAATATTAACTGCCAAAGTGAAGATAAAATTCAACAGGAAAAATAATACCAGAAAAGAAGTAAACATCAACCTATCAAAACTAAAAGATAGCTCAAGCAGAAGTCGATTTTTAGAACAGATGTGCTTGAAATTAAAACCTTCCATCTTCCAGAACAGCGGGAAATACTGGGAAGAAGGAAAAGAACCAGTGCTATCAATTGCAAAAGACACTCAAGGTTCCAAACCCAAAATAAACAAACAGTGGATAACCCAAGAAATCATAGCTACCATAGAAGAGAAAAAAGAGGCCAAGATACTTGTAAACCAACAAAACAATGAAGAGAATAGAGAAAAATACAGAGCACTAAAAATAAAGTTGATAACCTGTGCAAAAAAGCCAAAGAAAAATGGTTTGAAGAAAAAGCTAAGAAATGCCAAGAAGCATACCAACAAAACAACCTAAAAGTCTTCCATGATACTGTAAGAGAAATTACAAAGGAATTCTCAGCAAAAGCAGCAACAATGATAAACAACAAGATGACTGAAACCGGGAATATTGACTATATGAGAAAAATCTGGTCAAACCATTTTAAGACTATCTTCCACCAAGGAAACAAAACTACAATGCCAACAATAGAAGAAAATAATGATCACCCAAACATTTTACAAGAAGAAGTTAGATACGCAATAAAACAGATGAAAAACAATAAAGCACCAGGCATTGATACTATCCCTACTGAACTGTGGTCATATGGAGGCAGAATATCAATAGAATATTTAACAACCCTATTCAATAAAATACTACAAACAGGAGAGATCCCGGATGACTGGAGAACTGGAAAGATCATCCCAATATACAAGAAAGGAGACAAAAGAGAGTGCAGAAATTACAGACTAATCAATTTACTCCCTCACACTTATAAAATATTCATAAGAATTATGCAAAATAGATTAAAAAACACCTATGAAGAAATGATAGGCATAGAACAAGCTGGTTTACGAGGAAACTATTCAACAATAGACCAAATTTTCACATTGCACCAACTAGTAGAGCACAGCTGGGAAGACCATAACGAACTATATTGTTGTTCTGTGGACTTTAAACAAGCTTTCGATAACATCAACAGAGAAATACTTCTTAAAATTCTACTAGAAAAAGGTATAGACAAATATATAATACAGTTTCTGATAAAATATTACTCTAAGACAAATGCAATAACTAAAAAGGACACACTCACAACAAAACCCATAGAGATCCAAAAAAGGAGTAATGCAAGGATGCCCATTATCCCCATGCCTATTCAACATATATCTAGAAGTTGTAAAGAAGGCAATAAAGAATGAGCCTGGAATCAATGTCGATAGTTTAAACATAAATAATATCAAATATGCAGATGATCTCGTCCTTCTTGCAAGAACCCCAAATGAACTACAAAAGTTGATCAACAAGCTAAACGAAACCTGTAAAACATATGACATGACAATAAATATACAAAAGACAAAAGTGATGAAAATAGGGAGGACCGGAACTACCAGCTCAGCCACCCTAAACGGAGAACAAATAGAACAAGTAGAAAACTTCATATACCTTGGATCAAAACTAACAGAAACAATAGATGAACTCAAAACAATCAAACACAGAATAGCGATAGGATGGACCACCATGGGAAAATTACAGAAAATCTGGAAAACAAACAAGATATCTAAGCAAGCCAAAATCAAATTATATGAAGCAATAATTATACCAACAGTCATCTATGGAGCAGAAGCGTGGACAGTTAAGAAAAGAGAGGAGAAAAACTGCTAGCATTTGAAATGAAATGCTTAAGAAAAATAAATAGAACAAGTTGGATATAAAAGAAAACAAACATCACAGTCAGACAAGAACTATTGTATAAAAAGACAATAACAGAAAAAATTAGAAAACAACAACTGAGATGTTTGGCCACACCGTACTCATGGACGCAGACAGACTTTCTGTCATCCTAATCAATACTTTTCCATCTGAAAAAAGAAGACCGGAAGACCAAGAATTACCTGACTGAAATTAATAAAGAACATCTCGGGATGCAGAACATATAAGGAACTTTTTCAAACAGCAAGGAATAGAGAATACTGGAAGATCCTGCTCAAGAGAAGACTCAACCCGTCTTAGACGGAAGAGAAGAAGAAGAAGACATCTTTCACCGGCGGAACACAAGTATTCCGGAGAACACCGGATAAGAACCGCTGATTTAGACTATCAGATCTAAGAAAATATATTAAAACTCGATTCATTTAATAGGTCTGAGACAGTATGGTGCTTAATAAACGGACGTTTGAATAGTTTAGGATGGCCGCGTATTACCATACTGTACGAAATGGTGATAACTGATACGACCAATCAGCTATATTTTTATGAAGTACTGGCCAGGGTAAAATATCAAGCCAAAGTATGATCTGATTTATCTGCATTTCAGCATAGCATTTTTTAAGAACTCAGAGATTAAAGTACGTAAATTATGTGTATCAATCGATGCATTATGAATAGAATGACCACCCGCTATGAGTCCTTGGATTCTTGAAGGTGTCACGTAATAATAATATCGTTAAAAAAGAAATTGGTTGGCTGATCAACCACAGAAGTTAATGTTTAAAAATACCCTTTTAACAACCAAGCGGTCAAGAAATAAATGCTCTGGGGTTCTGAGTTAGAACATTTGTCGTATAATATGTTTATTAATGATTTAAATTTGAAACATTAAGTGAAAAATCTGTCTTTGCTGATAATCTGAAGCAGGTTAGCACAGTCAATTGTTTGGTTGATGTCTACTATTTAAAAGCAGAATGGAGGAAGAAATTCAAGTTCAGGAATCATATCAGTAAAACTATTAATAGATTTGTTGATGTGTAACACTTGTTTTGCTTCCAACATTTTTTCAAACATGTTACATTTTTCGTCATTAAAAGGCAGCATTAAAATGTTGAAATTCCTAACTTCAGGAATAGAAGAGATGAAACAGTGCTGGGGTTCTAAGAGATAAGTTCTGAAGAGGAAGGGTTGGAAATCTGTCGTGTATTTGGCGTATATAACATTGGAAATGAATTTTTTTTTTCTCAACTAATGTAATAATTCATTTGTTTTTAATACGAATCCACCATTAATCAAAAAATTTTATAAAGTTTCATTTTTTTTACATTAAATTTTTATATAAGCATTTGTAAAGGAGTTGAATAATCGCCACTTTGCACTTTTCTAAGAAGTGTTCCAAGGCAATTAAAAAAAATCCCGATCTTGAAAGAGTCAAATTCAGACAACCTGCCTCTGGATGCATTTCTGCCCTTTTATGCTTCCACTCTCTTAGAAGAATCACCATTATTACCAAATATAAGGCTGATCTCCTGAATCATTCTCTCTTACAACTCCAGCACTATTTAGCACAGCAAATTACCTTTTACTATACAACCTACTTCACTTCATATTTCTTTTAGTCGCAACCTAGATACAAATCATACGAAACATGAGCACCTAGCACTCCAAAGAATCTTCTGGCCATGTATTGCACTCCAAACTTGTTACAGAATTGACATTCAATCCTGTATTGTCTATAAACGTTCATACTCGTTTGGCACATATCCCACACAGTGCAATCTTCTTCAATTGAACCATTTGAGAAAACATTGAACATGAAACTATCGTCCCATTGCCAAATTAATTTATTCCTCTAGGAATGATGTTGAATGTCATGAAAAGCCAACATCTCTTTCCCACCTGTAAAACCTACAACAAATTTGTGGCCACAGATGTAAAAATAGGAAGTTCTCCTAGCCATCAACATCCACACCACCGAATGATTTGAAGACATTCATCTCACTGGTGTTAACATTTACAGAGTTAACATTCAAAATTGTTTCCTATTGATTTAAGCCAGAGCGATATTAAGCTCTCAGAGCTATTACTTTCTCACACCAGTGGCTTTTGAAATATTGGCTCTCGGCGAGTGAGAAAATGTTTTAGTGTGAATAAGGCAGGGATTATACAGAACAGTGAGCCAAAAGCTGAGAACGAGAGACAATTCCTGGAAGTTGTATGAAGATGTAGTGAAGAACAAAGAGCATGAATTTCTTTTATCATGGAGAGCGATAAATGACAAGAATATTTTGTGAATGCTAAGACTAAAACCTTTTAATGTTCAGAGATAGAGAGAATATGAACTCGCGTTCGTTCAATATGATCGCACATCCCACAGTAGTGAGCAAAGCGTAGGAACACAAACTGCATATCCTGATTTATTTTTAAGGAGATTTGCTCTGAAATTTGGAATTGAAGTGTTACATTCTATTCAGAACGAATAGATTCAGTTCTTGACATTCAACAATTTAATTAAGTATATATAATATTTTTTGCATATGTATGTGTGTGTGTGTGTAGGGGGGGGGGGTGTTCAAGCTCGGTACCTAAACTGAAACATGTCAGCATAAAGTATAGCAGGATTTACCATCTTTGGTGTTACTGCAATGTGCCCTATTTTAGCAAGAAGGAGAAATCCATTGCGTTGTGTATGGAAGAACATGTGAGAGACATTATATGTGAAGAACTAGAGCCAACGCACTATCTAATCAACGGATCTTAATTGTGATTTCACCGTAATGAAGATTTTGTCACTCATCCAGTGATCTGGAACAAATCAAAAAACAATTTTAGAGGGTACGATGAGCTCTTGAGAAGAACCGTGGAATCAACAGAGAGTTTCCTCAATCCAGTGCTAGTTAATACTAACCTTAGCTAAGACCAATTTAGTTTTCACTCTTTAGTTATTCAGCTTTGATGTAAACCAGTCATGCCCAGTTGAACATGCCCAATAATACAAGGCCATCTAGAATGTCTTAAACGGTCAGCAGTACGCTCGTAATGAATATTTTTTGTACGCTCGTACAAAAAATATGCATTACGCTTGTAATGCATATTTTTTGTATTTCCCTTTTCATGTTATGCACCCGATGAAGTTTTGTGAGAAGATGAAACGAGTTACTCGTTTAAATAATAAATAGTTTTTTTCTATTTTGGTGTCCGTTGGCTTCTATGGAATATCTATAAATAAGAAACATCAAAATAAGATTGTACAATTATATGTCCCGAGTTCATATCAATCGAATGAAGAAACCGAAGAATTTTATGCCAAACGAGAAGAAACTTTAAATAACAGTAATGAATTTTATATAATTATCACGGGAAAACTAAATGTAAAAATAGGTGAAAACAACAATTACCTAAATTCAATGGAAAGGTTTTGAGCAGAGAAGAGGAATGAAAGACAAAAATATTGCTGGAATTTACTGCAACGAACAGGTTCATGCAACAGCCATCATACTTGTTCTTGAATTCATTCACACTACTTGCACACCCAACATCCGATGGCAGTCCATTCCAGTCACGCACCACCCTATGAGAGAAAAACACTAGCCCTCACCTGGATTCTTAGCAGCATTCATTTTCACCTTCCAAGGATATCTTCATTTCATTCTTTACAAAAACACTGTAAATGGACATGGAGAAGTCCAAACCAGATAATCAATTAAATAGATTTTATAATAACAAATAAAGGACACTTTAGATGATGTAATAGTTGTAAACAAATTTAATACAGGCAGTGATCACGGAGAGGTAAAGTCTAAAATTATAATTAATAAAAATGGGGAAAAATAAATTAATCAAACAGAAGTTAAAGGCCATTAATATCCAAAATTTGAAACTAGAAAAAAAATATACGAAACTGTTTTAAAAGAGAACGTTCAAAATTCAGAGTGAAATCAGGGCCAAAAATAACTTAGACGAAGAACTTAGTAAATGAAGAACTTAGTAAAAATGTAATTAATATCTCCCATGAAATAGGTGGAATTATTTCCCATACAAGAAATGAAAAGTTTCCAGAGAAACTCAAGATTTTTAAGTAAACGCGAAGAAATAAAATGAATTGCTACCACAAGAAATTCACAGTAGAATATCCAGGAGTTTGCAAATCAATCGAAAAAAAAACACATGGAATTAAATTCGATCTTTCTCTATCAAAAAAAGTAAAAGAAATCATTTAAAATAGCAAAAATATGAAAGTTTTGAGAACATTTGGCAAAAGAAAAAAAAGAAATTGTTGTTCTAAGGAAATAATCAGAGATAGACTCAAGAGTTTTCAACTGCACGTATCAAAAGTTATGAGTAAAGAGGTTGAGGCAGCTTTGGAAATCCATAAAAAATGGGATTCAATTGAATTGTTGAAATTTGGAGGGAAGGCAGTGGCTTACTTGGTAAAATTAATCACACTTTTCATGAACAGAAAAAAAACCAGATGCATGGAACAATGCATTAATGGAAAGAACATTAAAAATTATAGATCCATTACTTTATTTACTGGCAGCATACAAAATATTTACGAAAGTAATAAATAACAGAAAAATGAAACAGATCAAGTATACGCAATCAGAGGAGCAATCAGGGCTTAGACCTAATTACAGTTCCATTGCTGATATTCATAGTCTTAAGCAAATAAGAGATAAGACAAATGAATATGTCTGTTTAGCTTTCGTTAATTTCGAAGAAGCATTTGCCTCCATCAAAACTTTAACTATCCTAGAATCATTATTAAAACAGAGAATAGAAGAAATATATATAGAAACCATGAAATGCATACTTTCATGTCACCTCTGTTATTATACTGCATAAAAAAGTGAAAATTGTCCAATAAATAGAGGAATAAGACAGGGAGACAGAATGTCTTCCAGTAAAGGTGAAGACAAAGGAAGAGATGGCAAGATGAAATTGTTAGGATTGCTGTGGAATGCAACGTATGAGAAAAGCTGAAAAAAGAATGGAAAGAAGAAAATTGTGGCAGCCTTTTCGCAACAGTGGACCGATCCAATCCGAAGAAGAAGAGACATACAAATTGAAAAGGTTTCTTAACATTTATACGATATTTAGAAATCTTCAGCAGTATAAATGTTTTGATATAAAATCTATAAAAAATAAAATTTTGATATAGAATTAGCTTACTACTGTCAATAAGATTTGCTGAGAGATCAACCTTGAGTTCTATTACACAAGGATGTAGTTAGTTACCCAGTTAAGGGGAGGGGGAAGTTTTCATTACGTCGGCACAAATTAAAGAACAAGATTAGTTAAATTATATCGTAGCGAGAAGTTTATCATGTAGGTTCTTCCGAATACTTCAATTAGTGGACCCAAAGTATTCTCAAGTAGAAAGCGCTCTTTTTCTGCTCTGCATAAAAGGTCTCTACTCGTCCTCTCGAGTATCTTTCCACTCTTGGTATACCCTAATTACAAAATTCCGCGAGTATATCGTATTAAAATATTATCAGCTTCTTAGATACCTGCCCTTCAAGTGGTACTTGACATTCCTACCTTTTTCGAAGTCCATGTGATTGAGTCTCATTTCCATGTCGATCATCAGCTTCGAACGAACAGTATGATACACACCTCCGGTACAATGTATAACGACTTTTACCGTGATACGAATGCCACCTGCAGGGTGAAACGGCCAATTTTGAAATAACAAAGGCGGTCATAATATTTTGACTGCATTGTGCGTGTTAAATTGAATCCCATTTTAATATATGATTATTATTATTTCTTTGAATCCGAATAACCCAAATTTAAAATGATTGGGTTTCCTTGGTACAGACTTTGAATACCCCCGTATAAGAGGTTTAAAATATTTTCTTCTTTATAATTT
Organism: Typopeltis vanoorti; assembly: GCF_054136105.1. Taxonomy (NCBI): domain Eukaryota; kingdom Metazoa; phylum Arthropoda; class Arachnida; order Uropygi; family Thelyphonidae; genus Typopeltis; species Typopeltis vanoorti. The sequence goes on along the minus strand of NC_143553.1, from coordinate 78,880,502 downwards.
TTAAAAGCTCTTCTTCAACTTTACGTGGTAAAAGAGTTTCACGCGTTTTGAAATCAAATTAATTAAATTCTCTTTATTTTTCTAAAATTTGTTTCAGGAAAAAGATATCATAAATGCACTCTTGTAAGACGTTTTCACCCACTAGGAGAGTCAGGGAATATTGGCACGTCTTTTCTTAATAATGTTACTACAACATTTATATGGCTATTCAAAGTGATCTCTAGGTAATCGCAGAGAAATGGAATTCAGAAGTCAATTAGTCTATTTTAAGAACACTTGACACTTTAACACTCGACAATAACTCGCATGATATTATTTTTAATAAACTTTTTATCGTATCGTATAAAAACGAAAAACACAAAAACAGCCAGGAATTTATCAGTTGCATCATTTTGCTATCAGATATCTCTGAATTCAATTGATAAACTGCATAATTTAAACTGACTAATAACGTTAAATAGATGTGCTAAATACGACGTTATAAACTGATAAATATTCTAGGGATGTGTTCTGATACGAAAGTAAAAGTACCGGATATCAGGGGCACACATTTCGTTCTGCAACTGTTACATGAAGGGGTTTGTGCATAAAATATTGATTTTGTGTAGTTTAAATTTTTTTTTTTTTACAGATTTGCTCATTAATCTGAATAAAAGTTAGACAGATAACTGTCTTTGCACTATATTCATTGCCAGTCTGGTTGGCCTAGTGGTTAGCGTATCGCTAGCGTATCCGATTAATATCCTCGGTCTCCAGAAGTATCCCCCACTGCTTGTGTACGATGTGGTGTGGTGTGCCATTTTCATCCACAAAATTGAATTCTTTGCTTACAGCGTCACGGAAAAGAACTTCGTAGCAATATCGTTCACCAGTCATAATACCATTTTTAAACAGTCGTAACTCGGTGCGTCCATTAAGCATAATGCCTCCCTACACCATGACCCCAGTACCGCTGTATCTATCTGTTTCAAGAACGCTCTCGCGAAGGCAAGCAGTACCCCTTTCATGCCAAATAAAGTGTCGTCTAGAATCGGAGGAAAGACTAAAACAACTCTCATCTGTAACGAGTACATTAGCCCATTGTTATCTTGTCCAATGTTTATGGACACAACACCATGAAAACGTGCTCTACGATAAGCACATTTTCAGTGGAAATGAGCACGATAGGGGGAAAAAGGGACGCAATGACATAAGTTTTGGCGTATAGGCCTACTTGTCGCAGGTGTCTTGCGACGAAATATCCGCCATCTAGTGCTTCAATGGAGACAACTTGCAAGCTGACCTGTCGTGGTGGGTCGATTACGTTTTGCTGTTATAAACCAAAAATCGGTCTTCATTCTCCGTGGTAGAGCGGGGGCGAGATCACCTTTTAGCAAATGTCTGAAACACATTCCACTGGTTTGAAACGCTGTCCAGAGCTTGGATACAACGCTGTGTGAGATTCCAAACTCTCTGGCAATATCAGTAATTCTGCGGCCTTCTTCATGTTTTCCAATAATTCTTCCCCGCGTGAAATCATCTAGATGATGTCTTTGAAACTTTACAAGACATCCAAGTTTGCAACTGTATTCTTTCACGAAAAGGCTCAATTCGCTTAGCACAGCCTTTTGCCTTTATCCTGTTAAGTGCTACCACGTGACCTGTTTGCGCGCGATTCGAAATTTGAATGTGTCCCCACTTTCTACTCGAGATCATCAGTTTTATGTATTATCACAAGTTGATTCGTCTGAATGTGCTGTTAAAATCTTCCGAAATAATGATCGTCCTTCGGTATGGAAACTTTAAGAGAATTGTAAAAAACAATTGCTTCGCGAATTAAAAAAATATTACAGAGTGGAATGCTGCTTGACTCTTTCGAACCATATGGATGAGTATTATTACTTAAAATCAGCACTTAGGAATAACATCTTTGCAAATAAATTAACACTTATCGTCTCCACACATCATGTAAATAAAATATAAAGAATTGTGAAAGCACATTTAAAAATAGTGAGGATACAGGTTACCACTGTAACAAATTACTGTAATTGCTGAAAACATCGAGTAAATCATATAGTTTTCAAATTTGAAATACAGCCAGTATTAAAACGAAATAAATTTTCCCTTCGTATATTTTTACCTAATTTTAAGTTCAGCATGATCATCATAACAATGGAATGAAATCCTGAAAAAAAAAGTTCAATTTCAGTTTTTCTTGATGACCGATGAAATGTAATTAAATTATAAAATATGGCATATAAGTGAACAAATAAAATTAAAATGTGCAACGTAATCTCGAAGTATTCATCATACTTTTCATGATCCTTTACATCATGACAATAGTACTGGTTCCGTGATGTATGAAGATACATCATGAATCATTGAGTCAGAAATTCCTAAGGTGCCTTCTATGAATATTTTTATGACGATCAGGATTGGAATGAGGAGGTGGTGAAGATGAGGAAAGAGATGAAACGTTTACATATTGAAATCAAGATTTACGGATATGCATGGAAGAGTGAAGAATAGAAGCAAAGATTGTCATGTGAAAGTGGTAACGAATGATTACGTATGGTGAATGAGAATGTGTATATGGTTTGTTTTCCCGGAGGCAGATGTGTAGCAGAGCGACTGAGATATTGGATATCTCAATCACAAGTTCTCACAATATCAGGGCTTCTGATTGAGTAAGATAAGTTTGGGGAACCTGAGAAATGAGAGATGAGGATCATAAGTAAAGTAGGTGAGAAGGCGGAAACACAACACGGACAGGGAAACGGGGAAGGAAAGTCAGGGCACACGAATGGTTACTGCATAAAATTTGCGAATGCTGGATTCAAAAATGAATGTGTGAGTGGGGAATTACACATCAGAGAAGTGGAAGTGGTGTAGGTTGGACTTGTTATAAAATCAGAAATAGTATGTTATGTTTGCATACCAATGCCAGAAGTATCCAAAATAAGGAGATTAAAATTGTTGCATTTATTGGGTCTATTCGTCAAAAAAATCGTAGGAATAAGTGAACCTTGGTGGAATGAGGTTGATATCCTTTAGGAATAGAGATAGTGGGTTAGGATATTTTTCGTGAAGAAGGCAGGGAAGAAGATTAAGAGGAATGCTATTAATGGTAGCGAAGGAATTATGCTCATTTAAAATGGAGATAGAGAGGCAAATAGAAAAATGGGAGTGGTTTTGAGGCAGCATTGTGTGAGATAGAGGTGAACAGGATGTAATATTTAGTTGGGTCTATGTATACTTTTGGTAATGTGGAGAGTAGTTAAAATTAAATATATAGACAAATTAGCATATTAAATAGAACATATATGATCATTATGGGTGATTTCAATTATGGTAATATAGATTTGAATGAATGGGTGCCGAATGGAAGCAAAGAGAATGATATTTTGGAATTTTTGAGAGGCAGCTACCTTAGGAATTATGTAACAGAGAGTACACGGGAATCAAGGGTATTGGATGTGTTCATCTCATCAGATGACGTCATTATAAATGTAATGTCATCTCTTCCACCAGTTGATGAGACTGACCATGAGGTGATCACTTGAACGGAGGCTAACCTTATGAGGACTTTTTTAGAAACGGATATAGTATATGGCTAATAATTATGATTAACTTAGCCGACAGCATGTAGCTATAATATGGAAAGAGGAATTGGATGGAAAGGATATCAATGCTGCTTTGCCCTTACATATGAACTAAGAGGTTGAACAGAGAAGGTTTCAAATGAATGAAGAAGTATGGCATGCATTCCGAAAAATACGGTATAATGGAAGCAGCGTAGGATGAATGGTAATAACCACTTGTATGAAATTCATGAAGAGCAGTCGAGGGACGTGACTCCCTTGGTGTGGTGGAAAAACCGCAGTACGATCATCAGGCTAAAAGAATGCCTGGAAGTTTTTTCGGTACGTAGAGTGTAGAAGAACGAATGATTATGGAAGGATGATTCTGGCTGCTGAAAATGTAAAATAATAACAACTGCAGAGGATATAGTTGAGCTGTTTAATTTAATGAACATTTCCTAAAGAAATTTAATTCTTGCGAATATAGCATCCTTCAGATGAATGCAGTGGGAAGGAAGGAGGAGGAAGTACTCATGGTGAGCCAGCATGATATATATATATATATATATCATGAATTTTGATATATCATGATATATATATGAAGAATTGAGAGACTTGAATTTAATAAGACAATAGGACTTCATCATATATCACTACATGATTTGAAGGAATGTTGGAGGTAGTTAACAACAGCATTAACATGCCTTTTTAATATTAGTGATCCAATGGGCCGAGTTCCAAAGAAATAGAAAGTGGATGAAGTTGTTTCGCTTCACAAGGGATGTGATAACACTAGCGTTTAGAATAATCGGCAAATCTGTGTGTCAGTAGTTGCGATTAAATTATTAGAAAAATTATCCCGGACCAAGATGCAAACAGGGGTGATAACAGCAGCATTCTCTTTGACGATCAACACGGGTTTAATAAAGGGTTTACTACCTTCACTACATCTGAGAAGTGGTGTAGGTAGGACTTGTTATAAAATCAGAAATGGTCTATTATGTTTGCATACTATTATGTTCGTATTTTAGTAATATGATTACTTATTATAACAAGGTGACCAATGCATTGGATAAAGACGATGCATACAGAGAGTTATATTATTATTATTATCTGAGACCTCCAGGGAGTCAGGATTCATCGACGGAGGCTATAAATCACCGAAACGAGCTGTCATACCTTCCCTTAAATTCATTCACACTAGATGTACTCACTACCCCTAAAGGCAAATTATTCCACTCATTCACTGCTCTCTGGGAGAAAAACCTGGTCCTTAACCCTTTCTTGAAAGGGTTAAGAGCCAGGTTTTTCTCTAGATTAAGATCTAGTTAAGAACAACCTTAACTTTCATTGATGTCCTCATGTTTTTCCCCAACCTTCCATATAACGAAACATTTCATCAGACGATATCCTATTACACCCATTCAAAACTTTACAAACCACTGTCATATCACCGCTCTTTCTCCTGTTAGCTAGAGTCTGTTGTCCACAGACTTGTAATCTGTCCTCATAAATTAAAATTCCACAAACCGGATATAATCTTTGTATCTCTCTCTCTCTCTTTCACCGTTTCCACAGTTTCTTTATTTACTTGGAACCCATCAAAGAGCAAATCTGCGCACAATGATACAGTGTGGTCGTACCAAGACCTTATAAAGAGGCAAAATGACTTCCTTATCTTTACATGTCAAGGCTCGCTTCAACATCACAATTATCCTCTGAGTTGTATTTGCAACTTTTGCAATGTGACCTTTGAACTTCAAATTCCTATCCACAAATACCAACATCCCTTGCCTCCTCAGTTTCTTGTAGCATAACTCTGCTAATATAATATGCCGCTGGAAATGTAATAATTTCCAGCGGCCAAAGTGCATAACTTTACACTTACTAACATGAAACTGGTAGCCATTTTCGTTTGCGCAAATTTCCAGCCTATTCAAATTAATTTGTAAGTGCTGAATATCAATAGCATTCCTGATTGCCTTGCATATCATCACATCATACGCTGACCAATTGCACATCTCCTGTTAGACACTGCCTAATGTCATTAATATATATATATATACAGTATATATTGAACAATAATGGACCAAGAACTTAATCCTGAGGTACACCACTGGGCACGTTAAATATGGAAGATTTACACACACACACACACACACACACACACACACACACACACACACACACACACACACACACACACACACACACACACACACACACACACACACACACACACACACACACACACACACACACACACACACACACACACACACACATTCATTAACGGATACCATGGGACCAAATAATATAGTATTCTCCTAAGTTGATCATAATTTCTAGCTTTGTAGTTCAGAATGTAACCTGTTCTAATGGAAACATCAATATAATTAGATACTTCGCAAGTAATCACAGCAGGATCACTCTCACCAACTAGTGATAAAATAATCATATTCTTAACAGAGATCCTTCTGACGAACACTCTTTGACTTCGAGTTCCATCTTTCACATGCTGCTTGAGAAATTTGTTTCACAACAATTCAATAAATTCCTCATATCATGAGATTTCTTTCCTACTAATGTTTGGATAATTAAACTCACCCATAATGATCATTCATCTAGTATAAGGCTAAATTAGCGATGTATTTCTTCGTCCTCTGAAACTGAGCCCCAGGTCTGTAGCAACTCCCCACTATAGATTTCATTCTGTTAGTCTCTATTTAATCGAGATAGCCTCAAACTCACCGCTATATGGGACATTGTTAGTATCATTATTTTCTTGCGCATTTCTACCCTAACTGGACTTAACTGGACTTAAGTGGTATACTATTTCTATTTAAAAATAGAAATAGTATACCCATTACACTCGATCCCATTTACCATATCTGATTCTGATAGCCAGGTTTCACTAATGCTAATAACCGTAGGCCAGATCTAGTAAATAAAGTAACGAATTCAACCTCTTTGTTTCTGATGCTCCTGGCATTTGTGTACAAACATATTAAATTACCATCAGGACTAGTTTTTTTTAATTAGATATGCAATCTCTTTGCACTTGTAGAACTTTATCTTTTCTTTCCCCAGACATACTCAAACTGTTCAAACCCAAGCATATTTTTCCACCCCATCTCCAAAATACATAACCATGTTCGAAGACATTCATATCTTTATCACGCTTGCATACCATAACTGATCTTTTACACAAATGTTTTCCATTCCTCCCTTGATGATCTAGTTTCCCTGACTCTCTGCATTAGGTTCTCACACGAAGAAGTAATTTCTCCAGGCTTCTGATGCGCAAATGAATTCAAGTGCAGACCATCCTTCTTATTCAAGTCTTTTCTGCCATCAAACACACCCCACACATCTAAAACACTCGCATACATTTCTTCTACATAGCCTTCGCATGGAATCATTTGTCATTGCTCTCCTTAACTCAGCACTGCCGTATCTGGGTAGCAAACCTACAATTTTTATTCTGTCACATTTCTTTCTCGCTTCTTCGAACAGACTTTTCATACCTTCTCTCATACTGTATTTGTTGATACTTTCACCATTAGATTATACCAGAACTACCATCTCTTTTACTTTTCTTTTCAATCACTTTTGTTATATCTTTAATTTTTGACATTGGGAAACTAAAAGTAGTGACTCCCTCGGTAAGCACGAATTTTAAGTTTGAATCAACATTCCATATTATCTCTTTTTTCTTAGATTTTAAATGACTTACTCTTTTTTATTAATATTATGATTACTACGTTCAGTACTTTCCTGCCTCTTCTTGATCAGATCCTTTTTCTTATCCTATCTAAGTATCGTTAAAGGTTTTACCACTTTTTCGAATTCTCTTGTCGATTTTCTAATAATTTCTTCCAATCGGAATTTTTCCAATGTCCGATTATCCTCAGATAAATTATCATCATCACTGTAGCAACGCTTATCAGGATAAACGTTCTCCTCAGCAGTAACAACTTTAACTTGAGCTTTACACACTGCCCTGATGTGACGAATTTTTGACAAACTAATAATATTTCTACAGTTTTATTTTATTAACAAACTTGCATGTTTAATGATATCGGGAGGGATTTGAATAGTGATATGTACTTGTTGTGAGATGATGCAAAGTTGGGGAGAACTATGATGAATAAAGCAGATGTAACTTTGCCAGCCGGCTTGAATGCGCTGGTGAAATGAGCAAATAATGGGGGATTACCAGTTCAATATCGCAAAATGTAAAGATTTATTTTATTTTATTTTATTTTGGGAGCAAAGATGGAATGCAGAGCATACAACTGGTGGCAATATCTTGGAAGAAGTGGTAGAAATGAGTGATCGATCTGGGAGTGATTGTTAGCAAGGACTGAACTTTTTGAGAATATGCTAGCATCTTGAAGGCAGCACAATGGATAATGACAATAATGCAGAGGACACTGACGTATAGAAGTAAGGGTTTTATGGTTGCGCTGTATAATGCTTTGATTATGTGAACACTTGTGCACAGATTTCGTCACCTTTTCAAAAAGATGAAGTGATATCGGAAAAAGGTCCAGAGATGATTGACGAAGTGGTTTCTCGTCTGTGGTATGTCCAGTATGAAGATAAATTGAGGAAATACAAATAACACAGAATGGTGGATAGAAGGAGGAGGTGGAGAATATATGATAAGACATACAAGTATTAACGGGTTATTACCAGATTAATGTGGATGAGAATTTAGACAGAATGGAGGTAAACAAAGGGAAAACAGGAGGTCATAACCGGAAGCTGTATAAGGAGAGAGTCACCAAGGAGGAACAAAGCTGATATTTTTTGCAAGGAGGATAGCGGGTCTCCCCGATTAGTCACTAGACGCCATGGAAATATAATAATAATAATAATAATAATAATAATAATAATAATAATAATAATAATAATAATAATAATAATAATAATAAGTGAACTCAATTTAAAATAAATTTATTTCTGAAAAATAAAAACGGGAATATTTCATGGTATAAAGATGGAGATCTAATTCGTTTATTTATAAAGGTTTAAATTACGGGCACGATTATGCAGATAAGGTTGCAGCAAAAAAAAAAAAAGAAGGAAAAAAAAAGGAACTATCAACGAAAATTTTCAGTAAATCAAATTCCCGTAGTGTTCTTTAGTAAAATACATTACACCACTTTGGTTTTTATAAGAACGCTTCACTTTGGTTATGACAAATATTAATAAACTCTCGTAATGATAATAAATTAGGATACTATACCATACGTCTAAACTATGCAATTATGTTTAATATCTTTATTAAGTACGAATAACTATCAAGTGTATCATTTAAAGAGAGAGAGAGAGAGAGAGAGAGAGAGTGACCTTAAATTGATGAAACCCTGTATCTTTTGTGACAGAGGTCTTCCCTTTATCAAATGAAACTGAAATTAAAACTCACTCAAAGTAAAATACTGATAATTAGGCATTGAGCAAGATATACGTCGTACGTATTATAATTTTTTTCACGCCCGTGTTATTGATAAATTTGCAGTCAACAGTTCTCACAAGTAAATACTGATAAGAGTAAATTGCATCGGATTCAATAACCGCGCGTTAATCAACAATTGTGGCTAAGTGATAACAGCATATGAGTAACTTTAAACACGATTTTTTTACTTTCAAAGATTGCACAAACAACGATAGTAATGAAACCAAA